>NW_007360989.1:441148-800873 GCF_000409485.1 Glarea lozoyensis ATCC 20868 | reverse complement strand
AAGTATGAGATGACCCGTCGCGCGCCCGCACCTGCATTTCCCCAGCATCTTCCTTGCTGAACTAGCTCAAACGTCTTCCACCTGGGCTCGCAGAACCTTCACAAAATACTGTACCGGCCAGAGCTCCGCACAACCCGTCTCACAGTGCCACCCCAACTCGCAGACGTCCTCCCGACTCACCTCAACACCACCTGCACGCCCCCAGACCGACTCTCCAGCTCTCCATTCCTCTATTTAAACCTCGTCCATCCTGCGTCCAACCTTCCACCACTCCACGTTTCTCTGGCCCCACCAAAGATACATAAGTCTGGTCGACCGTCAGGTTCCCGTACCGCGTCTCCAGAAGGACTGAGCATCTTTTTAGAGATACAAACGCCAGATCCTTCACAATGGAGACCACCTTCATCACCATCCATAGTAAGAAACCGCCTCTGGGGGTGGTACAGCGAGCACGACAGCTACAGAAAGTGCTAACCCATGCCTACCAGACTTGACCCCAAACGCCAACATTTTGTTTGCATCCGAGTCAATCGTAGACATCTTAGGATATGTGCCCGAGGAAGTCGTAGGCAGATCCTGCTTCGATTACTTCCATCCTGATGAGGTCCCGTTTGCCCGGAATGTTCACAGTCGCGGGGTGCAGCTAGACAAAGCAGCCGTGCTTCATTACGCCACCATTCGCTCTCGAGATGGCGAGTGGGTTGCTTGCGAGTGCGTGTTCACGGTTGTCTACCAATGCCTAGTGGCTTGTACCAGTATCTACCGCCGAGATGCGAAGAATGAGCGTAAGTCAGATATATCTCGATACGCAAGAGCCTGCTGACATCTATTTTCAGGACGAGCCGCAGAGGCACCAGCGGTTCGCCGCCTGTTCTCATCCTCACCAAGAGATCCTCGTTACCATATGTTGGAGCACCTGTCCCCCAAATTCAGAGCCCCGCCGCAAGAATCGCTCCTGGAACCTCGCGCTGCGTTGATCCTCAATCGCTTCACACGCACTTTGAGTGTGATGTACGCAACCGACGCCGTCTCTGAGATTCTTGGCATTACCGCCGACCAGATTCATGACAAGAGCTTCTATGAGTGCATCCAGGAGAATTGTCTTCCAGAAGCGATCAGGTGCTTGGAAAGTGCAAAGTCTAACGATTCTATCGCTTATCTCCGCTTCTGGTACCGGAATCCTCGTACGGACGACGAGTACGACCAGGACATGCGTGAAGCCAGTCAAAGCAGTGACTCCGAAGATGGTGGTGTGGAGCTGAATCACCGTGAGTCTCAGGAACGGATGGACGTTGACACGGATGGCACAGGTGACAGCGGCTCTCACGCAGGAGGCAGACTTAACCTTGCTGAGCAACGTGGTCAAAATATATCCAGAACTTCATCTGGCGACAGCACAGACCAAGAGCACAACTCCGCCGGGGCCATCTTTGATCAAGGTCACCCAACCTCATCCTCATCCTCATCTGTTGGTGCTGCCTCCAGCAGTGGGGGCGCTCGAGCCTCTATAACACCTGGACCAGGTCCTGCACCGTTCGAGATTGAGGCTGTCGTATCTTGTACTTCTGACGGTCTCGTTGTCGTTCTTCGAAAAGCTAGAGCACTTATTCCCCATTACCCAGCTGGAATTTTCGCAGCTCCTTGGGGTGTCGATGCTATCAGACCTCATGTTTATCAACCAAATCCACTGGTACCCTTCCACCATGGTCCCAACGCACCTATCGCGCCACCGGCTGGGCCTGCAGAGGTTGATTTCATGGCGTCGATCAAGGACGTCGCTGTTTTCGCATGGTCGCTTGCCGGTATCAATGGTAATATGGCAGCGTATGGTCGAGGTGTTCCAAGGGGTGAATCTCAGCCTGAGCATCTTCCAATCCTTGACCCTCATGGCCATTATGGGAAGCCATATCCTGGGTACTCTCCCCCAGAGAACCAAGCGCTTCTTAAATGGGACCTACTGGAGCGTCCTTACCGAGAGATGATGGACGCGCCCACAAGTACGTCCATGCAGGAGCCAAAAGTTCCATATCAACATCGCCGACAAGCAGGGTACCTCAGAGCGCAGTACAATGCTGGTAATGGTAGAATGGGCTCTGACAGGTTCGGTTCTTCGGCCCATAACTATCTTGGTAACTACCGCATGGGCTTGCCGTATCAGTCCAGTACCCCAGGACAACGCAACTCTTTGCGGTCACCAAACGGTCGCAGTAGATTCAACAGCAGTCATCCACCAAAGAATGGCAAGAACAACACACCTCCAGCGCCGGGTGCCACAGGCCCAAATGAGCGGTCCAAGGATAACATGTATCCCTATTGATTGGAGCTAACGATATATCAGGATGGCTTTGATTGGTCATAGGCGCTCCTTCGGTTGGGCGTACAGTATTGAATGGGTTAGGGTCAAGGATTTATTTGACTCGGGTTGGCTCTAATTATGAGTGGCTCATTAATGCTTGATACCAAGGTTTGCATTTTAGGACAATTTGAATTTCGTGGTTTCAAACACTTCATTTTCATGTGAATTCTATAAACAAATGTTACTTTGCATGTAGTCTACCTAGGTAGGTATATACGATAATGCTACAAATTATAACCATCGTCCAAAGCATAGAGCACTCAGACTGTGTTACCAACTTTGCGCTAGTACAAACATGGCATAGATCAAGAAGCTTGGGCCAGCACATCATGGGAGCCGCGACAGCTGCGATGAGGAAACCGTGGAATTTCGAGAATGAGCTGTATCTGACCTCAACAACACCCACTACTCTGCAAAGAATTTCCCTTCATTTGATTCCATTTGGAAAGCTGGTCCGATGATATAAATCCCACTGGCTTGAAAACATTTTTGCAGCTAGCACAATGGCCTCTTCATCAAATCCATACGAGCACTATAACACACCTCATGTGGAGGACGACGACTTAATAGATCCCGATGATGGTGCGTATCTCTAAATCTCACTGTCCAATACCATTTCTTCAATTTTAGACCGGTGTTAACACCACCCAGCAAATCTCGACGACCTTGACGACCCCCTTCAACCACTAAATACCCAATCCTCGCGCGCACCACTATCTGGAAACATAGCCTCGGACACCAGCGCTCCCCTCAATGAATCTTATCTCACCTCCCGTATCCCCGGAGAGGACCGTCGCGCGCCTACCAACACGATCGATGAATCGGTCTGGGAGACTCTCCGGCGCGACTTGCTAGCCGTGTGGTCGAAGATGCGGGAAGTCCTGTACCCCAAATATCTCTTCGGCGGCTCTATGCTCGAAGGAACCACATCATTGCGAGGCGCATACGCGAATATTAGAGAGGCAGGTATTCAGGGTGCAAGAGAGGAATTAGTGGGGTTCGCGGGACGGGCGTTGGATACGGACAATATCCTTTCACAGGGAAGCATGAGTGAGGGACTACGGGATTGGGATCTTTGGGGCCCGCTCGTGTTTTGTTTGTTGTTGAGTTTGTTATTAAGTTTCAATGCTGGCAAGGACCAGAAGACTATGGTATTTTCTGGGGTCTTTGCTATGGTTTGGATTGGAGAGGCTGTGGTTACCATGCAGATCAAATTGCTGGGTGGTAATATGTATGTCCTCCACGTCTTGCCGTTTCTTCAAACTAATGATATGTCTAGTTCCTTTGCCCAGAGCGTCTGCATCATAGGTTACACCCTTTTCCCACTAGTAATTGCCGCTCTGCTCTCGGCATTCCATCTCCCCACCATTCCTCGGATTCCAATCTACATCGTTCTTATCGCCTGGTCACTTGCAGCAGGTGTTAGTATACTTGGTGGTAGCGGGGTCGTCAAGAACAGAGTCGGTATTGCGGTGTACCCCCTGTTCGTCTTCTACGTTGGATTGGGCTGCTTGTGTTTTATCAGCTAGGTGGTCGCAATTGGGCAAAGCTAGAATTGTAATGTGTATAATCAGATATTAGCGAGAATCGGAACATCATTTATACCCCTGGAATTACGTTTGCTGAGGATGGAGTGATCTAGGATCGTCTGCATGGCCCCTAGATGAATTTCCCCCCAAATCTGATCATTTTTGAAACCTTCTTAATTTACTGGACTTTCTCTTTCATGATATTCCATTTTTAATAGCAATCACGCCCTCTCTCTACTCTCGTGTTCGCCTCCCGCTAGAGGCCATCATGACCATATCTGTTATTCAACATGTCTACCAATTATGAAGCACTATTTGCCCACTCAAAGACTCTGCTAAGATCCTCAGTCTCGATACTACACCAGGGCGTGACATAACTCTCTGCGCAGCCAGAAACTACAAGTTAGATTTTAATAACGAAACGACATCCAAAATTTCTAATTTTTTGATCAGATCGTAGTTCTGAGCCTCACGAATAAGGCTATGTTAACAGAAGTACGATGTTTAGCTGTGGTGCTGATTTGTCTACTTTCGGAGTTCTTGGGTGCGCAGAGAATTGTGTCACCCACTGGTGCTACTCACGGTTGAGTTTGATAACCAATAATCTCAAGTACCGCCTCAAATTCTCATCAATCTGTCCTGACTTTCAATTTCCCACAGATGGAGACTAGCCTTGCGGTGTGTCTTTAACTGGTAGTGTCGTGTGTGCGGTTTTCAGCATGTGAGTTCTTGGTCGGAAAGGAAGTAGATTATTATGTATACTCCCATCGAAACATCAGACCTGAATTTTCACAGAAACAAGACAACATGCTCCTGAACGTTACCTACCCTTTTTGTTCATACGTAATGCTATGGGTCCACTCATCTAATAGTCCCTTTCAAGGAGACGACTACTGTTTCTTAATCACAAGCACTTTGAATTCTGGAGTACATGTACCATATGGCTTGGTGTTTCTTTTATGGTTAGGCACTTGCTGGAAGTAGAACTGTGAGAGAGATAGAGAGTGATTGTCATGTAGTTTAAGTGGTTAAAGTAAGTGACCATTGTCTTGCAACCAATGTGGCATAGAGGTTACTTCTAGAACTATGGTATCGCTTAATCTCAGCAGCCACCGAGTATTATAGTTCGATTGCACATTGTATTGCACAATAGAAAGTAAGCTTGTTGTTTGTTCTCCTAAAATGAGTCGAAGTGCTGGAGGCAACCTCCGCCTGTAACTCCACCTAATTTTTATATTTGTGTCGGTCAGAAGGATATAGGTGTACAGCTGAAGCTTCTTTTGAAATAACGCTTTTAGACTCGATATGGGATGCAATTTTGGACTTCGCCTTTCGTCTTTAGATGCGATGATATGTGTATATTATCGCTTATCTATACCTCTCGCACATATGCACGTCCAAATGCACACTGTGTATATCCACTCCCATCTCACTACCTATGTCATGACGTTCTTCTTCATCGCGTCCTTCCTTCCCGGTTCCCATCACGATCCCACGATACGCAGAACAAGGCCCAATTGGTTCATCCAGATAAAGACCGCCTCGCTATGCTTGGTATGCCAAACTCCATCCCTCAATGAAAAACAAAACAAGTAGCCGTAATAGACTAGAAAAAAGTGCCTAGAAAAGAATGGGTGGGGATCTCCCTTCCGTCTTATTTTTGGAGGGCAAGTCTAGTGACAAAGGAGAGTATGGGGGACAAGTGTTATGACGACAAGATTCGTCGGGTATTTTGGGGGTGTAGACAGAAGATCATAGTTCGTGTTGGATGGAATCGATCTCAGATCTGAAGAGTCGTGCGTTTGCTTCATTCATCTGTAAAAAAAAGGTTAATACCTAGACTGAGGATTAGGGACTTGGAGAAAAAGGACTGACCTTCAAAAGCATGTTTATAGGCTTAGCTTCCGTACTACCTTCGAAAGCAGTAAATATGATTTGGGCGGTATTTGTTGCTGGCTTGTCTTCAAATTTCATAGCCTTCAGGATTATAGTGTTCAGGACCACTCGGTGTGTGTTCTCCTGCCGCATAATGAGACGTGCGACTTTAGGAAGATTGGAATCTGTTTCCTCTTCCTCTTCTAGACCTGAAGCGTCAAAAGACCCTGGAATTGCCACACCATTCTCGTCAAAGCTGACGCATGATCTGGGTACGTTGATCTTCAACGATCCTACACCCCTCTCTTTCCATCCTGCTTCTTTACTTTCAAGGGCGAAGAGTTTCGCACGTATTTGTAACAGCGTTGCTTCACCGGCTTCTCCATCTTCGATATGAACTACATGGTTGTTAGTATATTTCTGTGGCATTCTTATTGTAGAGTCAAACCTTTCGCTGCTTTACTAGCTTTCTTTTCTTTCTCTGTAGATGGATGGATGCTCTCCTCATCCCCTGACCCGACCGCTGCGTCACTCTCGCCATCTCCGCTTTTGTCTTCATCGCTTTCTTCAGGAGCTCCAAAAGCTTTGACTGCCTTCGCAGGTTTTGGGGCAACACTTTCATTCTCTTTGGCGGGAGCCGCAAAACTCGATAGTTTCGGTCCGGCTCCTCCCGCAAAGCCATTTCCAAGTTTCGAGCCAAAAACACTACTACCTCCACCGCCAAGACCACCAAATCCAGAGTTTGTGCCCCCTCCAAAGCTCAGCGCTGCCGCAGGCTTATTTGAGGGTTCGGCAGGTTTCGAGCCTAATGCACCAAACCCAGAAAGCGGCTTCCCACCTCCAAAAACACTCGGTTTCGATGCTCCTAAGCTGCCAAATCCAGATGTGCTGGAACCCGCGAGAGATGCAAACCCCGAACTCGCAAAAGCCGTCGGCGAAGTTTGCTTTTTCGTTGATGTATCGCTGCCAAAAACCGCCTTTTTAGGCTCATCGGATTTCGTCGATGTTTCGGTGTTATCAACTGGGGCTGTTGATGTATTTGTAGAGTCCGTCTTCGAGGTTACCTGCAAAAATAGTTTAGCAACTGTTGGGGGATTTCTTGATCGATGATGTGAGTGATGACCGACCTTGATTTCTTCCTCACCCACGTTGGTATAGTCCTCTGATGTATCACGGGGGCGCTTCTTCTCTGGTCCCAGTCTCTCCGTTCGGCTGCCATTCACAACTCCCCCATCAGCCGCAGATCCTGACGCGCTCGTAGGGCTGTCTTCCAGATCTTTGGAGTCGTCGTCCTGATCCCGGCCTCTTTTTTTCTTGGGGGAAGCTATGCGGTCTCTCATGTCCTCATCTCGCAGATCGGCAGTCTCTGCCTCTGGTGTGCTTTCTTTGCCCGTCTCTTTCATATCCTTGTCTTCACTCTCGACTTCCACATTCGCAGAGAATTGTTCGTTTCGTGACTCAGGCACACGGGTATCCGATATTGTAGTATGCCTGAGCTCTTCACTGGCTGCTGTCGTAGCAGCATCCTCTGGCATAGTTGTTGTTGTGTTTTCTTCTCCTTCAATCACCCTCCGCGCTGGCAAGCTGTGATTGGGCTCGATGACATCAGAGTGTTGATCGTCAGTTGTGTTCTTTCCACCGCTTTCCCGTGAAGCAATATATGCAGAAGCAGTTGAGGACATGGTGAAATCGAGTTGTATTCTTCATGCAAATGAGATGTTGGTGCGCTGGCGACGGTCGCGTCGATGCCCCTCAAAATCAAGCACACGGGCAGTCGTGAAGATCGTGCGGCGTCGGCCCTTTACGCACTGCTCCGAGGGGCCTTTAGCGCGTTGAGCCATCCCGGTCCGTCCTTGATAATCTATGCAATGAGATCGCTTTGTCGGCTTCTATAGCGTCAAACTCAAACCTGTACTCTACAACATCAAATACTATTTCGCCATCACAAACCACATCGAATAAAGGTAGATGAGGATCTTGGGAACCGGCCTCTTTCTTTTGCTTTCTTTCTTTCTTTCCGTTTACTCCAACATTAAAGAGAACGCCTACTTGCGATGAAACCAGGTCTGCTACGGTGTCTACCCGTTAGTTTTCATTCGAAAGCACAAGTCAACAAACGCTTCTTTGACTGAACCGCCCAAATGATTGCCATTGAATTTGGATCAGTTTGATCATGCTTGGGTCTTGAAATTTCTCAGGAGCTTCTAATTGGACTCCAGAAGATACAAGTGCGTGAAGTATCTGAAGATGAGAGATCGGTGTCAAATCTGCTAATTTTCAGCTACCCCTTGCTGACTTTTACTTTAGATAATAAAATGGCCAATGTAAGACTAAGGACTAGCTCTCAATAGACAAGATAAGTGGCAGTGTCTTTCTGCTACCTAGATACCTATCGACTCAAGCGTAGCAGGCGCTCTAGCCCGAACACAGGTACTCAATAGGCGGAAATTTTCGTATTTACCGAAAGCAGTTGACGAAATATGCGATATTTCGTCAATTGCTTTGAGTAAACATAAGATATTTCGCCGATTGGTTTGTTTGAATATAGTGTTTCGACTGACAATTATATCGCCCGCCGCGAGACTGGCTAAATCTTTTTAGATCCACCACATTACTGTTGTTTGCTCTGAATACGGCAACTGGTATAATGGGTAATGACGCACCCTCAGTGGACCGTTGGTTTGCTTCTCTCATCTCTGATACCGAGCGAGCTCCTAGAGTCTTACTTGAGGCTATTGCCACATCGAAGAAGATTCTACCGTCGTTAATACCTCTTGATGAAACTGAACAGCTACGTCGGAATTTGGGTTCAACCCCGGATCTTGTGGGAACAGCAAGCACCACCTTGCGGAGATTGTCTTTATAATTCATTCATTCATTAGTACTGTTAAAATCTTCTCAAGCGCGCTCACGCTGAACACCACGGTCCATATACAGCATTGGGACAGCCTTGCCTTGCACTACAGCATGGCCTAGAGCCTAGCTACAACTTCCTGGTATCTACCATATTACACTATCACTACATCGTGCCTCGCCGGTTCACGCACATCTCTCAGACACCCATATCCTGTTCTTCATCTCTTATTGCTTGTCGCTTCATCTTCTCCGACTCACTCGCGCCCTTGATCAAAGTACTCAAATCTCCAACAGGAATTTGAAATGGGAAATCAAGAGCTGCGAGCATGATTGCTGCGAAGATCCACCAACCCGCCATAGACGTAACAAAGGTACAGGCACCAGCAGCGACTTGCAACCGATGAGATAGTGCTAAGGAATCCGCTGCAGCCGCTGCGTTCGTGTTCCCATAAGCGTTGGCATTGTGCCAGAAGGATCCTGCGAGAAGGCCGAATGCGAGGACGAGGGTAAAGAAGATTACCACGAAAACCACATTGGTACGGAGAGAGCAGATCAAGTAAATCAGGCAGAGGACGCCCATGAAAACCAGGAAGAAAGCGAAAGAGGCGGTAAAACCAACTGTCTCAAGACCAGCAGCTTCTGGCTCGCCTGGGGGTGCGTATAGGCCATATGCGTAGTAGAATGGCTGAAGAGTTGCGGAATAAGCAAGCCAGAAAGCGCCAAAGCTTCCGAAGACAACGAACGGGAATGTGTTGCCTAGGAGAAACTCCATCACAGCACCAAGAATCATGAGCAAGCCTCCGAAGAAGTAATAAGTTCCACTGAGACGCTGTCAGATATAAACTTAAGCGAAGAAAAGCGAGGTAATGCTTACATTCCAGCTGCTCCATTGCCTCCTGAGCCTCGCCATCCCATAAGATCACATGAAAGTGGTGACAACGACAGGAGAAAGCCAACTATACAACTATTCTTCAGTTAGTATGCTGGTTGACAGTATCAAGCCATTGCATAAGGACTTACAGAGGGGTAGGGTTGGCGAAGGTTTTTCGCAAGTCACCTTTAACCGCATTTTGCGGAGAAAGATATATCTTCTCGAACAGCTCTGGAGAAATCGAAATACTGCCAGCAGTACGAATGCGTCTCAAAGCATCGCCATGCTCCATATTGATGTCGTTCATGTGATAGGTATCAGCTCCGTTGGTATAATTACCGTTTAGAGTTCCGTTGCGGGAGAAATCCTTCTCTAGAGGATCGCCGTTCGAGTTGGCTTGCAGTCTTGCTTGGGCGTTATGCTCAGTCGCCATTTGGTACGTGGCGGTGCTATTGTTTATTAAAGTTTCGTTGATGAATTGGGACCTTCTTTTCGTTGTTGCAGTAGTACGTGTGCTGGGTACTTTTGCCTCTCGGTTCGAAGTTACTGGGACACTGCGTTACCAACCCTTACCAACCCAAGGAAACACCTTCAATTGGGAAAGTGGCACACTGATGGAAAAGAGCTCGATAATGTTTCTTTTTGATTGAGGAAAGCAGAGATGTTCTCACTTCAACTTGGATTTCGCTTGAATATATGTACTCCTTCCCCTCACTCTCTCCACTTACAACCATAGAAAGATAAACCCCGGGCTCCCGTATTCGATTTTCGACGATCAGTCGATCTCGGCAGACAAGGTCTCCATCATATATGTACTCGGACGTGCATAAAATTGAAGAAAGCGTGTCTCGTTTAGGGCGAGTGCGGAGACCTCGACGAGGGGAATGTCTTGTACATGAGGAGTTATGCCTACGCAGATCTTGACACTACCAGGTCATTAGCAGAACGCGAACACCTCACGTATACCATTCAGAGATGTCAGGACCGCAATAGCGTCCTTTTAAGATGCTCGGGTCCTGCGAAGATGTATAATTGCCACCTTGCCGCCATTTTTGGTGAGGTTGTTCGGCGTTTCCATTTCCTGTTACCTTCTCGGCTACCAAGCACGGACTTATTGTATTCTGATACTCTCCTTCTTGTCCAATTTGGAGCAACAGTAAAGATATAGCTTGCAGTTGCATCTTCTCTCACCATCGAGAGCTCTATTTCGAAAGGGGCTCACGTCATTAGCGAAAGCCACGGAATTATAGCGCACAGCTATCCAATCGAGCGACATCAAAATGCTCTCTTTTGCAAGCGACCTAACATTGCTGACTCGTAAATTTGGTATTGTAGTGTGCCGGCTGAGGGGAAGGCGTTTCCAACTATTCAGAAAGTGGCCTGGTACCAACCTTGGAAGGCACCATTTGCTGTGTCGCTCTAGCGAAATGCGGGGAAGACACTAGCTGTGGGGAGGACTGTGGAGAAGGCTTTAGATGCTCAACTCCCGGCTCGGGTTTAACGATTCTGCGCGTAAGCCGTATCCGTATTTTCATTGATTTGTTTATGCACGGGTTTCATACGTGCTTTACATATAGTGTTATCGCTGTATAAGATCTAGCGATTTTCCGAGCTCACACATGGCACTTCTCCATCCCAAGCACACAAGATAGTCTTGTTGGCACTCGCCATCTTCCGGACAATTGATCTCTCGTGTCTTCAGTGTTCTTTGGAATGAGTTTGCGTTTCTGACATTTACTTTGCTAGGGGCCGCCTTTCTCAAAGCAGAGCAGTGTTCACTGCCACTGAATACTCAGGACGGTTGGTAAAGGATCTGAATTAGAACGGTTCTTTTGATACAATAACTATATACCTTCATGTCCAAGCTCCAACCTTCTCTGTGGAGGTTCCTCTGTTGACAAGACATGGCTCTTGGCGTGCTCAGCCAGCGACCCAGGTCAGGAGCTTGGGTCACAACTAGTAGGTTCTTACGTAGTTCTATCTCCGCCAACTTTATCCTGTTTGCTGGTGTTCTTCTCACCCATAGTTGGCTCGCGGTGGACATTATAACTGGCAGTAACCCGTGGACCTCCTGTCGATGCCTTCAACTTGTACCTAATAAGATCAACAGCCTCTCAAATGTCTTATTCTCTCAAAATTGTAGACGAACTATGCGACATTTCGTAAATTATCGTGAGCAAATATGAAGTGCCACTTATTTTGTCCACCGCGACAGTCACACTTACGTATCAATAGAAATGAAGAGATCATGTAGAGGTAAGCTACTAAAGCAATCGTTTTTACGGGCTACAATGTGTGTTATATATACATATCTCGAGAAAGTCATGTGTAAAAAGTACATTCGCTACCTGTCTACCCAGGTAGGCAGTCTCACGGTGAACAATATGACTGGCAGTCAAACACTATAATTGCTCAAAGCAGTACACGAAATATCGTATATTTCGTCAATCGCTTTGGATAAATAAGAAACCTCAGCCCGTATTCAGAAACTATCAAGGTAAGAGCGCCTCCAACGCCTAAGTGTCATCTAAGTTAGTATGGTATCAGAGGTTGAAATATCCACAACCAAGCCAGCTCACCTCTTTCCCACCTCGGTTTCTTCTAGTTTGTTCTTATCGAGGAGGTTCCTCACAAGACAAAGACAAAGCAGGGTAGCACTTAATTATCCTTTCGTTACTTCACTCAATATATCACAGTGTGATCCTTTTGGTGGTGCTAACACTATACCCACATGTCCCGAGCTCTACAGCTGTCCCATTGGAGGTTCGTGCTCCCACGGTATGTATCTTGAATCCTCTCGTGGATGACTAGTATCGTTCTACGATGATATATCGCGGCGATGGCCTACCAAGAGTGAAAATGTCTCCAGACATCCCTCGAATGTCATTCTGCCTTTATTTTATTGCAAGTTGATCGTTATTTGGCTACTTTCGAACTGCTGAGGATATCTTTATTTGATTAGCCCATCCTTCCCCAGAGATTGGCAGTTGAAGGTCAAGCATCATAAGAGGTCGCATCGATTTGTTCATATAACCTCGGTGTTTCGTACAATATTCTCTTTTCGTGGGCAACATGCTCCATTATTGCCAAGCGAGCAGAGTACGAGTACCAGTGTTGCAAGTCTGACGGGACACCTGACAACGGTAGAGTGGCAATATTTTCTCCGAAACGCTACGTTTACTCAAATTGAATAATACAGAATATTTTTAACGTTAAGGCTAAATATGAATATCACGGAAGGCCTCTTAGAAAGTCGTTTTCTGAAAGCGTTATGTTGAACGGTGTCCCGTCAGTGGTGCGAGTGCAGCACTAAACCCGAACAAAGCTCAAAGTGGACGATCTGTGTACCTCTCCATGTACCTCTCCGTGTACCTCTCCGTGTATCTGAGGATCTTGTATCATCGGTATACCTCGTGGCAATCAAGACGGACACGTGGGTATGAAGGATGGCTTGAAAGTGTAGCATCAAAAGTGACACGAATTTGAAGACCCCTAGTTGTGCTATATGAGCAAACATCAATAGTAGAACATGGGTAGTAGAAGCAAAAAAATTTGTCAGATTCTTCTCAGTGCTCACTATACACGTACTACCTTGCCGATTTTTCATATTAAGATGGTTAATAAGAAATGAAAAGTTGAAACAGAAAGAAAATGCCAGCAAATTGAGTAGAATGTTCTAAGTTAGCTCGGTTAGTAAGTAGTAAGTTTTGCTTTCGGCTTGTGATAACCACAAGATAGTTCTACATTTGAAAACATGGCATCGCCAGCAGCTTCCTTTACCTGCTTTAATCTTTCACATTTAAAACTTGGTATCCAAAAGCCTACACTTCTGGAGGATCTCTCCCACGGTTCACCCTCAACTCAAACGGACTGCACCGCCATAAAGCTTGGGCTCGTTTCCTCGGTTGATCTCAGACTCCTGACTCTCACATATCTTGCATGCGCTGCCACTTTTATTGCTATCAAGCGGAAGTGTTCTTATCAAGTCAGTAGGTCTCACTCAGGAAGTTGATGCAAGAACAAAATTGCTAAAGATTTGGTCGTTTGTGTTATTCGGAGGAATGTGATACAAGTTCTAGGAAAAACACGTTTGATGTTTTTATCAATCTTGTTTTTGGAGCCAGGAGTTTCCACACATGCTCGTTGATTGCAAGGCTCCGATAACGAGGCAAATGATGTGAAGTATTTGAATTTACATGTGAATATTTCTTCGTTTCCTTCTTTGGTAAACAGGCTTTGTCATGCCTGGATAAAATCATATACGCAACGATTGGCACTATCATTGGTTTGAAATGAGGCGGAGTCAGTAATTCAAATTATTGAGATAGCTCACGGGCACTCGCCTTTTGGTACTCAAATTACGTTCAAAGTGCTCGTGAACTTTCCGAGTCCTTTGCGTATCTCATCAATTTATAGTCTCTGCCGCCTGCGACCTACTAAAGACATGACACCACCTTCTGATACTTTCGTCTAATTCCTGACCCCCTTCAAAAATGCCTACTCTCGCTAGGAACATCATGTAATAACCTCTTTCTCGGCGGTACACAGCACAAGCGGCACTGACAAGAAGGACCCAGAGGCGAATCCCGGGATTTATTGACCACTAATGCGAGCAATCATTAGGCGCTGCTAGAAGTATAATGGGACAAGGAGGACGACTTGCAAATTCGGAAGAGCTTGTACTCTGCAAATTCCTACTAATGGCTTGCAAGTATGAACCTGATAATCCGCTAGAAAATATTGCGCCTGGTGTTGGACTATAAAGTGCTGGGAGAAAGATATGCGAAGCGTATGATATGATATCATATATAGGATTTTGAGAATCTCCGAAACTGGGTAACTTTAGTTCTTTTGCTGAAAGTGTACCAGCCTCGGCTTCCCCAGTGAGTTGCCGTAGGCTTGTGAGAAGAGCAGCGATCTTCTCATCTGCACCAGTGTTTGCAATGAATAAAGCAAAGGGCGTGGACCCATTTAAGGGGGAGTCATGGAAGCATTTTTGCGACCATGGCAGCACGCAGAAAGCAGCACGCGAATGCAAGGGAAAGCGTGGCTCTCTCAAGGTGACCGCTCCGATAATGTGGTCGAAACTGGCATTGTAAAAGTGTTGTCAGATGACGTTCGCTGTAATCGGATGTGGCAGAAAACCCACTGTGCTAGCTTAAGAGCTAGACTAGATTGCATAGTATGTAAACCACCACGAAGCCGAATTAGTTGTTCAAGCCCGTTCATGTGCGTTACGAGGTCTGTAGGGTCGACCTTCACTTTATAAGACTTATGAGGCGTGAGGTTAGTATTGGAGTATGTATAATGTCTCGGAGAAGCGACGACAAGAAGCTGTGAATACGAACTTCCCACATCGCAAGCGTCATAATAGCCCCAAGTGTGTCGTCTTCCTTTGCGGTTTGAAGATTTGCCAACCTCTTGTGGATCCATCTGATCGTCTCTGCACGGTATTGGAAGCAGTTTGGTGTGTTGCTAATCCAGTCTACAACTTCAAGATCAAGAATAGGACCTTTGATCTTTACTATGTCTGGAACAGTAGCGTTCGGCATCCATATTGATTGACGTGGAAACACTCCTGGGCTGTATTGCTCTCTAGATGTGGCGTTATAGAAGGGTTGAGATCCGTAGGGGAGCTCGAGCATTGGCCCATTGCTAGAGAAGAAGGTGTATGGAATCACTAGAGGGAGGTTTAGCAATACAGCGCATTCATGGTCATAACCTGACCATTTTTGTTCAAGAGTGTGGGTTTCGAGACAGCGTTATTAATTTATTACGGCCGTGCTTACGATTATCATTGTAAACAAGCGCTGGCTTCACATGGAACAAGCCTTGAGCACTCTCCGACAGCTTTCTAAACTCATTAGATTGGTTGGTCACCAATTGTTGGCTTAACGGCCTGATTTGATGGTTTTGCTGAAATCTCCGCGTTTCTGTTTCCCTACGTTCACGGTGATAGCCTCGAGCAACATGACTCCGGACGGCTTTTCTAGAGCGTTTTCGTTTGTCAGCTCCGGGATCTTCTTCGATGAACTCTAAGGTATGCTGCGAGCCTGACATCTCAGTGCAATGCAGTAAGAACGTGGCTGATTATATCTAGGCGAGCATTATTACAGCAAAGAGGAAAGCAGATTTTGATATTTACCAATTTACCAGAATGCAATTGACGATTTATAGCCTGTAATCGCGAAAATGAGAAAAGAAACGAA
The DNA here is from genome assembly GCF_000409485.1 of Glarea lozoyensis ATCC 20868. NCBI lineage: Eukaryota > Fungi > Ascomycota > Leotiomycetes > Helotiales > Helotiaceae > Glarea > Glarea lozoyensis. The sequence continues at coordinate 785,177 of NW_007360989.1, read as the reverse complement.
TGGTCTTCGATCATATATATTTAAATATGCTTGGCGTAGAACAGCATAGGAGAATATAGGGAAGCGTAGGTAGAAAAAGACAGATGACTAATTTCCCGGTGCAGGTCTGTGCGTCTTATCACTAGACTCTTTTGAGTCAATGCAAGTCTTGGCAAAATTCATACCTGAAAAGTGAAGATCGCGGATCTGCACAACAACATCATATCACAAATTTCAACACCAACAGGGTGTACATCGCTGATGAAGCACATATCTATTGAATGCTTTGAAATTCTAGAGGATGACTGACTGAAGGCGAATACTGTTAGTTCCTAATGAAAGATTGTCCCCCGACTGGTCAGGGTGGTGTAATGGTAATATATAATAAGGTCTAAGTCTACACCTCAATTTGCAGACCACACATCACATCTTCACTACATTTCTCTTCAGCTTAGAACCCGCTTTCATCTGAGTCAAACATCTATCCCCACAGCTTCAAGAATTACCCTTACCCTCCATATCTCAGAAGACAATGTCTCCCAACATTTTTATCACCGGCGTTTCTGGCTACATTGGTGGTGAAGTCGTAGATGTTTTTGCTAAGAAACATCCCGAGTGGCAACTCGTGGCATTAGTCCGAAATGCAGAGCAAGGAAAGATCATAGAGAGCAAATATCCAGCTGTTAAAACAGTGATAGGAACTCTTGATGACCATGACCTCCTTGTGGAGCAGGGCAAAAATGCTGACGTTGTTCTGCGTGAGCCTTCTGTCTTTGTGTCTTAAGCAAGCTAACAATAACTAGAAACTGCATCAGCAGATCATATTGAGGTCGGCCGATCCATCATTGAAGGGACGTTCAAGGGAAAGAAAGGCCACTACATTCATGTTTCTGGAACTGGTATGCTGCATGATGTCCAGAATGGTTACGGAAATCCCTCGCCAAAAGTCTATAGTGACATTTCCGACGTAATGGAAGTTACTTCTTTGGACTCCACTCACGTTCATCGCGATATCGACGCAGCCGTCATTGCGGCTGGGGAGAAATTTGGCGTCCCAACGGCAATCGTGTCGCCGGTTACAATTTACGGCGTCGGACACGGACCTATTAAGACACGCAGTCTTCAAATCCCATTTTTGACAGAGGCCATTCTTAAGCATAAGAAAGCGTTCACTGTATTGGAGGGAAATAACATATGGGACAGTAAGCAAACCTCAGATCCAACGAGCTGCCAATATCTAACCTGGCTTAGACATTTACATCACTGATCTGGCGGAGGTGTACGCAGTCCTTACTGAAGAAGCTCTCAAGCCCAAGGGGGGGTCTGCAACTTGGGGCCGTGAAGGTTATTACTTCACGCAAACCGCTGAGCACACATGGGTTGAGGTGGTGAAAGCTATATCTGAAGCTGCTCAATCGCGTGGCGCTTTGCCATCGGGAGACATTGAGAAATTGAACCCAGAAGAAGCAAGCGCCATACATCCATGGGCCCCACTTCTCTGGGGTGGTAATTGCAGATCCCGAGGTGATCGGATTCGTGCTCTGGGATGGAAGCCTGTCGGTCCCGGTCTTTATGAATGTATTCCGGAGATGGTTGACGTTGAAATCAATTCCCTCGGCACTCAATCCGCGGCAACAACCTTCTGAAGTCAGTCCGGGAGAGCGTCTACCAACCAACCATTTCAGACGCAAAGTCTTTGCCAACGGGCTATAAACGTTTTACAAACCCGCTTTATGTTGTCTTTTTCAATAGTACATAAAAATCAAGCTCTGATACATTTAACAGGTGGTTCCCATGTGAAATCTTAACATCACTCCGTTACTGTAAAGATATACTTAACAGCCAAGAAATCAAAACTAAGTCCTGAAGTCTCACTTTTTCACTGCTTCACATTAACACTAATGGCAAGAATAACTTTGAAGTCAAAATGGAAACCAAAACTTAAAAAGTCACTCACCCTGAAGCGAACGCCCCATAAAAATACCCCTGAACACTCTTAATAATCACGACCGGGGTATTATAATCTTGAATCTCTCCCCCACTACCCCTCCAACATCACAACACTCTTCCATGCAAATTTTGAACAACACCAAAGTCAAATCAAAATGATAATCAAAGAATCGCACCAAGATGTGGCTACGAAAGCGGATGGGAAGGAAGGTTCCATGAGTAGGTGTCGTTGATAGATGAGTGATCTAAAATATGTTGCTGATAACCACGAAGGAATCTTTCTGTACCACCCTGTTATCCCTGGATATCCGAATGCGTAAGTCGTGAGATGACTTCGCAGGGTTTTGATACACAAGCTAACTCTGTAACAGGAGGTTTCCAGGTGTTGTGCTTTTCAGTGAGATTTATCAAGGTGAGAAAGCGCTTTTTTCTCTACTTGAATCAGCTCCCAAGATGATTTTACTTTGCTGTACGGGAAGCGAGACGATTCAACACGCACTTACGAGAGGCTCTTTTCTGCCAGGCTGAAGCTCAAAATCCAAGCTTCAATCTATTCCACGGAATTTTCAGGAAAATATTGCCTTTGCTCTTCTAACCTGCAGTCAACGGTTTTCAAGATCAGGGTTGACACTTGTCTTTCGCACTGCATGTGACCGGAATCTTGGTTGAAGGCCCTGGAAGATACACAGATCTTCACCAGTGTTTTGATTTAGATACACTAGTTCTTTTCTCCCATACACTCTTAACTAATCCTCTGCAAGTTACTGGTCCTGTAGCACGCTTTGCTCGCCAAATCGCTGGTCAAGGATATATCGTGGCAGCACCGTCATCTTACCACGAGTTCACTGGGCCAGAGCCTTTAGCATATGATGTTCCTGGAACGGATGCTGGTAATGAATACAAGATCAAGAAGGTATGTACATCTTAAAATCTGGCGTGAAACTCGCATCATCCCCTAGCAGTGTCTCGAGCATGATATACAAAGAGTCAGAGTAGTAATCTGTATCTCAGACTCTGGCAGGCTACGATGAAGACTCTACACTTTCAATCGATACTCTTCTTGCTTTACCAACTTGCAATGGCCGCATTGGAGCAACTGGAATGTGTCTGGGTGGCCATCTTGGTAAGGGTTCCTTCCCAATCCTCCGTTCACATTAGCAAACCAACTAAAATCCTTAGCATTTCGATGCGCTCTTGACTCCCGAGTCTCCGCGGCAGTAACATACTTCGCAACAGATTTACACTCCGCGACTCTCGGTCTAGGCATGAAGGACGACACTCTTGCCCGCTGTTCCGAGATCAAAGCTGAACTGGTCATGATCCACGGCACACTGGATAATCATGTACCGCCCGAAGGTCGTGATCTCATTCGAAAGACGTTGAGAGAAAAGGGAATCATATTTAGTTGGTATGAGCCAGCTGGCGCACAACGTAAGTCTTATCCTCACATGACTGTGGTTTATTAGCCACCGACAAGTCTAGCGTTGGTGAGCATGAATTGACATGAGTTTCAGATGCATTCATCCGTGATGAGCTTTCGAAAGGCAGATACGATCCTGCGATTACCAAGGTCTGTTTCGAGATGATGCTGGAGCTTTTCGGGCGCACGTTGAAATTAGATCTTGGGTCTCACGATGGAAAGCAGCAAGTGGTCGAGAATATTTGTTAGATGTTGTGCTTGTGACTAAGTGTTAGAGCAAATTTGAACTCAATCAGTGTGACAACACTCGCAAAAAACATCTGGAGAGAAAAGTGAGCCTGTTTACTTGTTGATAAGCGTGATAAACATCTCTTCGAAACACAGTACTCAACCATATCATGATACCCGTGGATTATATATTCTATTTCTGGCTGCGTGACACTTATAGGCAACTTCTCTACCTGCATGACACTCATTCATAGGTAACTTTTCTACCTCCCCCCAACTTGGTATAGATCAGTCTCAAATATTCACTTAAGTGCGATATCCAATACAACTCTTCAGAAATGTTTCATAGCCTACAACAAAACCTTCGACTCTGTAGAAAAGACCAAAAATGGCTCGGAAAAGGAGCTTGGAACCGTCACCTTGAGTTGATTTTAACAGCACTGAAAATCGTTTGTACAAGCTTGCCAAATTCTTTACTAAAATTTGAATGTCACTCTAGATCTTTCAGTGCCTCTTTGTTGAAAATGGCTGTATTCTTTCGCGTGTAGAATTGAGAGCGGGCAGGAGAGGACTTATGTATATACAAACTATCAGTATGTTTGAAACTTCAAGAAAGACGTCACAGAAGAATTACGATAGATTCAAGAGTTTCTCGATATATACTTGCATTATAAAATACCTTCTTAAGAACACTTGAAACCATCATCAAAACAATTTACAGCTCAAATCTACAGTCGGAGTTCTATCATCCTACTCACCTAGGTTAACTCTTTTCATGCCCCAATTCTCACCGACAGATACACTTTACCTACATATCATCTGAACTTTTCGCGTAACTGTATTAATCTCAAAGGCATGTCAATTCACGCTCAATTGCGATATGCAACAAAATCAAATTGGAGTAAGCGGATTGAAGTTCATGTAAGACTTACTACAGAGGCAATAAGTCCTCCCGTCAAAAGCCAAGACTAAAGTCCGGGGACCTTAAACAGGGCAATATGCAGTTAAGTCTATGTTGCCGTACAATGTTTGACGCTTAGATTTTGAACTCGATTTCAAAACAAAAGGTGCAGATACATGGCATTAGGTAACAAAAGAGACATCAAATGAAGAATGGTATCATATTATTATTTCCTTTCCCGATACCAGAACCAACTCCGGCCGTCCAAATAATACTAAAAATGATTGGGTATGAGCTGACCGGGTATCCTGCCAAAAGAAACAAAAACCAGAAGAAATGCTTAAATACACCCCCACCAGCCCCCAGATCCATCTCCTGCGTGTGCATGAATGTAGAGCAAATCCTTTCCCATGGTTCGAAAGACTCAACAAGGTGATTTATGAGGCAAGAGAATACAGAGGCGTATTCGCGACGCGTGGTAAAGCCAAGCCAAAATGTGCAGTGAGGTGGGTTCATCTGAGATTTCTTCAAAGAAGAAGAAATTCTCAGACGAGACACCAGCATGAAAACAGTTGTGACAGATGTGGGGGCCTAAGTAGACCAGGCTATTAAACACAAAATAATCAGTATACGTCTAGATAGTCTCGACGACGCGGGCGTTCATAGCCTGCTGGAAACCGGAACCGGAACCAGTACTACCTCCAAAGTCTCTGTCATAGTTCTGTGCCGCTGTGGGCTCTCCATGCGAGCTTGGTCCTTCGCCAAGTTTGTTCGCGATATCCATTGATTGACCTAGCGATGGAGCTCCGGGAAGGAAGATGACTTTGCTGTTTGCTGACTTGGCCATCGCTTGCATTGCCTCGAGATATCTGATTTGCATGGCTGGGGCGCTGGAAAGAATATCGGCAGCTTGTCTCATAAGTTTGGCAGATTCAACTTCTGCACGGGCGGCAATGACCTTGGACTCTCCGATACGCTTGGATTGTGCGGCCATGGAGAGGGAGTCTTGGAGCTCGTTGCTGAAAATGATATCCTTCATGAGCATGCTTTCGACCTTTACACCCCATCCCATCGCAACTTCTTCGATAATCTCTCCGATGGACTGAGCTACCTCCTCTCGGCGTTCGATGACATCTTGGAGAACTCGTGCACCAACTACATGACGCAGTGTGGTTTGAGTTCGCTCAACCAATGCCTGTCGAACATTGGAGATTCCAAAGGCTGCCTTGTGTGGCGAAGTGATGTGGTAGTAGATGACCGAGGTAAGATGGAGCGTAACATTGTCCTTGGTCATGCAAACTTGCTGTGGAACCTCTGCAAGATGGTTAGCACTTTTGCATCATACATCCTAGAGCTGAACATACCAACGATCTGAATCTTAACATCGACTTGGGTAAGTCTTTCACTTAGAGGATTGATCTTGACCAGTCCAGGATCGACAGCACGATAGAACCGACCGAACTTGGTGACCAGACCAACGTTTCCTTGCGCGACGTTTTTGTATGGATTAGGGCAGACGATACAACATGGAATAGCTCCTAGATTTCCAATGCAAGAGCCCAACATGTTGATCTACTAAGGGTTAGATTGGTAAAGCGCAGGTTTCGAACATAATAACTCACCATGGATCCATACCATCCATGCGCGGCAGTATCGTCACCTTGTAGCACCTGGGCATAGCTTGGTTGAAGATCTTCTCTCCGTGGTGGTTCGACGTGGACTAGAGGATTATCACTGCGACCAGCTGTTGTGCCCGAAGCTCGATAGTCTCCGTTTGTAGGAGTCGCGTCCTTGGTCTGAGGTGTTGTTGCCGACATTGTATTTGTATGCGCAAGTCAATAAGAAGTAAGATAGTTGTGGGTGATGAAAGTAACAGAAGTAGTAATAGAAGTAGTAGGATAAGATCACTTGATATTCTGCTTTGCTTTGTTTGTTGGTAAACACAAATAATATTTGCAGAGGAGAGCTCGACCTTAAGTAGAAGGAAGCTGTCGCGCGCGAGGGTGTCACTTCACTCGAGCTGCAGCTGGTACGAGATGGTGGTGTGGCCAGGGAGTGGGTCGACCTAGTGCGGGGGAGCTACGCTGGGCTGCGTTAGAGGCTTGGCCCCGTACTGTCAGAATGCACGCCCCGATCTTCTGCTTGCAAGGAGTTCTGGCGACGGTCGGGACGATGCGACTCGCCACAGTTTCATCGATGGGCCTTTGCCGTAACATCCGCTTACGTTTGTTTCTTTCCGAGTCGATATTTACATTCAAATACGAATATCTTTGCATACACATAGCATTTAGAAGCTTCTGAAGCTTCTAAAGCTTCTAAAGAAGTTACTAATTTTCTGTGTCCAGCAAGGCCGATTCCCAGGCTTTTCAATTCTCCAATGGACACATGCGTGATACGCTGCGCCTATCTGAATTACGGATTCAGACATGCTAGCGTCTCGGGAGAGAAAGCTTAGCCAATGTTTAGGCTTAATCGAGTACTAGCTCCTCTGCAGTATTTCGTCTTCCGTCCCATTCTCCCATTCAGATGTTCTGTTTACAGTATTTTCAAACGGCGATCGGGCTTGTACGACATCATCACTACTTGCAACCCTCAACCTCTTCATTTTGGCAAACAATCATGAGTTCACATCTCCGATACAGTCCGTACCATATCTGGTATACAAACGGGCTCACCGCCCCTTGAATGTCGTAAGACGAGGCTCTGCAGCTGCCAAAAGATGTGCGAAGCGTGCAATCATACTTCAACCAGGGCCAAATTATCGATATGCTTACAGGCAAAAATCCGCCCAGGATAATGCCTCATACGTTTTCTTGGGAATATCTACCTACTGGTGTCGAATATCTTCCTTATTTCGCATCTGTGATTCGACAATCCAAATATACCAGGGAGACAACCTTGCTTCAATTGCGACGGATGCTGCTTGCCGAGAGGAGGCAAACACCTTCAATGGCTATCGACAAGATCATGAGATCGTGTGTTAGTGCTACTTCACAAAGCACGTGTGTTCTCGAAGTTTTCCTAAAACGATTAAGTATGATTTCCTCCGTCTTACCCGTTTACTGACAGCGAATTAGATGAATTCTACTGTACTTAAGTGCTAGTATATCTCGCTTCACGGCTCAGCCTTGTAAATGCCAAGATATATCTCAATTGCAAGTGGCAATAACCAGTGGTTCACGCCAACGACAGTTTACCAAACAATGAATGAAGAATTCTTCTGCCTGCTCTTAGTTTTCAGGGACTGCCTAATTCATCTGCATCTTGCGGGAATTAATTTCGCACTCATCGCGCATCTTGCAACGAGATATCATCAGCGTCGCATTCTGCTCTCATCGTGGAGGCGCAGCTTACGACCCTCGAAAGAGATGGCTCGCAAGTCAAATGATCAAGATCAATAGGGAAAGCTGCGTGAAGCTCAAGGTGGACAACAAAGACATGTAAGTCGTTGTGTCACGGATTATATTTCTTACAACATAAGGTTACTTTCTGAAGCTTGATCATGTCCTCGAGCTGATAAATAACGAAAATTGGCCGAATGTATATGTCAGAATGCAGGTCGCCACGCCACGCAATGCTCCTCATTGGAGCCAAACAGGTTTATGGACCCTATGTCGGAGATGGCTATGATTGAAACTTCAGATTGTTTTTCAACATAATATAGCACTGTCCCGATACGGTTCGAACTATTTTATCCAGCGCTTCCCCATCTTCTGGTGATCGTCAGCAAGATCCAATACTCTCCATCACCCCTCTCGAGAATCTGGTTGCGTCTCAGGGCAACGTTCTAAGCATCCTCATAGACAAAGCAAACATTGTGAGGTATTGCTTCTAACATCTGAGTCCACCGCATATGTCGATTACTTCATCGAGCTTGTAGATAAGTCGACTGTGGTATACGAGTCTTTTCCCTATCAAGTCAATTCTCTTGAGCATTAATCACTCAACGCACATTCTAACAGTGGTTGACCCTCTGAAATTGGAACGCACGTATGCTTCTGTCGTCGCACATTCTAAGCACTTTGATAATCATACACGAGTCCGATTATCTCAACCCATCAAAGTTCAACCCCTTTTCATCTTCTATGGCTTGCCATCAGGCCAAGTATTCTAAACAACTTTCAACATCGAATATGTGTTTCTTCGAAAAGTGGCATGCCTTTCGACAGCGCTTGGCACTGACGGAGTACAACAGGCAGAGCAGAGCTAACCAACTACATGTTGGTTACCAACTTTGAGATAATTGTTGGCTTCATCTATGAACAATCGGATTGATATATGAGCAGGCTTGTTTGTTTTACCGTTGAGCACCCTCTGCGCACAAGTTGCGGACTTATCACTGGAGGATGTACGCAACAACTCGCAATCATAAACTTGTATCGGTAACAAACTTCGTCCTGTATGATACTGCTCTTTTATCTGGCCTGAGCCATATAGCATAAACGCACAAAAAAGTATATGATACCCGGTTGGTTGCACCGCTCGGAGCCAATACATGCTCAGGCGTCGCCTGCAGCACAGTCAGTATAACTCAGGCGGCATGTTGGGTCTACGGCACAGTGAGCCTTGATTTTGTTGGATCTCATTATCTCTTCCCCCCGTCCATCTCTACTATTGTCATCTGTTATTTTTCATTCTTCTGCCAAACGACGCCAAAGTTCAAATCCTGCGCAATCGTCATGGCGTATCCCCTTTGGATGGCTATCATGGTACCTCCAATCTCTTTCATGGCATGGAATTTGCAATGTCTATGGCGTAACTACCGTCTTGCTCAGAAAATGAACATTCCGATAATCGTCATACCAGCGAGCGGCGACAATCCAGTGTGGCTGCTGGTTGCAAAACCTGTTTTGGCCGTGTTGAGATTCATATTTGGGGACATTGATTTTGTGAAGTATAGTAACCCGGGATGGGAAAGTAAAGCGAAGTACAGAATGTACGAGGAACTGGGCGAAGCGGTTATTCATGTCAGTCCAGGGCACAATTGGTTGTATATTTGTAATCCAGATGCTATCAATGAAGTCTTCAGGAGACACAAGGAGTTTGATCGGCATCCAGAACTGCTAGGTAAATGCCACATGTCAACGAGAGTCGCAGAATTTATATCTGACATCTTAGTTAGCCATACTAGCTGTCTTCGGACCTAATATCTCCACGGTAAACCTAACGGACAATCTGATTTCATTTTTTGTCAAAGCTGAATAAATTCAGGCAACCGGAGCCGACTGGCAACGCCAACGCAAAATCACTTCTGCCCCATTCTCGGATTCCAATAATGCTTTACTATGGGACGTGTCTCGTCAACAAGCGTCCGAGCTAGTGCAACATTGGCTCGCTGCCAGTGAGCCGATAAGAACAACAGATGAAGATACACGCACGCTATCACTGCACGTCCTCTCTGGAGCTGGTTTTGGGAAGCAGTACTCTTTCCACAAAAAGGGAGAAAAGGCCAAAGCTGGCCATCTATACAATTACCGCGACTCGATTGCTCTTGTCTTGGAAAACTGTGTTCTCATTCTAGTACTTGGCCCAAAGCTCCTCGGAAAGCTCGCTAAATGGCGTATATTTGGACCGTTGGCAAAAATCGGTCAAGCGACGATAGATTTCAAAGATCATATGACGACTATGTTGATTGAGGAAAACCAAGCCATAGCTGAGGGTCGACCACGCGCTGCAACAATCACAAACTCTCTCATCCGAGCCAGTGAGGAAAGCAGGTCCTCAAGCAAGGCGGGGGAAGGGTTTAAAGGGTTAACAGAAGACGAAATTTATGGGAATATTTTTGTGTATAACTTTGCAGGACACGATACGACCGCGACAACGTTCAGTTGGGCTTTGTATCTTCTCGCAGCTTTTCCAGACACTCAGACATGGATGGCGGAAGAAATAATGGCTGTTGTTGGCGATCGCGATCTACAGTCTCTAGACTTTAAAGAGGTCTATCCAAAACTTGTTAGATGCCTAGCCATTTTTGTAGGTCAACATCCGGTTTTTACGATCTCTACCTCTAACAAGCTGCTAGTATGAGACAGTCAGGCTTTGGAATCCAGTTCTTGGTATTTGCAAGTCAACTTTCCTTGATCCCGTGGATCTTACTGTTGGCGAGCAGACTTTCTCTATCCCGCCCGACACTCGCATCGTTCTTAGTACAAATGGAAGTCAGACGTTGAGACGCTACTGGGGCGACGATAGCCTGGAATGGAAACCTCGCCGATGGGTTTTGGACTCGGGGACGAACTCGGAGGAAACGGGCGAGAAGGGCGAAAGCCTTTTTGTTCCTGCTCGGGGTTCGTTTTTTGCTTGGTCAGATGGCGTTCGAACCTGCCCAGGAAAGAAGTTCAGTCAAGTGGAGTTTGTGGCAACAATGGTGGCTCTGTTTCGCGATTATAAGGTCGAGGTTGTGCCTGAGAAAGGTGAGACAAGTTTCGATGCAAGGGAACGAGTGAAGAGAACGGTCAACGACAATGGGATGGTTTTGCTGCTGCAAATGAGAGACCCGAAAAGCGTCGGGCTGAAATGGTCTGCTAGGTAGGAAAACAGAGGTTGCAGCCGTCCATGATCTGTTGCGTATTCCAGGCTCTCCGGCCTGTGCGTTCGTAGTTAGTCTGAGCTCTTGGATATTTAGTATAAACCACCTATGCGCCGTCAATAAAAGCCTTAATGCCGAAAACTATCAATCCTTATCACAGTTCATGAACGAATGCGCCTTGTTGGGGCAAAATAGAACTTGGCACAGAGCGTTCCAGTCGTGCTTCACTGAGGCTATGCTACTTCGACGATGCCACGGTGGATATTGCCTACGAGAATTTCTTGGCCTATCAGCCTTTCAGAAGATAGCTCCTGGCTACTCTCGAATAAATTTCCCAATAATGAGTGGGTTTCCCCAGTTGCAGTGTCGCTGGACCGCGAATTGGATGTTGGATGTTGACCACATCAAATGTATAGCGTGCACTGTGAAGAGCCGAAGGACAATAATTGAAGCGCGTCAAGAGCGTATGCCAGAGGACAACTCCCTATTCGTTCTGGGGATACTGTGGTTTTTAACTTTCTACTGAGACGCTCGCGCATAATGGCATTCTATCGGGCAAGGTCGTAAGGACTAGATGAAGACCGTTACCATGATTACCTAAAAGTCACTATATGACATGTAGTATCTAGGTAATTGTAAGTGAGGGAAACCAAGAAATCAGAAATACCTTTATGTACATGTGTAACTTCTGCGTTAGGAACAGGTAACAGGACGAATACTTTATTATACGCGGAAGCTTTCTTCGAATAGGTTTGAATTCGGTCACGAGTCAGATAAATGACAGAAGATTTGAAAATGTGGATTTGATGCCGGGTTTATCAGTTCAGAGGTTAGTGACACATGAGAAGACTGAGGCTGACAAAAAGATAGATGTCCAGAAGAAGGGGAAAATTACGCCAGATGTGGATTAGCGTTGTCGTGGTCTTTCGACCTCTTCTCATTCCCCTTGCAGCATCTCACAAACTGCGCCCATAGTTCTACCCACTGCTGCGTGCCACTCTTTGATAAGACACGGACGAGTTCCGATGACTTTATCAATCATGGCCCCAATGATTGGTCTGCAGCCATATAATAAACGCCATATCAGTAGGAGTGGGATGGCCGACTCTGCTGGCAAATACTGGCGCTATTCACAATTCCTGGAATCTGGATAAGTATGTATTCAAGAGTAGGTGCATTCATTTCTTAGTGTCCAAGATTCATTTTGTTTGTCTGTCGTAACCATGGCTGTATTAGAAGAGGTTTCCTTTCTGGCGTTGTCCCACAACACATTTGCAGTCACAGGAATATTGATACTGCTTCTGGTATCAGTCTTTTACTGGGTAAGTCCATCCAACGTAGAATTACTCTCAACCACTGACACGTCTAGATCTCAACAAAAACTGACATCCCATACATTAAAGGCATTCCTGAAATTCCCGGTGCCCTGCCAATATTCGGCCACCTTCTGGCACTTGGCGACGACCATGCCACAGTTTGCGAATCCTGGTGGAGGAAATATGGCACATCCGTGTTCCAGATAAGACTTGGAAACACTCGCGCGGTTGTAGTAAACTCCTTCGAAGACACAAAGCGGATGTTAATCGGAAACCAATCGGCCGTCATTGATCGACCTACCTTATATACGTTCCACGGGATCATTAGCAGCACGCAAGGCTTTACGATCGGTAGCAGTCCCTGGGATGAGAGCTGCAAGAATAAACGGAAAGCAGCTGGGGCGGCGCTGGGAAGGGCGAAGATCAAGGATTATTTCGATATGTTTGATTTAGAGTCATATTGTATCGTCCGGGATCTGGCACGAGATTCGAAAGATGGATCGACTGAGATCTCAATACGCCCTTATATTCAGAGATATGCGCTTAATACTACTTTGACATTGTGCTATGGAATTAGGATGGATAGTGTTTACGATACGATGTTGCGCGAAATCTTGGAAGTCGGATCAGCCATATCTCTGCTAAGAAGCGCGAGCGAGAACTTCCAGGATTATATTCCTATACTTCGATACTGGCCCAACAATTCCAAAAATCGACGAAGTAAAAACCTCCGCGACCGAAGAGATACTTACCTCAATGCTCTTCTGAATCAAGTTCGAGAAATGATCAAGAAAGGCACTGACAAGCCCTGCATCTCCGCTGCTATTCTCAAAGATGAGGAGACCAAACTCTCAGGCGTGGAAGTAAGTTCTATATGTCTCTCCCTCGTCTCTGGTGGGTTTGAAACCATTCCTGGCACATTAACATCTTGTCTCGGTTCGCTCTCAACACTTGAGGGTCAAGTGTTTCAGGAGAAGGCGTTTATGGATATCAAACGTGTGTATCCCGATTTAAGAGATGCTTGGAGGCATAGTTTTCAAAGTGAGGATGTCCCATATCTCAATGCAATTGTGAAGGAGGCGGAGAGATATTATACTGTTTCCGCAATGTCCTTGCCGAGGAAAACCGTTAGTGAGGTTATATGGGATGGTGCAAGAATTCCAGCAAAAACTATGGTGTTAATCAACGCGCAAGCTGCAAATCATGGTATATTCTCCCTCCGCCAGCTTATCCATTTCATCACTGACCACCATAACAAGACATTGATCATTTCGGGCCCTCAGCCTCCGTGTTCGACCCCGAACGCTGGTTATCCTCTAAGACATCTCCTCCTGGGATTCAGCATTTCTCCTTCGGCGCCGGATCACGAGCTTGCAGCGGACAAATCATTGCTTCAAGACTTTTGTACACTGCGCTCCTCCGTATCATCAGTAGCTTCCGCATTGTGGCCAGTGAGAAATACCCGCCGAATACTGATTATGTGGATTACAATGGGTGTAAGAGCGCTCTGGTTGCTATTCCTAGGGATTTTGATGTTAGGCTTGTCAGGAGAGATAGCTTAGAGGGAGAGGTTAGTTTGGAAGAGTGCTTGGAGGAAGCGAGGGGGAGAACTGAGGGTTATTATAGGGAGGAGAGTGGAGTGGGTGTCTAGGGGTTTATTCTTCTGTTTCGCAGTATAGATGCATCCACATTACATCTTGTGTACGGGAAGGCGAAGTACAGCAATGTTATAATTGCAGCAATTATATGATCATACAACGATGGCATGAAAATACCGTACCAATCGAACGAATGCAATTAATTTCCCTGTCATTTTCTACAGGCTCCTCGATACAGAAATTCACCCTCCCAAACCACCTATTCCATCACGTGCCAGCCCAATCCGTCTAGCGCGCCCCACCTTCAAAAAATTTACAAAGCCTCAATTTCCATTCCAACTCCTCCTTTCCCTCTTCATCAAAAAGTAACAGAGCCAGCCACGACCTCCACCTCGAATTCCTGTCACAGTGGTGTGTTGCCAGCATCCTTCACGGGATGTGAGGCTCTGGAGATTGACTATTATGAGCCTTGATAGGAAGTTTGCCTCCCGTGTTGGTTCCCTTTGCTGGGAGCGAGGGGAGGGGAATGTCGATGATGGGGTACAGATGAAGAGAAAATCGTGGAAAGTCTTTCATGATTAATGATCGGTGGGGAGTGTGACGGGGAATGTTAGTGGTTTCTGGTCATGAGTTGGGGAGTTGATGTTTGTAGGATTGGAGTGGGACGTGGGATTTTCTGGCGCATGGTTTTGGTACGTGAGATGATGATGCGTTTGGTTGTGTGGGCTTGGGGATGTGTCAATTGTTTAGCAGATGATGCATCCCTGACTGCACGCAGTCAAATGCTCGAATTCATGAATGCGGTTAACAACGGTTCGATTTTTGCTCGTCACCTTCGTGTCATAGTGGTCGCGCAAAATTGGCATCACGACCAGGACAACCAATTTGCAACCGGGGGCGACAAGTAGTCACTTTGATGAGTGTCAATGTCAACATGAAGTTTTATGTTTGTTAATTTTGAATCTTATTTACTATTAATCTATCCTCTTCCCATTCATAATATGTCGTCGTAAAACTTGTAGAAATTAGTGTTCCTATTGCAAGGAACTTTCTCTTGGTCCTTTGTGAGCTTCAGAGGCAGTGGTTGCTGGGGAAGTTGTTCAGGATCTTCTTTCTCGAAATATTCGAAATCCCCACTCCCATATATCGTCGACCATGTATTCGAACTTTTTGCAGCACTCTCTTCATGTACCGCATCCTGTACAGCGATCTCGTCTCCCATTATCATGATCGGAATGGATCCTCTCCTCGATGACGGTGGTGTGATGACTCTATGATGCTTTGCAACATATCCCAACTTGACTCTCATCTCATCTTCCGCCAATTCAAGCGTCGACGGATGGACTCGCTGACCAGATGCAGTAAAATAGATTTGATCTTTCGGTGGAGGAGTTGGTCTTCTGTCACTGCCAGAATCACTACCAGATCCCAATCGTGGAACCTCCCAGTCGTCTGAGCCTAAACTTGGTCGTCGATGATCATCCTCACATGAAGCACAGAGACCTCTAGGACCCTCCGACCCAACCTTACAAAGTCTACACTTTGCAATCGCCGGCCACTCGCCCTGTTTCTCCTGTTCTCCAGCGCAATAAAACGAATCAACAGAAGTACTAGACGATTTCCGATGCAACGTAAATGGCTTGTTTTTGAAGGTGCCATTAAACGGTGGACTTATCTTCCCGGTAATATCGCGTCGCGTCTCATCCAGATAATCCGCACTCGTACGGATATAGTCGACGAATTTCTTGGACGAAGATTTTGTTTTACGGTGTAAGACCTGAGGTGTCGTTGGTCTGGTCGAAGGCGCTGAGCTGAATCCACCGGCTGGTCGTGGTGGTGCTAACCGTCCTCGCTGTTCAGGTCGATAATCTGCAGGTGGTTCCGCCTTTTCTAAATTCCCCTCTCGCATATCCTGTTGATATCTTAGCAACTTGTGGAAATCCGTATTTCCGCCCTCCCTCTTCCGCGAACTTGGTCGTTTAGGTCGTGGTAAATCTTCGCTCCCAGCTCTACTATGCGACGGATATGTCGGCCAGAAAGTATCCCTGGGTGGATCATTTGATCTCGATCTCGGCCCTCGTTCGTCTGACTTCCCAGTCGATAATCGCTGGTAGAATTTCTTTGTTGGGACTTTTGGTGTGTTCTGAGCGGACGAAGGTCTACCACTCGAGACTGCTCGCTCGTGCGTCGTGTGTATTATCTCCATATCTGAAATCTTTCGTGGTGTTTTGAGGTGTGATGTATCCTCCATAGCTGGATTCTCGATGGTTATATATTCTATATGTTGGCCTTGTTTGCGCATCTTTACATGTGTATGTGGTGTATATGTATATGAGTAATGAAAAAAGTGGAAATTTTGTATCTGCTTAGGAAATGAGAAATTGGAGATGAGAACATGCGAGATATAGTGACTCCTTAGCTCTTTGTTAGAACAATACCTTTATATTCATCCAACAAAAATCAATTGTGTCGGGGCACAAAGAGGTGTTTGTTATACTTCACCGTTCATTGTTAGCACAGCCGCCTTTTTGTTGCGTCGTGGCTCAGGTTCGTCCGCATGAGCGGAGTGGAGGAATCCCGATCATTTGCTGCTCAGTCCCGCACCTTGTGCCGTTGCTTCTTTCGCCTAAAAATAATCCTCCCATTCAAGGTTTGGTGGTGAGGATCTATCAGGTGCGAAGCGCAGCGCTTCCTGTTGTGTTGTTGGTGCGCGGATATGGGGGCTGGAGTGCTACACGTGCGGGTATGTCGGCGTGTTGGTGTTCTGGAGAGGAGTTGAGGTGCGCTTTTGGGTGGGAAGGGTGGAGTCAGTGGGTGCAAAGGTATGTTGGTATGATGATTGAATGGCTGCTGCGATTTGTTGGTATGACATGTAGTTTTAGATTTCTTGTTGGGTTTGGCTGTGAGTGTTGTGAAATTGTCTATTTTGATAGGGCTTCCGCGAGCCGATAGAAAATGACGTCACAGGCAACTTCACGTATCTTTGGGGACTTGACAAGATGTGTCTCTTTCCAAGATCATGCCTGTGTACGATGCGATTCTCATGAGTAGATTTCTATTTTCTTTGTTGGCTTTTCGTGTCACTAACCATTTGTAGCCACATCGCACATATTCGACATTCTCCACATAAGGTATGAGTGAACTATTACACATGGGCGAAATAAAAGCACAATGAAAAATGAGCTGAAACGGGAATTTTCGAGGAAAGGTAATTACAAAAACAAGAACATTTTATTCCTTCCCAAGAGCTTCACGCTATTCACTCACAGCTTCACGACTATAGTAATGGAACCTGTACCGTTTGGAGTATATCTCTCATACCTACGCATACTTTTAACCTCGTAGATTTATCTCCCATCAATATTTTCGTCGTCTTTGTCTGTCTCATATGCTAATAATTCTTCAAAGTAAGCCGTTCGTATTCAAACAATCAAACAAGGTATCTTTCCCGGTGTCGAGTTCATTCGAAGTGGAGTAATGATTCGTTCCAGAGCCTTTAACAATCTTCTGACCATTGAAAACTACTAACTTATTCTACTCAAACTCTGCCAGCTAGTTATTTTACAAGATACTGTCCAGATGAACCATCTTGTAACAGCTCCTACTCTGTGTTTCTAATGTAACCACCCATCACCTTTCCAACACAGGCGCCCCACCCAACTTACCTTTCCCCTCTCTCTCTCCCTTCGCTTCTTCCAACATTTGCAAAATCTCATCCCCATCACCCTCTAGTTCTTGTCTTGCAAGAAATTGTGTTTGAGTTGCTTTAATGTTTTCAGAAAATGCATACTCAAGAATAGAAGCACACATCTGTCCCCTCAATCATTCACATTCCAATTCCATCCATTATGTATGAGAAATCGCAACAAAGAGTGTATTTTCTGACTCATTGCCCAATGCACTACTGACGACGAGAATCCGTTTTGGCGAACGTCTTTGTCTTAGGTAGAGCTAGGAATGCTTCCTCATGGGGATCGAGATGCAAATCAACAGTCTACTTATTTCGTCGGCCGTATCGGATCCATTGAGTCATCTTTCCTAGATATACTTCTGTGATTCTTCTAGTGGACGTGTGGCGATGCTTATACAAATTATCAAGTTCTTTATAGTTTGAAATTTGGGTTTCAATGCGAGGAAAGTCGTTTCTCTGATATTAGGTGAAGATGAGTTGGAGGGGTTGCCTATTGTTGGTTTGGATATAAGTAAGTCAGGTGTAACATGAGTGAGATGGTTAGCGAGCAATATAAGGTATTGTTGGACGTTTCCAAGAAGACATAAATACTGATAGATTAATCCGTCTCGATAAATTGAACACAACGAGTCAGCATATACATACCTACCGTGGAAAATCACGTACAACAGCTTCACTCTAGAGGTTAACTCGAGGTATAACTGTGAAAAACAATTTTCTGCATTTTGCAGACGAATCCTGAATGTGGGTTATAAAATGGTCGGAAAGAAGCAGCTTCAACTTAATTATTTGGTCACTATATTTGAAATCTTTGTATTCCACCAACCACCAAAAGTCAGTTGTTTCCAATTATTTGAAGTTTCAGGACACCCAGCAAATGGAAATCTAGTCGTCTTTGGCCTGCCATGAAACGTAGATAATGGACCGGGGTCTAAAATTCTTTGCTTTTTGTGTACCTGTGATCTTTGCTTTGGTGGGTTACAAATGTGTCTGCTGCGATTGTCTTATATTTGTCCCCGCCATATACTTGTGGAAATCTTCACTTCTTTTTCCTCATGGTTTAAGCGTTCTTGACAGGATCCGACCAGTAGCAATTCAGGTTTGAGGCCGTGAATTATGATCGTATCATCGGATACCATTTCTGACCCATATTTCAATAATCTGCCAGAAATGTCAGTCTATCAAGTCTTTCCTACAGATCTACTTTATATCTCCTGAAGTCCCGTTTACGATCGAACCCAGTTATTATCGTATTTCAGCTTTTGTCGCTGAGACTTAGCCGGATTATTGGCCCCGTTCAAAGGATTCTGTCAGTTCAGCTCAAAAACCAAATGGATATCATCTTCAAGGGGCCGGTTCGAATCCGAATATACCCTGCATCTCTGGCGGATGGACGTGGTGAAGCATGGGTCGAGATGGAGGCGAGTCATGTGACCTCGCGCTAACTTCTGATATGGCGGGAGGTAAGTCTCGTCTCGCGTCCTCCCCCTTCCCTTCTTTTATATCACAGACAACCCAATTTCATAGGTCTCGTGCGCCGAGTCAACCACAAACGTTTTACTTCCTTGAATCAGATAGAAGGTGTCGTGAAGATGCCTGTTGGATTTTGACTCGATTCATTTGTCGATACCGATATATACCATGAGTGGAACTAAGATGCCCACTCGGCGACGTGGACCTCCAACATTTGGGGGCCCTCCGAAGTATCCCCCTGAAGTTTTTCAGTACGACGGGCGGATACAGTCTGTTACCTCCGAATCAGCGGCGACCGCATCAATTCCATCTAACGCCTCGGGAGACTTGACAGATGAGATTATTGAATTTGTTTCTCAAAACTCCACAGCTGGGGTTCCTCCGCGAAAAAAGCAGAAGTTAAATGGCGGTCATACATCAGATGATGGTTGGCTTAAATTACTGGATATTAACAAGCATTCGCAACTTGAGCACATTGTCGTCAACAAATGCGTTTGGGATATTCAGTGTTCAAGCTCAAAGCTTTCTAATCTGGTAACACCGGTCACTAGGAAGGCAACCAATCCAGTTGTAAATTTTAGTCGTTTCCCTAGAAAGCCTATGACTATTACTATTAATAATGACACACGGACGGCTATCCTTTATGCAATACTACCAGAAGACGAGTCGGCTCACAAAGACGTTCGGGTGGCTATGATTGTGGCACATGATTCGAACAAGTGGGCAAAAGAACAGGGTAGACTGTGGACAGAATTCGGCGTCCAGCTACGCCACGATAACGGGCATGATACCATTCGCCTGTTATTTGCCATTAAATGGAACATAACAGCTTCGCCTTATTCCGCTATCTCGGCAGTGAAAAGAACGGAAGCTGTGAGGGAGGTTTTGAATCGATATTTCCCAGATCCCAATGTTCACAAAAGTGATGTTTGGAGTCCGCAAGACTTCTACCAGAGCGCTCACACGCCCGAGAAAGACGATTCAATCACGGACTCATTAGTGGTTCCTGAGTTGGAATCCGAACTCTATCCGTTTCAGAAAAGAACAGTACAATGGTTACTTAGGAGGGAAGGCTACGAATGGTCGACTACCTCCAAACAAGTGGTTCCACACACTACTGCAGAATCATCGTTACCACTTTCTTTCATTTCGGTGACTGACGCCATGGGTCAACCATGCTACGTAAGTCATTTACTCAGTCTAGTTGCTTTGGATCTCAACCCGTTTCGGGAACTAGAGCGCGACACACATGGCGGAATTCTCGCGGAAGAAATGGGCCTTGGTAAAACGGTGGAAATGGTTTCTTTAATAACCTTAAATCGCAGGTCCAAGGAGGAGAGAGGGCAAGCGTTTGACGTGTTCACTGGTACTCAGGTTCGGCAGACTGCTGCTACCCTCATCATCGCACCGCCAGCTATATCGCAACAATGGGTTTCCGAAATCAACAAGCATGCACCGCATCTCTCAGTAGTTTATTATGAGGGTATCAGGGCGTCCAACGAGTTGATGACAGGCCCGGAGCTTGAAGATCACTTAGCAAGCGCAGATGTTGTAGTATCTACCTACAACGTTTTGGCAGTCGAGATACACTTTACACAGCTCAATCCAGAGAAATCCTTACGCCAAAAGTCCAAATATCCACGCCCAAAATCGCCTCTAATGACTCTTCAATTTTTCAGAGTCGTAATGGACGAGGCTCAGATGATAGAGAGTGGTGTGAGTAACGCCGCCGTAGTTGCGAGAATGGTACCTAGAGTGAACGCTTGGTGTGTGACTGGAACTCCAGTCAGGAAGGATGTTACAGATCTACTTGGTCTTTTGGTCTTCCTTCGTTATGAACCTATTGCTTCGACAAAACACATCTGGTCATCCCTTACCACTTCTCACAAGCAAGAGTTTCGAAAGTTATTCTCAAAGATCGCCCTTCGCCATAGCAAAATGAGTGTTCGAGACGAGCTGAAACTACCGCCACAACGGCGGTATGTAATTACAATGCCGTTCACTGCCATCGAAGAGCAGCATTATCAGGGACTATTTGATCAGATGTGTGAAGAATTAAATTTGGACAATTACGGTACACCTCTTGACGATGAGTGGAAGATAGAGGACTACACTGAGATTATGCGACGATGGTTGGTAAGATTGAGACAGACTGCTCTGCATCCCGAGGTTGGTGGACGCAATAGAAAGGCCCTAGGGCACAAAGACGGACCCCTAAGGACCGTTGATCAAGTCTTGGATGTGATGATTGAGCAAGCGGATTTCGCCGTTCGAACCGAACAGCGGATACTACTCGTCAAAAAGTTGAGGCGTGGACAGCTATTCGAGAACTCCCCAAGAGTGAAGGAAGCTTTAGAGGTTTGGACCGAAGCAGCTGCTGAGGCTCATGCGATTGTGGAAGAGAATCGGCAACTACTTCGAGAAGAAGTTGACCGCGTATCATCTAACAAGAAGCCCGCCGACGGAGCAGTGAAATCTAATATCATCGACGAAACGGATAACTCAAGCGATGATGAAATGGAAGGGTAAGTACTGTTTACATTGTCACTGAGGAAGTCTACTAATCGATATAGTGTTGATGCAAATTCTCGTTTAGGCATACTTCGAACTCGTTTGCGATCCGCACTTGAGATGGAACACGTCGCAATGTTCTTCTGCGCCAACGCTTATTTTCAAATCAAATCTAACAAAGATTTCACAAAACCTGATTCACCAGATTTCGAGAGGCTGGAAAAGCTTGAGACTGAAGGTTATGAATCTGCGAAAAGGCTGAGACGAGAGATACTTCAGGATGTGCGTATAGCCTTTGCAAGCCGCTATGGGTACGGGTCTCAAATACTAATCTTCTAAATTAGATCCATGGTAAAGCCGAGAGGCGCATGAAGAAGATAGCAAAAAGAGCTGATAGCCAAACATTCGTGCAGATTCCAGAGTTTCCTTCCAACCTTCCTAAGGGTGGTCTCGAGAGTCGTCGAATAATGGAACAACTCGATGCGCTTGGTGTCGCACTTGATGCCCAGGCGAATCAATTGGATGAGTGGAGAGAAGAAACCATACAATTTCTCCTTCGACCTCTTGTCGATGAAGACGACGGATTAGAAATTACTGGTGACGAGTATGAAGAGTCCACTAAAACACAAGATGAAGTAATGGTGTATGTGCAAGCATTACGCGCGGTAATCGCGGACCGGCACGATGCTCTTACTGGGCAAGAGAACAAACTTGTTGAGTACGAAGTTAAAACTGCTTTGCGTCTTGCTAAGGAAGGTGGCGGGGCCTTCCCTGAAAAGACAACAGAGCTTCTAGGTATTCGAGAGCAACTCAAGCCGCCAAAGTCTCTGGGCTTTGTGCGACGCGTAGTAGCTGAACTCCGTGCTTTGGCAACAAGTTTACGAACAGATTCACAGGCTGGCAATTCAAGAGCGCAAAACGAACTCTCGATAGTTGAAAAGCAACTAAAGACTACACAGAAGCAGTTGAGTGACCAAACAAAAGCATTGGCTGGATTAGAGAAAGAAATTGAGAGTTTTGCGAGCGTCATGAACACTAGACTAGAGTACTATAAACAACTACAGCAAGTCTCGGATATGGTGGCTCCGTATGAGGGGCCGAACAACGACAAGACACTTGGGAAGTGGCTGAAAGAGGAAGAGAAGCTCGTTACTAAGATCGCACAAGCAAAATCGAAACGAAGATACTTGTTGCATCTTAAAATGGAAGCGGCTAACCCACAGGAGCAGCGAATCTGCGTTATTTGCCGAGAGGGATTCGAGATTGGAGCACTCACAGTCTGTGGCCACCAGTACTGCAAGGAGTGTATTCAGCTCTGGTGGAGTGGTGAGTTCTCTCCTAGACCGTGATAAAACACCACTAACGTTTATAAGCTCATCGTAATTGCCCCGTGTGTAAAAAGAAGTTGATCCAAGCCGATCTCCACGAAATAACTTATAAACCACAAGAACTTTCCATCCAAGCAGAGGAAGTGCAAAGCCCATCCCGGTCTCGCGCCGTTTCCTCCAAGTCCAAGAAATCTGCGATCTACTCCGAAATTTCCAAAACTAAACTTGCCGAAATTAAAAACATAGATCTCGACGGCCCGTCCTTTACCACAAAAGTCGATACCTTAGCTCGCCACTTGATCTGGCTTCGAGAATCAGATCCTGGCGCTAAATCAATCATCTACTCCCAATTCAAGGACTTCCTCGATGTCCTCGCCCTAGCCTTCAAGCGCTTTCGAATCGGCTTCTCATCCATCGATAAACCCCGTGGCATCGAACGCTTTAAAGAAGACCCAAGCGTTGAATGTTTCCTTCTCCACGCGCGTGCCCACTCTTCAGGGCTTAATCTCGTAAACGCAAGTCACGTATTCTTATGCGAACCACTTCTCAACACTGCTTTAGAACTCCAAGCCATCGCACGTGTTGATCGAATCGGTCAACATCAGGAAACTAACGTCTGGCTTTACCTTGTCGATGGAACGGTCGAGGAATCAATCCACACTCTCTCGGTAAAGAGGAGGATGCAACATCTCCCGAATCACCCTCAAATCTCTAGCCGAAAAGGCAAGGAAAGGGAAAGTGACGAAGAGGTTTTGGTCACCGAACTTGAAGAAGCGAATTCCAAAGAATTGGAAATGGCGGGTTTGAATAAGTTGCTTGCGAAGGGGGGGAAAGGAGGGGAAATGGTTGAGGAGAAGGATCTTTGGGAATGTCTTTTTGGGGGTGCGAGGGGAGGTAGAGGTGGGAAGACGATTGTAGCTGGGTTTGACGGGGAGGTTGATCGCTTTTTGAGGGCTGAGGCGGCGGGGATGAGGAGGATTGAGGAGAGGGAGAAGGGAGAGAGTTCTGCTTCGGGATCTTCTTGAAGTTCGGTATGTTTGTCACTTGCGTTTGGAGGTCGATATTGTAGACTCATTGAGGCCAAGTGTATATTGTAGATATTTCTTGCAACTTTTGATATCCAAGTTATTGTACCTACGCATTTTGCCATACACCTACTCAACGAAACAAATACTCACAGGTAAACAAGAACATTGGTGATACACTGCATGAGAGGTCGAAGAAACGAAAAATCAAAATACTGATTCAACTACGTCGATCATTGACGAAATTTAACCTCAGAAAGTGAAATTCGCTATTTACGATCCCAGAAAAAAAAGCACTCTTCTTGAATCTCCTTAACAAAATTTCAACTATTTCTTGTGCCGCTGAATCCCAATAAATCAGCCATCTTCCAAATCGATTTCATCTATCGCGTTTTTCCTTAGAATCATCCAACCGTGAGTACAAACCAACTTCTACATCCCCTCACCCCACAAATCTTTACCCATACAAAACCACTAAACCATCCCCCTCGATCTTTCACTCTATATAATTCGCTCAGACAAGTACTACGTCAGGCGCAAAGTAAAAACGAGCCGGTTATAGAAAAGGCGTTGGTTACAACATGAATGGCCGTTCTTCTTGGATTCCACGCTTGTTAGTCTAGGCATCGAGAAATCAATCCTTGTGAGCGGAATGAAGTCGAGGGATGAGTGTCTAGATGTAAGCTAAATTTCAAAATCTAGTAAAAGCAGATGTTGGGTCTATTTATCAGATAGATGGTCAACCATAGAAGAAGCCTGGCAATCTCATGAGGATAAACAACAAGCAATTTAGAACCAGACAAGGTTGCCAGTTTGGTTCAACACGAAGACTTGGTATAGTCTTATCCAGAGGGCAGGGTTATATATTCACATCAGTAACATAATAACCGACAGCTGCTTTCTGTATTTTTTTGTATTTTTTTCTAGTTTTTGATCGTTTCATCTAATTATGTACCATACCGAATCCCATTTCCAATCCCAATCCCAAACGCCAACGCTGCGTTAATGCAAGCCCAGAGCCGACCTTTATACAATGAAGCGGCGATACAAAAAGGCGTTCTACCTCTTGTAAAGCCATGCCAACCACCAATAATTACACACGACCCCTTTTCTCCATTCCCATTAATTCCCATTACCACTTCCTCCCATGCAAATCAAAGTGAAAACTTAGAAATTGCTTCCAATCGGGACACCTTCCCGAGTTTTATAAGTGACGTTATTGACCGTGCGTGTATCCTCTCCGACCATCGTCTGCTGGCTGTCTCTCATGTTGCTCATTCCATCATTTTGTTCCATCTGCATAGCTGTTTCATTCGGGCCCGTTCCGAAATGTTGTCCTAGAGGCTCTCCGTCTTTCCCGAAGCGTTGTTCGTGTCGCTTGGTGCGGACAGCTGGGAGGAGATCGATGAAGAAGGAGAAGACGTAGAAAGTGAAGACGAAGGCGATGGCCCATTCTAGGACTGCGGCTGGGTTGTAGCGCTCGGTGCGGGAGCACACGCCGAATGCGATGGCAAGAGCGATTTCGATTAGAATGAAGAAAAGCTTGATCCAGAATGAGATGCGGAGGATGCGGTGTTGTCGGAAGTCTGGGCATGTTAGTATGGATCATTTGGTGAGGAGCGGGGAACGTACGAATTCCGAGACGCTGATATTCAGCGCAAATAAAAATTGCAGATACTACGTATCCAGCAATGAACAAAACCAAAAATACGTCGTGTAAACTTGGATGTCTTAGAGTATCAAAGATACTCAAACAGATCAATCCGACTGTGCCTACAACCGCAGCCACAATGCTCAACCAACTCAATATCTTTTGCGTCATACTGGTGTTTCTAGCGAGACGACCCTGGTGTCGTAGGAATCGTTCAGAGAGGAATGATAAGTCGAGGAAGACGGTGGTGACCACGCTTCCGGCGATGAAGAGAGGTTTGAGAGACTGAGCGCCCACGTCGGAGATGTAGGCGATTGTTTGGGTTTCGTCCATAGAGGCGTAATGAGGTTTTCCATCCACGTTCCAGTGGATGAGAAGGCCCATTAGCATACCTAGCCAGCAGAGGCCAGAAATAACTGGGAATATCTGGGGATATATTAGTTGTGTATGTGAGGATGGAGGGGAAGACAAACCCAGTATGATACTCCCCACATGATTGCGATTGTTGGATGATGCTAATAATGTATATCCTGATGAAACTGAATTGAAGCTGTCCAAGGTCCAAGAAAATCCTGTCAACAGAAGGAAATGAAGACGGTCGAATGGCGAAGTGAAAAACAGTGATGTGTATATCCTCAGAAGAATTATGTACAGAAGATGACGACCGGGCAACAGGAAATGAGTTATACTTTGGGCGAGACCATCCTACCTCATGCTCACCAAGCTCTTGACGGAAAAGCTCGCCCCAAACGCGTCGTGCTTAATCACTGCTAATGGCCAAGAAACCTATCACATCCCATGTTTAGCTGTGGAATCGATGCCTAGTGTTCCAGACTTGTGGCTGGTGGATGCGTTTGCCAGGTTGTTTAGCTTTTTCGCCCACGAGAGTTGACGAGATTTGATGACCTCATGGGTCTGCATCCGTCCTGGCTGAATAACGTCACTGCCGAGACGGAGATACACGCACATCACCCCGAGCGTTGCCCGTTTTAGGCGTTAAGCTCAGTAAGCGAGCGGACCGAGCTTGGATCCATGGTCGTACTCGGTCATGGTCAGGTGACTGGGTGAGCCTCGTAGATGTGGGACGACAGCCTCGTGCTCATCCACCTCAGCCCTGTGTACATCACTGTTCCCCTGCGACCGCGACAAGGTGATTGAAGATACCTAGGAGGATCGGTATCTCCACGTCGCAAACCTCGGGTCAGGACTTGGAACAGCGCTTCAACATGGCCGTCTCTCCTCTCATTGTCCCTGGTTCGGGAGAGAGAGGACCCCATTCGAAATCTAAACTCTCCGCAGCCTCTTCAGGCAATGGCACACCCAGTACTACCCTCGGAAGCAACAGCTTGAAAGATGTGGCAGAACAAATGAATGAGGAAGAAAAAGACAAATACGTTAAAGGTTATTCCTCATCTTCTTCACATTTTGCAAAGCTAACCCCCTCCAGGCAAAAAGGTAGGAGAAGGAACCTATGCAAACGTCTACATCGGCCACCACAAATCCGACCCCTCAAATCTCGTCGCCATTAAGAAAATTAAAGTCCAGCAAGAATACAAAGAAGGCATGGCCCCCGACGCTATCCGCGAATTGAAACACCTCCAAGAACTCTCCCACCCAAACATCATCTCCCTCCTCTCCGTCTTCTCCTCCAAAGACCAAAACCTAAACCTAGTCCTCGAATACCTGCCCCTCGGCGATCTCGAAGTCCTCATCAAAGACATCGAAAACATCCACTACGGCGCCGCTGACATAAAAGCCTGGATGGGCATGCTGAGCCGCGCAATCTGGTTCTGCCACGAGAACTTCGTCCTCCACCGCGATATCAAACCCAACAATCTGCTCATAGCTGCCGATGGGGAGATCAAACTTGCTGATTTTGGTCTCGCAAGGTCTTTTGCAGATCCATACCGCGTAATGACATCCAATGTGATAACCCGTTGGTACCGACCTCCAGAGCTGCTTTTCGGCGCAAAACACTACTCCGGCGCCGTCGATATCTGGAGTGTTGGTCTCGTCTTTGCGGAACTAGTAATTCGAAACCCATATCTCCCTGGAGACACAGAAATCGATCAGATCGCCAAAATATGCGCCGGAATTGGGACACCCACGGAAGAAAACTGGGCTGGCGTTTCTAAACTCCCAGAGTACACAGTCCCTTCCCCAACCACACCAGTACACGGCCCCGAGCATTACCTAGGCATGTTCGGTACCGCAGGCCCAGATGGCGTGGATTTACTTATGAAGATGTTGATATTAGATCCCAGGAGGAGGATTACAGCAAGGGAGGTCCTCGAACATAGGTGGTGGAGAGGCGAACCGAGAGCTACGCGCAACGAGGATTTACCGAAGAAGGGCCCGGGGTCGGGTTTAAGTAGATTGGGCGCGACGGAGAGTAAACGGCCTGGGATGGTAGAGGGGGTTGCTCGAAGGTTGGATTTCGGGGCGTGATAGAGGATAGGAATTACAAGGACTTTGGTTGGGCGTTTGGTTAAGACATTGGCGGCGTTTGAAAATTGGGAAGGTAGATTTCTGGGCCAGAATTATGGGTGCGGGTGGCACTTGAGTTAGCCAGAGACTTATCTTGACATGAATCTCTTATGAATTAGGTAGATTATATTCTATGTGTCTCAATAACTTCGTCTACTAAATACTTTACTCTCTATCACCATAAGCATCTTCTTCAACAGGTAGCTACCCTTACCTACTTGTCTAAACTACCACTAATCCCTCATCTTCCCGGGAACACAATTATCACCCGGCTGGTAAAACACTATAGCAAGATCATCCACTCCTGAAATCACCACATGAAGTTGGTATTTTATTCCCTCTACCATGACAGTGACGCGTCACATCATCTCAAAATGACCGCAATTTCCTACTCATTTGAAGCCCTCACACTCGTACACAACAAACCACACCACAAATCTCAAGTCAATAAATAAATGTTAATTATATCCTCCATCTCAATTTGTATATACAGCCCACCCTCATCATAAAAAAAATAACAATCTTAAACCCCCCCCAATTTTCCGCTCCAAACGCCCCTAAAATGCAAACAACCCACTCACTTCACGTCCTACTCTTCCTTTGGCCCCACGAAATCCTCCCTCCTAATCCCCCCTCTATCACACATCCCCCTAAAAATGCCCCCCTGTTCATAAAGTCTCCACGGCGTATCCAGCTCCGCAATCAACCCCTTATCCATAACACAGATGCGATCATAATTCACAATCGTCTTCAGACGATGCGCGATACAAAGAAGGGTCTTTCCCTTAAACCCCGTAGCGATAGTACGTTGGATCTTCTCGTCCGTTTCCATATCGACGCTCGACGTCGCCTCGTCACAGACGATGATCTGGGAGCCGCGGACGAGGGCGCGGGCGAGGGCCATGAGCTGGCGTTGGCCGAGGGAGAAATTGAGGCCTTCGTCTTCGACGATGCCGTCGAGGTGGATGCGGCCGGGGGTTTTGTCGTCGAGGGCTGCCGTGTCGGAGATGAGGTCGGATTGGCGGAGGGCCGACCAGAGTTCCAGATCGGTGTGTTCGTTGAAGGGGTCGAGGTTGGTGCGGATGGTGCCTTTGAAGAGAGTTGGGTCTTGTGGGATGATGGCGAGACGGGAGCGAAGGTCTTGGAGGCCGATGGTGCTGATGTCAAGACCGTCGATGGTGATTGAGCCGGCGGAGAGCTCGACGAGACGGAAGAGTGTGGACATGATGGAGGATTTTCCTGCACCTGTTCGACCGACAATTCCGATGCGCTCGCCACCTTTGACGTGCATTGTGAGACCGGAGAGAACTAATGGGAGATTTGCTCGATAACGCATTTGTACATTATCGAATATGATTTCTCCAGATTCAGGCCAGGATTTTCGGACTTCAATGGTTGTCAATGGCGCTTCCTCTTCGAGCTGAGTACCATAATAGTGGAGTCTTTCGGTGGCATTCATGCCATTTTCGACTTCTGCTAACTGTCTGACTGTGAATTGGATCATTTGAACGATTGACAAGATGTAACTGAGAACAAGTCCAGCGATAGATGGGTCGACGTTGAAACGTGATGTAACGACTAGGATACCCGTAACAAAGACGAGTAAATTACCGATGATATCCAGTCTTGTTGATAACCAACGTTGGTTTGCGAATGTGAGGAAGTAAGCGCTATTCATTTCATCAATGGCATCTCGAATATTGACAACGAATCTGTCTTTCAATCCGTATGCTCGGATGCACGCGGTGCCAGATAGGCCCTCGCTAAACTTTGCAAAAACGTGTGATCGAAGGACGGACTCGAATCGTTTCATTTCTCGAGCGGATGCTCTGTAGTATCCGGCAGAGAAGAGAAAGAGGAGGAAGAGTGGTCCAAGTGCGATAGCGAAATAGTGAAAATAGGCAATGATCAAGCCAAAGACAGATAAAATCATGGCCAAAGTGAGGAAGTACATTCTCATGGCATCTGTCAAGTTATTGTCCATAACATCGACATCTCTCGAGAATCGATTGGTGATGCGACCTAGTGGCGTGGTATCGAAGAAAGACATCGGCGCTCTGAGAGCACGCGTGATGGCCCTGTTCAACATGGTCTTGCTGGAGAAGGTGCCATACAATGTCAGGGCCAAGGAAAATGCAAAAAGCGCAAGTGCCTGTGATGCGCCTAGCGCACCATAAACTCCAATGTAAAGACCTTTCGAATATCCAAATTCTACAAAAATTAGCTTGATCTGCCGCTCAAGAACCAGGATACTTACTATCACTTGTCCACCAAGATAACCAGAGTGAGGTACCAATGTTCGCAGCTTGTGAGAGAAGCAGAAACAAGAGAACAATTGGTGCATTCAGGATCGACCCTGACGCACGGATGTAATCGACATAAACCGACCACGGTACACTCTTAACTGCTCGTTCTTCCGCTTGCATCAAAGCGACTCCTCGCTTACGTTTTTTCTTTTGAGATTTCTTCTCATCCTCAATCTCATCATCATTGACATGCTCTTCCTCTTCTTGCTTCTCCTCGACGGCAGTAGTCTCCATCAGCAAGCGGAATCCCGGGTGGTTCTCCATGAGGTTATCAAACGTATCGATAGCTTGGATATGTCCTTCATCCATCCAAATGATGCGGTCACATCGGTTGAGAACCCAAAGTTGATGAGTTGCGAGAATTCTAGATTTGTTCTTCAATAAACCTAAAATCGCGTTGTCAAAGATGTGTCGACCAACATGCGCATCAACAGCGGAGAGAGGATCGTCCATAAGGATCAAATCAGCATCAAAATAGATAGCACGTGCAATATTCAATCGCTGCTTCTGTCCTCCGGAAACGGTAATACCACGTTCTCCAATCTCGGTAGCATCTCCTTGGGGCAGCATATTTAAATCCGCTTGCAAAGCGCAGGCATCAATGACGTTATTGTACCTGCATGTGTCAGTAACGTAAGCGGAAATAAAAGGAGAACCTACCATTCCTTGTCCATTTCCTTGCCAAACAATATGTTTTCTCTCACGGTGGTATTTTGAATCCATGCGTATTGCGGACAGAATGCTCTGCTGGCGCCGATTGTTAGATCTCCCTTAGTTCGACGCATATCACCAGCCAGTGCAGCCAAAAGACTACTCTTTCCGCTACCCACTCCACCAATGACAGCTACCAACTCATTACGTCCGATCGAGAAATTTATGTTTTGCAATTTAAATGGTTCCCTGTCTTCTGTGAGTGTAGTAGCGTCGTCTGGCGTGCTGTTTCCAGACGAGATGGCATCAGGACTGGCTGACTTTTCAGCAGCTTTCTCCTCATCCTTCAACGTCTTCTTCCGTGCCTTTTCAATCTTGATTGCCTCCTTGGACTGTTTTGCACCAACTGGAATGCTATCGGGATCTTGTGTGGCAGTTCGTTCCCAGGTGAAGTCAGCGTGATCCATTTCCACTGCATTCTTGGCATTTTCATCGGGTTTTGCCTCATCCTCTTGTTCCTCGCTCAGTAAATACTCCTGGATTCGATAAACAGACGACCAAGCATCTGTGACCTGTCCAATGACTAATGGCAACAGGTTCAGGGGTATCCGCAGTGAGTTGAAGAGTGCAAGCGAAGAAAAGACATGGGCCGGATTCAAGTCATGATTCGTTAAGGAGTATGTAACAAATGCCAGCATCGAGGCAAAGATAGGCAACGACATCGAGACCGCGTTGATGGCATTTCTGATGGTCAATAAAACCTGAATAGCGGATACCTCACGGTCTCGAATCTGACCAAGTCTTTGAAGGAAAGCGCTTTCCCAGCCAAAGTACTTGACGAATCTCACAGCTTGTAAAATCTCCTGCGTTAGGCTGACCCGCTGATCAGTAATTTTGTTGATAACTTTTCTCCGAGCAAACAAGGACTTAACGGCCTTCGTAAGGAGGGGTAATCCAATAACAAGTAGTGCAAAACCGGCTAGTGCACTATATGTCAAGTTGACAATTAACAGAATCAAGGTAATGATGCAGGCGATCGGAGCTGTCCACACCATGTGGAAGAGACCTGACGCTTGGTCGACACGATATGTATCAACGGACATCAAATTGACCACTCTGCCGTTAGCCCAGCCAGTTCCATCACCCGCGACACCTTTCGCAGGATTAAGTACATTCTTAACTCCTTTTTTTGACTTCTTCGCCTTCTTCGGGTCGATCTTGGTCTCCTCTTCCTTGCTCGCTTCAGCTGCACCTTCAATTGCACGACCACCCGCCTTTGCTCGACCAGATATGCTCATGGCCTTTTCGAAGATGACGGAGATCAGCACTGCTCTTGCCTCTCCTCCAACCATCATTCCGCGATAAATAAAGTGATTTGTTCCCAGACTCTGAAGCATCTGCATGAATGTGATACCTATAACCAAGCCGATTCCTCGACCAATGTGCGGTGCTGGCTGTCCACTTCGCTGTGCGACGTATGCATCTGTGGCAAACTGAATAAGGTACCGAAGCGTATATGGTGAGACAACCTGAAGAATATTCGCGAAAAATTGACATGTCCCACCAATCCAGAATTCGAATTTGAAAGTTTCATGCAACGCCCATATTAACGGATATTTGTCTCCTCGGTCCTTTCTCTTTTTGAAGGAAGCTTGTAATTTGTCGGTCATAAGCTTCGCAGTCCGATTTGGGTTGACCGTCCAGATATCATTTTGTTCGAGCGGGCGTTTGTAACCAACCTGCTACGTTAGAAGTTGCTGTCGTACGAAGGGTGCGATACATACTGCCATTAATGGTGCCATCCACTGGAAATATATCAAACTAAAGAAGCCAGCGGTATGTTCCCTCGAAGGACTTCTTGTCTCCGGTACTGGAGGCACAGCACCCCATCGCAAAGGATTTACGTTCTTGTACCATGGTTTCTTCTCGACCGGCGACTCAGTAACCTGTGTACCAACACTTGTGTTTGTCGCATGACTGGCCAAACGGTTCACGTCCGGCCTCTTCTCTCCATCTCCCCTTTCTCCCTTTTCCGGGTCACGGTTATCACCACCCGGAAACGATCCATTCTGCGAACCCTCGATGAAGTCCTTCTCGATGAAATCGCTCTCGATGTTGTCCGCGTCTATTGGCTCCTCGTGGTTGGTGCTCTGGGCCGCGGCTTGAGGCTCGGGCAGGGCAGGCGCCTTATCGCGAGCGAAGTCGGTCATGGTATCAACGAGACGCGGGTCTGAAGCAATCCATGAACTCACGGGCGAGAGTTTTCACAGGTGAGATGTAGAATGGGGAAGTCGAGCGGCAAGATGCATCTCTTCCGAGTCTCCTCTCAGTTCAAGTCAAGGTTGTCTGAGGCCCTAGCACACTTTCGATGACTCCACTATGGCCACCAGTCCGCAACGGTTTTGTTGACCAGCCGAAGCAGTGTTCGGCCATGATTATTGAATGAGATGTATGGGCAAAAGGTGGCGGCATGGGTAGCGCTCTGTGAACTCCGTAGTGCATTTTGCCTCGGTGTGCATGCGACTCTTACAAGGATGCAAGATCGCAAAGTTGCACCAAAAGAGCCTTGCGGGCCCGTAATAAGCGCAATGGCCGCCCTAGTCGCCAATGCGACTTCGTATAGAATCGTACGCGCCATGGAAGCCAATCATTGTGCGAAACAATGTATGGAGGATAAGCGAGCAATCGGCTAGATCGATCCGGACTACGTCCGTGGATACGGTGGCCGAGACGCTGCCGCTGCAACATGGCTCCGTCTGCTTCCTCAGCAGAAGACTGCACGACTTCCTACAGTAGTACTTAGTCGCCGACAGGCTGAATAGTGGTGACAGGAAGGAATCACCTCTTCTTAGTCCCTCGGTCTTGATATTACGGCGGTTAATAGTATATAGAACGGTATACCCCGTTCTAAAGTAAACCCGATACCTCCCAAATGCCAAACTTACACAGCCCAGCCCATCTACCTGCCCTTGGCACGGAAGCTTATCTAGACGGCAATTACAAAATATGCATCCCGCTCCGGAATCCTTTATCCTTTCTCTGTCTCACATTTTTCAATCTTAATCATATACACGTGATCGACTTAATTTAAGAAAGCGTTATGTATCCATCCTAGGTCTCGACAAGGTGTCCTAACAATTTACACCGTTTGCTCATCAGTCCCCCACAATTAGTGTTAGCTTGGTCTCTCTCCAACATATACACAACTGGCTGTTTCAGGTGTTTTCTATTAAGGTTTAAGAGGTGGCGAAATATTGGGAATATCGGAACAAAGAGCACTACACAGAACTCAATCGTCTAGTACAACTCTGTTCTCAGAAAAAGGTAATACCCAATGACCGTGTTGATGGAAGAGCAAGTTCTATGAAAACAATCATTATAAAATCCTCTAAATACCGGTCTCGTGATGAATCATGAGTCATCCATCAACAGCAGCATTCGCGAAAACATCAGCCACAACTTACAAACAATGTCTCTTACAAGCGAAGCAAACGGCCTTGAACTAGATGGTACTACACGTTCTGACATACACTCCCAAGTGGAAATATATGAGCCATTGATGCCCGGGAGAGAACACCCTGGCCCATTCAACGAGCAATTAATCTGTGCCATTTGCTTGGAACCCTGTTCTCAAGAACGTCCAATGTGGCTTATGGAGAAATGTAGCCATGAATTATGCAAACACTGTTTTTCAGTTTTAATCCTCTATCAACATACTGATGACAGGTCTAGCAAGATCACCGGCAAATGCCCACTCTGCAGAGAACATGTAGACTTACGCCTAAGATGGTCACTTCCTCCGCCTTCAAAGTTTACTGTTTCTTACAATCTCTTGGGTGGTAGATACTCCCCTAAATCTTCTCTGGACAGATGTCTGGTTGGTATTAATCAAGATGGCCAGGGGGTAATGGTAGAAAACTCGTCTGTTGTTGAAATCCGGCAATTGGGTGATTTCACGGAAACATCCTGGAAACGGACAATGGGGTTGACAGTAACCTCATGTCCGACTTGCATTGAGAGTCATTCTCTTAATTGCACAAAGTCGCAAGCCATGTGTGAATCAACCAGGATTTCACAAGTCCTGGATTCGCTCGCAGCCGTGTGGGAACGTGATTGGATTTCCGGGCGGCTATATAGTACGGTCTCCTTCTGTGCTACTAAAGAGGCTCAGCCTGAAGCCGGCTATGAACCAAGGATGTTTGAGACTTTGGTACAAAAGTGTATTCATCGGCGCCGTGGGGATACTCACGATCCCAGCCGTCAGTGTTGTAATTCTCCATCGGGTTCTACTTCATACGAATTTATAACTTGGACTACTAAGGTACGAGAACGTTGTTTTTCTTCCACCTTACTACCTACATTACCTTTGCCCTGTGATCAGCCAGAGGACCGGAAGACAGTTTATAAAGCGTTAGTTGGCATCCAAAAGGTTCTTGCCATGAATGTTCCCGAAGTTCCAGGAGAAGACCTTGCGTCTTTCCTAAAGTTCAAGGGAGTTCGGCCTGCGACTACCAGGCTCGCACTAAATCTTCAAGAGCAGTTTGATGATGTTTTCCGAGAGGTTGCACATGAAACCGGAGGGGTGATCGCAACTATAAAGTCATATCTAGGTGTGCAGCCCCCAGTTCTGGACGAGGACTTGTGTCCGCTTGATCCACTATCGGATTAGATTTCTCCTTAGTACGCTCATTCTAGAGAAAATCTGGACAACTTATACCGCTGGATATTCGGATTCCTGATCCCCAACGAACGGTCATCACCATCAAAATGAGGGCGTACCCTCTCCTTGATTAACAAGTGCCAGAAACAGGAAGACGACAGCGTCCAATGTCGACCTCCAAAATCTGGTCAAGCCAAACGAAGAAAGCAAAAATAATGTAATAGTAACCCCTGAAAAGACGTGGTAGCGTGCGAGCGCGTGCAGCAACAAAAGAGAGTGTAAAAGCTTTTGTGCTAGTGAAAAGAAACAACGTCTGAAAAATTGTAAGAGTCTTATTTCCAACGGTGTATAAAGAGCCTGACTTATTACGCACTATATGTTTATAGGGAGTGAGAGAGTGAGGTGTTACTACGATAAATGTGGTGGTACAAAGTTAGACAAAGGTTTAACTAGAATATTCAAAGGTTCAAACACCTTAATGATAAAAGAAAATGAAAGAGGAAGGAAACAAAGAAAAGACAGCAACGGTCTTCTAGTAGAGTATATGATAAGTAACAACGTCAAAATTGTTTTTAATAATCGTAACCACAAAGCAGATGAACACAGACCCTAATCTTCTCGCGAAGAAAATCGAGCATGAGATAATTTCTACAGCGTAACAGAAGCTCAAGTAATAATCTATTGGCCATATATATTCTACCATACAGTCAGTGAGTAAACATAGTAAGCCCCGACATTGATAGATGGGAAAAAGTCAGCGTTTTTCTAGACAGCCTATAAGAGGGAAAATGTACAGTTATCTCTTTACTGCCAACTTACTAGGATCTTTCTTTCATTCCAGCGTGAGTATGCAAGTCAATTGAATTATGCTGTAAAAAACGTCCGTTTGACAAACAAGAACCATGGTTTCTTTGAAATACTGCACACAAAGAGCTTATAAAACGTGTGGCGGTTTTACTAATCTCCATAAAAGGTGTTTGTTGATGAATATGTTTCCCCTTTGCGGAGAAGACTTTTGGCCACTAAGAAATTTTGTAACGACTAGTGTAGAATCAACAGGAGTAAAAAAGATTTGGGAGCTGCATAAGTCGGCATGATATCGATCATAGAATTCTGCACGGGATTCTAGTAACAAACCGAAAGATTCCTTGTAGCTCCTCCGAAGTGGGAACTTCATCATAAAGCACTGATATAAATTGAATTTGTTAAGTAACAAAGATCAAAACCTACTCGTCGAGGTTCTATTGAGCATCATGTGAATCATGCAAATCTTAGAGAGCTGTCCTTTCAGCCGCTCGTTTTACAAACATGCAAGAACCCGTCGCTGTAGGCACGACTTTGATACC
Source organism: Glarea lozoyensis ATCC 20868 (assembly GCF_000409485.1). Lineage (NCBI taxonomy): Eukaryota > Fungi > Ascomycota > Leotiomycetes > Helotiales > Helotiaceae > Glarea > Glarea lozoyensis. The sequence continues at coordinate 748,127 of NW_007360989.1, read as the reverse complement.
ATAACTCATCCACTTCTTCTCTTCTACCTGTACATACGAACAAAGAAGTTTACAATAAATCGTTTCAAACTTTTGTAATCACCCCCCAGTAAGTCCACGGGTGCGAATTTCTGTAAATTATTATTTAGAGAGAGAACAATCTCTAATTCCTGAAAATAAAACCACGGCTTCCTATATCTTATTACAATTGATTAATCGCAACAATCTACTTTAAAATAATTACACTTTCGTAGCGCCAAATACAAGTATTTCGTTGTTATTCTACGTTAAATAGGATTGACTAACAAATCTGAAATCACGATTCAAGTTCCTCTTCTCCAAATTCTCAACCGACCTCTCTAGAGCCAACTCAAATCTCTGGAGACTTACAGCACTATCAACACAATGGACTTTACTGCATGAAAATTGAAACAATCAATAAAACGACTGATGCTTGTCAAATTTGACTCGATGTTTCCATCTACAAAGCTGATTGGTTCCACAATTCTTCAACGCACAAGTCAACAAAAAACATGACTCCCTCATGTTTTTCATCCCACTCACCCGCGTCAAATCCGCCTGCCCAAACCACCATCTCAGCCATAATGATGATATTCATCTCCCCGGATTTAACGAAAGTTCCGTCGCCGTTACCACCGGGTTGGTAATACTCCGTCACGTGAGACGGGTTTGCACATATATCCCGCGTTTGCTTTTGCGGTGCTGGAAAGAGCGGTGAAAGTTGAAATTCCGCTTGCGCATTCGCTTGTTGGAGTGGTGTGGGTTTTTGTTGACGTCCGAAAGGTTGGTGACAGTGAGCTGAGAGGGGTGGTCACGTTTTGTGTGTCAACTTTAAAGGGGAATATGTAGTTGAGGCTTTGGGTGAGGAGAGGTTGAATGATGGATGCCTGTATGGCTGACGCAGAAGGGTTAAGTGGATATATGAGGATTATATCACCATAATCGGACCTAATGCTTCAATCCGTAAGTCCTCTCACCTGGAGAAGGAGTATATGACTGTTTGATACAGAGGAAAGCTGCTCTCATATACACTCAATGAACAGCTTACCACGACCTCCAGCATCTCACACTCTCAAACCATCAATCAACCTCACCTCCACCCCCTCCTCAAATCCAATTCCCTTAAGATACTCCTCCACCCCACCATACCTCTCCCCAAGATACCGATGCATTTCCTCCACCCAAGCATCCGGACACCCCGCAAACTCCTCATCTAACCCAATACTCCTAATCTCCTTAATCCTCTCTTCCATCTCGACTTCCAACTCCCCTTCCGACATCAGATAATCATGCGTAATCGCTTTGATCGGGACTTTCAGGAGGAGAAGAACCAGAAAGATGATCATTCCCGTGCGATCTTTGCCTTGGGTGCAATGGATGAGAACGGGCTGGGATGTGGATATCGTTCGGAGGGTCTGAGATGTCAGTTAATGAAGAAGAAGGGGATGGGAATGTCTACTTCTGCAATTTCAGAACCACAGGCGTCGAGTGTGTCTTTTCCTAGGCCGATTAGACCGCGTGGTTGCATTACTTCTCGACCCATGATACTGATCGCGGCCATTCTTTGTCGGAATAACATGAGAAATGCCATTTTTCTATTACCGTTAGTCTCTTGAATCCGTCTACCCTCTTAACTCAATGCAAGGTAAGGATTAGGGAACATAAGATCTTACATTAAACTCCACCAGGATAATCTCTTGATAAGACAACGCTCAAAACTCTTTCCGTTAATATTGATCAGTTTATAGTTTACCCCTGGAATCTCAAATGGTCCCAGTAGCGCAGCATTAGATTGGAGTTCTTGAGGTAGCTGTAGTTGACCTTCTCGTTTCTTTTTCTGGTTTGCGTGCTCGGTGCTGACTTAATTAGAATACAGTATTATTGATTGATGAGTAGGAAACTAACTTTGTGCGTAGGTCTATTATAGTGTTTATCATGAATTCTTTTTGAATACGGCTACGATCATGCAGGGTTGCTTCGTCTGATTTCGGTAAGTCTAGATACGTAGGGCTTTGGATATTGGAGATTACCTGGGCGTGCTGAGCGGAAGAGGAGACCTTCTTTCATGAGTCTGAGAGGATGGGTAGTCAGTTGCGGATTGCGTCTGGATAGCTGTAGGTTATTATATACTTTTCACCCACGAAGTCATTTATCGTCTTGCCCACATCTCTAAAGTTCAATAGATTCTCAAACCCCGCCGGGTTTAAGATATCGCCCTCCTGAACGTCAAGTGACCCCTTTGTACTATCTTTCGAATCCGTCATCATGTGTTCAAGAAAATCAATTCAACTCCCACAACATGGAAAGCCGCGTGCAGAAGATCTACGAGGCTGTGCTCTGAATCAGTACGTCGTACTATATCTAATGTACGAGGGTACGGTGTGCGTTGTCGTCGGTCGTTGATTGAAGAGAAGAGAGGCTTGTTTTGTGGGGGGTCCCAAAACAAGGAAATTGGAAATGGAGAATTAATTTCCATTTCGGGAAGCTGTGGGCGTGGCTTGCATGGGTCTGTATGAGGCGAGATGTCTGAAGAGGAATTGAATTCGAGCGTAAGTTGCTTGTTGCAGTTGCTACATACTCACCTGATATGAATATTAGAGCTTTTGGTTGGTGTACAGTGGGAAGGGTAGTTTTCTATAACACAACCTTAAATTGGTATTGCTCTTGCAAAAAGAAAATGCTTTGTATATCAAGCAAGACCAAAAGGAGTTGTACGCTTTGACTAGAAATGTTTAAAGTTACCTGTGGTGTTCAGGTATTGTCGCTTTGCTGCAATTCCAAGAGAATCAGAGCTCGAAGTCTCTGTAGTACGGGATACAACAAAAACATGTGAAAGGCAGCGAGTCCAACCGTTCAACCGGTCGCCTGAGAGGCTTGTACGATCGGGAATTGCAAATGTTTGCTACACTCATGTACAGGCAAAGAGTAGATAGACTCTGCACCAACATTTCTCTTGAAGCAACTGCTCTATGTTGATTTCGAGTGAAGGGTTCTTCCAAATCAAGAAAGAAGCTCTCCATCTGGAAGAATCCCTGCGTCAATCATCTCGAATCGGCAGGACAAGATCAAAATCGCCGAGTTTTCAAGGCTGCACCTGGATGCTTGTTAATAGAAACATGATTAAGTTATCTGTCGTATCTTGTCTTAGCCATCGGCAGATATAGGTCCTTTTTACTGTTTTTTCTGTTTCTGTTTCTGTTTCTGTCTATGTCTCTACCAAACGCTTTCCAAAGGATCGCCGACCAAACAAACAAACCCCAGGTTTCGGCTCACCAGAAGGGCGGGAAGTGACGTCACCACCGCTCGAGGGGGGTTTGCGACCACAGACCTCGACCCTTTGCGTGGAAAGGAGCGGCAGTCTGGGAAATTGCAGCTAACCATTTGCTAGCTTAAACTATGATGCCAACAAGATCCAAGGCATCCTCTCATCAACTCTCATGTACTTTCTCTTTCACCAAAATTCTTGATCAGAACACTTTGCACGTACTCGAACATCACGGATTGCCTCAGCCCATACCCATTGCGAGCTGTGCTACCCACGATTGCGAGAGAACATCTAAATGACATCACCCAAGCAATAAGATATCTACCTCGCTGAGAAATACCTACACGCCAGCTCACCCCTCTTCGGCTGTGGAGAGAATACACTTGCTCTACGGACCTGAAACTGGGCTTCCCAGCATCACGAACATATACAAGACGTTGGCAACAAAGAACCACATCCTGAACAAAAAAACCCCTAACAGAATGGCGCAAACGACAGCAGTCGTGCCCACGGGTCCTATTGAGGACGTTCCGATGGGCCATGCTACTCACTCCTCCAAATTGGAAGACCAAGCTGCCGCGGCCGCGCTCTACGTCACCAAACCACAGTCTCAGACAAATAGCAACAGTGGAAACAGTTTCCTCGACAGCGACAACAAATTGTCTTCCGCCGGTATGTCCAAGCGACCCAACACATGAAATACAGTCTATGAAAGCTCTACTAACACCATACTAGGCGCTGCAGCGTCTCTTAAGTATGCGAATCCGCAGGATCTTCCAAGTTACCCTTCCACGGGGCTCAAGAAGAACACTTCTGCAGCCGGTGCTGCCGCCACAATTGGGTGGAACAATCAGAAACCATTCGAGCACTGGAAGCCGGATCCATCCGCCCCAGCTGCTGCCGCTGCTCTTTCTGCGAAAGACTACAAGATGAAGCCTCTATGGCAGCCAGAACAGAGCGCACACGGCGCAAAGGCCGCGCTTTTAGCACACAAAAATGACGGAAAAGTTGAGATTTGGAGACCTGAAGCAACCAGTGCTGGAAGCTCGGCCGCCACGCAAGCTTTTAAGAAATTCGGAGCAGGCCAATCATCACCTCAGATAGATTATGGATATACTGCTCTTGGTCGACAAGGCTCCTTGTTGGCTGCAACTGGCGCAATGTCAACGAGTCGAAAGAGAGCGGACTCAACACCACAGCCACCTTCAAAGCTGGAGACGTACCCCGACGAAGCTAACGCAGTCGCAAATGCCTTGAGTGCGGCCACTTCAGCTCACAAGAGTAAAAGACGCACTGATGCTTTGCCACAAGGTGGATCGGTTCCTTTTACGACCATGTCAAGAGAAATGTACACTTCTCACCCACCTGTGGCCCCAGAGGTCAATGAGATGAACAGGCAAAACTCACTGCACGCATCAGCCGTTGCCATGGCTCAGCAAATGTACAAGGTTCAAGAAAAGCAAGCGGAGGATAAAAGGAACTCGCACAGCCACAGCGGAGCTGTTGCTGCTCATGGCAGAAAGAGCTCAACCTCTACCTCTACAGATGAAGCGCCGGCGATGCGATTCAATAACTTACAGGAAGCCGCTCAAAAATTGGCGCAAGAGCGCCTTGCAAAGCTTCATGACGAACATGCTCAGAACCGCGAGTATCGGGATTACTATGGTTCCAGCAAACAGCCATCATCTAGACTATCAATCCGAGGACGAGCTCGTCGCCGCGCTTCTAGCGACGGAGGCCTGGACGAAGATCGTGAGCAATCCAACAAGATTCGCGCCCAGATGTCTATATTCTCAAACAACATCACTCAAGTGGACGAAAAGAAGCGAAAAGAGGACAGAGAGAAGTTGATTGCCGCTGCTCAACGTAATGTTACTAAGCGCTTGCATGGTATAGATGAAAAGGTATTCGCAGATACCGGAAAGGTGGCACCCTCGCTTCTCAACGAGTGGGAAATCAAAGCACACGCAGCCGCCCAGGCAAAGAGTGACAATCGCATGGAGAATCACGGGAAGATTCATATTGGTGGTGGCAAATTCATCAACCAAAGTGCTGTCGACCTGGTTGCCTCGAAGAACGTCCAACCGGTTCTAGATGAAATCAATGAAAAGGCAGAGGAGAAGCGACTTCGTGAAGCCGAATTGAAGGCCGATGAGGAGAAGGCTAGACTGGATGCAGCAAAGAAGAAGGAGAAAGAAAGAGAGGAAAAGGAAATCAATCGAAAGTTGAAACGTAAGTGTTCTTTTGCGTTTGTTGGAGCTTGCTTGCAATGCTAATTATGATCAGAACATGACAAGGAAGAAGAAAAGGCTAGGAAGGCAGAGGAAAAGGCAGCAAGGGATGAAGAGAAGAGACTTGCGAAGGAGAAAAGAAACTCCCATAAAGTTGAGGCTGCCGTGGTCAATGACTCAAAACAAGATGCCGATACTGCCAGAGCTTCAGAGGTCGTTGAAAGTCCGGTTGAGCATGAAGCTACCGAATCATCTCCTACCACAGCTGCCGCATCAGCGCCGCGTCAGCCATCACCCGCTCCAGTTACTGACCGCCCAGCTGCCATACGTACTTCCATGGAAGACCAGGCTAGCTTGCGCATGCGTGAAAATGCTGATGCAGCGAACCCTAATGACTCAACCCCCCTATCACCTCAATCGCCTACCAAGGATGGCGGTAAGGTCAAGAGCTGGTTGAAGAACAGATTCTCCCGTGGATCCAGCAAGGCGCAGAAACCTGCAGACTATCCAGAAAAGAAGGAGCCGGAAAAGTCTAGTAGCTTCATTGGTGGTGCGGCATTGACTGGAGCGAGCACCAAGAATGCAAGCAATGTGAGTCTTGGTGCAAGGAGCTCAAGTATTCGCGATGTTGCGCTTGCATCATCCGCAAGCAAAACCAAATCCCAGGAATCTTTAGGCCTAGCCACAGAGTCTGCGAAGGATAGACCCGCTAGTCGAGGCGATACCGTCAGCACAGTGAGTACATTGAGCACCGTTGGTCCCGCCGATGAACCAGAGGAAGAAGAGGAAGAGTTTCTTGAGGCGAGAGACAATTTTGACGAAGATCTGGCACCACCTCCCACTTTCCCAGCACAAAAAAGCAGTAGCCCTGCCAGATCTACAAAATTCGTCGAGGAGATTTAAAAGTCGCAGTAATGTGACGGAGAAGGATAGCGGAAGTCATAGGCAACAACATATAAGGGGATCCTTTTAGCGTGCTTGTTATCTGAAATCTGCTTTTATTACTTCTTCATACCCAACCTATTTAATCTTGTACATCCGGCAACATGGATTGGGGGGCCAGGAGGAATACCCGGATGGATTTAGCGTTTTATTTATGCCTGGGTTTTGATGTTTTTGGATGCTTAGTATGGTATTTGGTGTAAAATCTAGTATCTAGTTTCTAACTGAACTGTAAATGTGGTCTGATATATATATGTGTTGAAATGAACATTGAATGGAGGTTTGGATTATGTGTTTTGTCTATAAATTTAAACCGGATTTTTCGTAGTTGGTCACGTCAACACATCAGACGAAGCCTATGGTATCTACAGTTACATTAAGAGAGCACTACACTCAGTATCGCTCGTGTATTTTAATCAATCACATGGGCACGTTCGTATCTGGATGAATAATTTTGGTGGTCGTTAGCCGACAATATATTCCCTCCACATTTTGACCGCCGCTAATCCCCACACGACATCACCACACTGCTACCTACCATCCATACCGAATCCTGCAGCCAGCTTCTTTCACCTCCTAACGCTCAATTGAGCAGAGATGCGCACACCAGCAGCCCCATATCTCCCACCATAATCATGCCTCCCAAACCCATCACGATGTCGAACTTCAAACGCGCCCCTCAAGCTACCCCCCACCACAGCTCCCTCCTCTCAACCCTCAAATCCACCACCATGATCGAATCCAAGCCCGTCCTCCCCGCAGAAATTATCTCTAGGATACTAGACTACCTACCCATCCCCGACCTCCTCTCTTTCGCGCGCACCAGTAAAAGAATGCTGGAAATGGTATACGAGGACTCTAGATGGGTGCAGAGGTTACACGCGATGGGGCTTTGGAATGAGGGCGAGGCTCGGAAGAGGTTTGAAGAAGGGATGAAGAGGAAGAGAGAGGTGATGCGGAAGAGACATGAGGAGGAGGCTAAGAGACTGGGTATCGGTGTGCAGAATGGTGTCGGGGCGCAAAGGAAAGTCAGTACGACGCTTTTTGACGCCGGCGTAGAGGAGGAAAGACAAAGGAGGAGCCAGGATGTCAAATCTAGGGTTTCGGTCGATGGGTTTGAGACTCTGACGTTGGGATCGAAAGCGCAGTCCCCGATCGAGAGGGCCCCGATGCTAGATCCAGAGGCGCTGCTTAACATTTTCTCGGGCGTGCGCTCTATTCGTGGATCTGCGAGACTGGAATATGGGAAGATATATGCGGCGCTGGCGCCGTTCTATTTTGATCTTGCGAGGTCGAGAAGTCATGTCGATCCTGTTATTTTTCGGGTGTATAGAGATCCCGAGCAGCAGGCGCAGATGCTGGCTCATCTTACGGTCTTTGCGAAGAGTGATTGGGCTCAGGGTTGGAGACAGAGGGAGGAGAGATTGGTTACTATGATTGGAGTTTTCGAAAATGCGGTATTAAGGGAATTTGAGAAGGGATATGAGGTGTGGGATATAGATGGGAGCATGAGACGGTATGCGCATGTTCTTGGGGTGCTAAATGGGGGACATGCTGGGATTGAACTGTTTGTTCAGAAACATCCCATTTTTAATGAGAAGTTGGGGAATCCGATGGAGTGTATTAATCAGGCTTCGTCGGATGCTATCGCATTGGAACCCTCGAGGGAGTTTCTAGAAAGTCTTGCGGTGAAGATCAATGAGCAGGCGAATATCATTGATCGGGTTTTTCCCACTGGAGAGGATGTGCTGCAGGTATTCTTGGATAAAGTTGCGGAAGACATCCTCATGGAGTATGTAACGCCTCTATTTGATGAGGCACATGAGCGCAACCTTACCTCATACCTGAAAGCTGTATCTGGAATTTTCGAGCAAAGTCTGAGGTTTAGCTTATCACTTAAGCCTTCGAAAAACTCCGGCGATGACTTTTCAGAAAAGACAAAGGCATTGGTAGCGAGAGTGTTTGAACCACATGTGGACCTGTACCTGACGGAAGAAGCAGATCATTTCAAGAAGCTAGCAGAAAGCGAAGTAGATGAGTGGGATAAGCAATTATCGGAACAGGAAGCTACGAAAGAATCATTCTACATGGGTAACTTCAATCGACAAGCGGATAAGAAAGATTTCCTAAGCTCTTTCAAGAAAGTGGTCATGATGCCCGTCAACGTTTTACCTACTGCAATCACAATGCCATTTGGGGGTATGGGACCTGCAAGTAAAACTACTCTAGCTGCGCCAGTACCGAAATCACTGTCGGTTCCAGTCTCGAATCCACCTTCAAGACCGAATACTCCTGGTCATGGTCCACCGTCGCCATTACCCGAGGCTCCAACGGATGAATTGGCAGCCAAAGCTGCCTTGATGACCTCGAAGCTTGAAGGTATCAAATCATTGTTTAGTATCGAAGTCGCTCTCGACCTCACACATTCTGCGAAAGCCAGCATAGAAAGAGCGGCTCTTTTCGTCCGACTTGGAGGTCAAACAGGCGAAGAAGCTCGTGAGCAATGCGAGGCAATCTTTGTTGTCCTCCTCCAAATTCTAGGCACCCGCCACGTCAAAATTGGATTCGACAAAGCAGTGGAACATCTATCTAAATACAACCCTCGCGAAGTAAGCGAACATCAACAAGGTGTTGCCCCCCTTGTGACCTTCCTCGAACTTGTCAACGTCGGTGATCTCATCTCCCAGATGATAGACGTCTTCTACGAACAACAACTCGCGGCAACCAAACTGGCCGATCGAAATGATTTCTTAGACCCAGCTGTGAAAGCGAAAAAGAAGTTCGAACAAATGCTGGATGAGAGTGTTGCTGCGGGTCTTAACAAGGGTATCGACGTTCTCATGGATGAAGTCGAATACCTCTGCGCTACTCTGCAGAAACCAACAGATTATAATCCGCTCGACCCTGGTCCTGGTAAACTTATGGACTTTGATATTGGCCCAACCCTCGCTGCCAAACAAGTCGTCCAATTAGTCGAATCCCATACTAAAATGCTCAACGGCTCAACCGACAAAAACACCCTCGACGTCTTCAACCAAGAAGTCGGACTCCGTCTCTTCACCGCTTTTTGCAAGCACCTGAAACGCCAGCGCGTTTCCACAGACGGTGCCATCGCTCTTATCTCCGATACCAATCTCTTCTACACTTACATCCGCACGCTTCGCAACTCGGATTTACTGGAGTATTTCAAGGCGTTGAGGGAGTTGAGTCAGATATATCTGATCGAAGCGAAACACGCGAAGGATATGGCGGAGGTCATAGCTGATGGGGGTCGTTTCGGGGGCGTGTTTCGCGCGGAAGAGGTTTATGAGTTTGCGGAGAGGAGGGCGGATTGGTATAGTGTTAAGAGGGAGGTTGAGAGGGCTATGTATGGGATTGGGTGTGGGATTATGTAGATTTGGGATAGATGGTTGTGAAAATGGTATTGCAAAAGTTTGGATGTTCTTGCCGATCTCGTCTCCTTAGAACGATCTCATGTTCTCATATGGGTCCACGTTAACTTCTCATATTTAAATGGCAATATTTACCACCAACTTCACGGCGGCAATGGTTCACCATAATTTCAGACCTCTATCATCCTGCATGTTCTGCATTGCACAAACCTAATCATATCCGAATGAGCTCAAATCCACACTCTACATATAAGCCAACACCATCTGAGATTTTTACTGTAACACTACACAACAACTCAGCACTGTGAAACCTATCAAGAGCATGGTCGAATCCTGAGATTTGAACTCCCAATGATCACTTCGTCTGATGCTAGGTAGCCTCGAGGCAACCTAGGCAAATTACCCCACATTCTAAGGTGGGGTCGGGATATATGTCCCATGACTGAATGCTCATGTGTATATAAATCAAATATCTAGTGCTATTTCTAATTGCTACTTGTCTGAAAGTTTAAACTTAAAGCGCATCAAAGAGACATTGGATATAAGCCAAAATCCCTTGATCACAACGATTTACACCTGACTCCCCCTCAACCAACTCACCCAACACACCCACCTCACCACTATGGAAGCAGTCAAAACCCTAACCCTCAAATCCGGCACCTCAATCCCCTCCATCCTCCTCCCAACCTTCCAAATCTTCACCCCAGGCCACACCGCAAATAAATCCTCCATCCTCGCCACCCCACGCGTAACACACACATACGGTCCTCACCCCCGGCAAACACTAGATCTCTATCTCCCTCCCTCCTCCCCTTCCCCCAATTCCACTTTACACTCATCAGATCCGTCTCCGATCCTCATCTTCCTCCACGGCGGCGGCCTAACCCACGGCTCCAAACTCAGCCCCGAACATCCCCTGGTCTACCATAGCACCGGGTCTTTCTTCGCGCAACGCGGCGTCACGACTATCATCCCGGATTACCGACGTGTGGGCGTCGAGGGCGAAGACGCGGCGTACCCTTCTGGCGGCGAGGATGTGAGTTTGACGCTGAAATGGGTGGTCGCAAATCTATGTCAGGAGGGGGAACGGGAGGTTGTGGTGATGGGGAATTCAGCTGGGGGTGTACATGCTAGTACGTGGGCTTTTGACTCGTTGTTTCTTGAGGAACGGAAGGGGATGAGCGGGGGGAATTTGAGGGTTAAGGGCGTGGTGGAGTTAGCTGTGCCGTTTGATTTTGCGGAGGGGGTGGAGGGGGCGGCGGTGAAGTATTTTGGGGGGAAGGAGGGGGAGAAGTGTGCGGTTGGGATAGTGGAGGCGCTTGGGAGGGAAGGGGTGAGTAGAGAGGAGGTTGCGGTGCCGAAGGTTTTGGTGTTGTTGGGGGAGTATGAGCCAGAAATTATTGAGGGGCCGACGGGGAGGTTTGTGGAGGCTTGGAAGAGGGTTTGGGGAGAGGGGTTGGAGTTTAAGGTGTTAAAGGGGCATAATCATATTAGTCCGCCGTGGGCTTTGATGGCGGGGGAGGCGGAAGGAGAGAAGTGGGCGGAAGATTTGGTGGAGTGGATTAAAAATTGAGGAGTCAGATTGCTGGGTATCATTCTTCTAATTTTCTGACGGACGACGTTCTAGTTCTGAAAAATGAGTAATCAGCCTTTCCACTTTCCAAACTTCTGGTAATCTCTGAATAGTGTGGTAAACACAGATCTTCCACTAGAGTCCAAACTCTCATTAATCATCCTCCTCATTTCAGGCGTTGTAGTATCAAAGATTGCGTAGATTCCTGGGACCATTTTCTCCCTAATCTCAGGTAACATGCGCATCTCAAGCTGCAACCTTATATATGTGGTAAGAACATATTGCATATGTTGAGCAGCCATTCCCTTGGCTTTTTGTGTTGCAGAAGTAAGACTGTTGTGCTGCGATCGAGTGACTGATGAGACGCTAGGATCGCATATGAGAGTGAGAAGTCGGGTGTAGGCTTCGGCATGTTTGGCTCCGAGTTGGTGTTTTGTAGAAGAAAGCCATGGTGGAGGTGCCATAAACTTGGTGGTTTTAGTCGTGCTGTGAGGAAGCGGTATGAATAAACATCGGAGGAGGGCTTGCATGACTTGAACGACAAGGTGGAAATGTCCCTGCAATTTCAGTCGATGCGAGGTAAGCACTGCCTGCATAATTTGGCAGAGATTGAGGTAAATGGTACCCGCTCTCATAGAATGGAGGGATGGCCCATTGCGAGAGCACATGATAGTGATACTACCGAGTGTACTATCAATACTCCATTGTGACATACATCGACCCTAAATCAGTGTTAGGTTTGAAGAGCTGACGTGTTTGTAAAACTTACCTTAGTTCGAAGCATAAAGACCATTGTCTCACTAATAAGACGAAATCGGCGAACCTCCGTAGTCCTCCAGAGAGTTCCGCATAAGATAGTGTACATGGTGGTCAAATCAAATTCTTGGCTTTTTTCTTCGCCTTCGTCATTGGAACGTTTTTGTGTGTCTGGCAATGTTAGTACAGTGGTAATATACTTTCAAATCAAAACTCTCACCCTCGCACGAGGCAATCACCTGCCGGATGGCTAGAAGCTTTTCCAAATGCATCAACCCCGCACTGTCAGAACCAACCAGCAAATCTAGTACCGCCAGCTTTTCCTTTTGTGTCTTACGACTTGTAGCAAGTTGAGCTTCTTTGATAATAGCCTGCCGGCCGAAAGATGTCAAGACGTCGCCAATCTCACTGAGCTCCAACTTATCGCTTCCGTGGTCGCTAAACGTAGCAAAGAATATGGCGAGCCGTGTACCGGTGTCGAGTCCATTATCATTCAAGAAATCCTCCGATTTCATCAACGTAGAAGCATAAGTCTTAGTTGATGCCAATTCTGAGGGCATGATCTCTAGAGCAGGTAATGCGTCGAGAATGGACAGTAGGTTAAGCGAATGGTCGATAGTCGTTTCTTTTCTTGAAACCTTCTTTTCTAGCTTCTTCATTGTTGCTTCCATTTGAGTCAAGAGTGATTCCTTGAATGTCTTGAGAATATTTTGAAACCTTGAGGCGCTAATAATATCAGCCTCACTAAGAAGTGCGATCTTGTTGTGCAGTACTCTGAGCGTCACGTCAAGGAGAGCAATTTCCGCGTAATTCCAAGTCTTGCCCTTATTTTTAAAGTCGATAGATTTCATCTTCTTCTTAATCTGGTCCAAGGTACTAGTAAGGTATTCTCTGGTTCTGGCTTGATCTGGATTATTTGTCATTTGACTAGTACTCTTGTTAGTCTTGTCAAAGTAGTAGGGTCGAGATAGGTACCTTATTGTTAACCGGACAAGCTCCTTGAATATTGAAAGAGTATTTTTGTGGGTGGTGACACAACCTTCTGGAAAGATTTCCGCTAAAGAGACAAGAGATTGGAAAGACATATCCTACTCCTCATTAGCATACGAAACAAGCTGCGAATATACTAGGATCTCTCACCTCGTAAAAAGTCGGCTTGTGCATTACTTTGACTTGCAAACTAAGAATTGCTGGATCCAGAGGAAGCACATTGAACATAGGCTCTGCCATTTTTGCCATCATATCCGGCTTGAGAGACCACTTCGTCATAACTCGTTCTCGATCACTTTTAGAGAAAAGATCAAGGGGCATTTCAAGAAGTGACTGAATTGCGAAGGACTGCACCTCCATTGTGTCTTCTGACGAATCACCACCAAGCATGATTTCCAAAATAGTCGCTAGAACTGAAAGTTAGCAGGGTGTTACATGGCTTCGATATTTCGCGCGGTAACTAACCTGTGACCGGGGGACAATTGAGGACCAAATCATTGCGCAGAAGTGAGAGCCAAAGGTCACGGAATGTCGTTTTTGGGTCAAGAGAAGCGTCAGAGTCATCGGCAAGCAGAAAGATGTTGCTCATGATGTCTATAAAGCCAGATTCTTCTTCTAATTTGGGCCCGAGCCTACATAGATTAGCAGCTATTCATGAAAGATTTGGTACAGAACTTACATCAACACAGTAGGGTATTCAACAAAAAGAGTATGGACACAAGACGAAAGGGTCCAAGAGAACCCTCTATTTGTCGAGTGTTTGGGCTCATCGCGCTCTCCTGAAACATCAGATTTAAAAGCAAGAATGTTTCCAATCGACTTGTCCAGTACTTCGATAAACACATTGAGAAATCCGAGTAGTAAAGGCTCTATGGTCGTGTTGAACGTACTTCCCGGCTCTGTAGCATTCCACAACGAACACATGGCTCTAAATTTCTCCGAAATTTCAAGGTTATCTCTCTCTTTCTCAAACTTGGCCTTATGAATTTTTCGTAGATCTGATAGTATACTGGCGTCAGATTTGCACATCAACTCCAACTCTTCAAGAGTGGCCTTCTGTATCCAGTTGAGAGACTGGGATAGAATGTTCCACGAGCGCCATCTATATCGTTTATCCAATTGAGCGTTACGAACAATACGATAGAGTCGAATACCAACAGCATCAACCACATCTTCATTCGAAACAGCACCTGCTATAGCCTGTAAGATGACAGACACGGCGTTCGGGGTATCGTTGACTTCTGACTCCAACCACTCTAGAATTTGAGCAATTTGTTGAAGAGTCAAAGATGGCTCAAATATCTTTTGTAGCTCTTTCTGCAGAGAATCACCTTCCCAAGGGCTGAAGAATTTAAGTTCAACTTCTTCCCTCAATTTCTCGAACTTTACAAGCTCAGCGTGCCAATGGTGTAAAAACCCATTTAGATCACGAGCTTTCGCAAATTCATGCATCAGTGGTATCAAAACATCTGAGCTGACTGTTTCTGACCATTGATATCCATCTCTGAATGGGAGCTTCGTGATTTTACTCAGAAGTTTGCTGAGCAGGTCCTCGCTAGGATCCGGAATTAAGAACACATTGCCATCAAGCTTCAGCAGCGCAGCCACTAGGGACCAATCGGGCTCTTCCTCACTGAGAGCATATTGAGAAGTGACTTTGCGCAAACTTGGTAGATCAAGCTTTACCTTGAAGTGTATAGCACTAAGGAGCATTGAGTGAAGAGCCGTGCAGTTAAGCAAATGCCTTTTTGCTACAAACCCTTCCTGAAGAACATTGAAAGCATGTTGCAGCCATGAATCGTCGTGCTGTTTTCGGCGACCATTTCCATGCGTCTGAATTGATCGAATAGCTATATCGAAAAAAACCGGAGCAGTAGCAGGGTCTTGTATGACAAAGACTTTCGTCAGAGTGCTTAGAAGCTGGGATTCCGCATTTGCGAGCAAATCTGATCTTGCAGGTATCAGGATATTTCTAGCGGCGAGCATTTCTAACTCCGATTTCCAATGACCATCCTTTAAAAGTTGTAACATAGGCTTTGTGCAATGCAAAGAGAATACCATCAGGTCGTTCTCGCCAACTACTCGGCTCTGCCATATATCGATAAATGGTGAAAGCCAAGTGCTCGTTATGCGCGATCCTGCGTGGCGAGATAACAATGAAAGCCAGAGTCCCAATAGTTTGGCAGATTCTTCTGCAGAAGTTCGAATTGTTGATTTCATATATTCCGCCGTAAACGCCATATCTCGTCCGTTCTCCTGGCTCGCAACCGACTCTGCCGCGGTTGTAATAAAGCTCAGCACAGCGTGCGCCGCTTGTAAAACTGATGTAATGTTGACTTTACTCGCATTGGCGCTCTCCTCAACAGGTGTTCGTTTCCGTTTTTTTGAGCTCTTCTTTGATTCTTCCGGTTTCTCTTCTCCATTTTGTCCCGCTTCGCCAGCAGCTTTGTTTAGACCCTCGACGGTAGCTCTAAGAATTTCCGTAAATTTCTTCTCAACCAGTAGCCTAGCAGCCGTATTCCTCGGCACCGATTGAATTAAGTACCCCAATAGCCACCAAGCGTCTGGACTTTGTTGTGGAGTCGTATCTTTCTTGTCGGACAATTTCTTCAATATCCAACGTAGTAGCCATTCTTCTCTTCCATGGTACACCGCCTTATTTCTGAACTCTTTTACGCTTCTGCCAATGACCTCGAGATGAACACCAATAAATTTTGCAGCTTCAATAAGTTGGTCGTCGAATGGCGCGGATGCTTTCTCCAACGACGTTAAACGTTCTTGCGCAGCTTTTGATTTCGAAGCCTAAGAAAGCCATTAGCTACAATTCCAATCAAGCATTATCAGAAAACAAACGCACCATTGAGTACAATATTTGCGCTTCAAAAGCGCATTGTATCAATCGCAACCACAACCAATGTTTTCACCCACCATAACTTTTTCTGCCGACTCTCCACCACGCTAAACTTTCCATGAACCAGGAACTCTCACCGCCTTGACACAACGCCGGAGCCATCACAAGCTTTACCAAGCTCGCGCAACGCAACTGTTTACAGCTGTTCCAACAACTCATATTCTTGCGCAAATTCCAAAAGGTACGTCAATTGCATCTGCGGTTACCCAATTGATACAACCCGAAACTCGCGATGCCATTTGGGAAGCAACAGAGACTGACACGACGAAAATAGGAGCACGAGACGAAAAATGCCTGAAACTTCAATCCCACCACCTGTCGCGGCGCGTCCGAGTAAACCAGTTTCCGAAGCTCTTCTCAATGAAAAAGTACGGCATATCTCTCTTGTCAATCCTCTCATTCCGAGCCCAAACGCTAACAAAACAACCCAGTGGGACCGCTGTCTTTCCTCCCTCCTAATCCGCTCATCACTCGGTCTCTCCTTCGGTGTCGTCTTCTCCGTCTTACTATTTAAACGAAGAGCATGGCCTGCGTTTGTCGGATTGGGTTTCGGAGCTGGAAGAGCTTATGAGGAGTGTAATGGCAGCTTCTTGAGGACGAATCGGGACGGAGTTAGAGTTACAAGACCTTAGGGGGAGATTAATTGGCATTGGGGATAGGAGGGTGATAGGAAGGAAGCGTTGTACAGCGGTTAGAAGATGAAGCGAGAGAGTCAATGGGAGCTGTACTTGTACAAAGGTATGAATATACAGGGATCGGAATCGAAATGGTGTTTGCAATACAGATTCAATTTCCGCGTATACTCGGTTTCTGGGTACAGGTTCCTAGGCTAGGATACAAGCACTTGCCGGTGAAAGCGCATCGTCAATCTCCTAGTAGCTCTCTCGAAATATACTTTGAGGCACTCAGGAAACTTCAAGACCAAACACTAACCCTAGTATCCCCCCCCCCGATATCACCCAGGACACCAAGAACGGCTCTTCACCAAACCCTGCCAAAGAATAAGATAGTAATAACTATCAACAAACTAATATTTAACTTTAATTTTGATCATCGTTGTCATTCGATTAACTTCCCTAATTGCTACAAATACTAATGTTGGTTGAAAATCTCCTATGATTAAGAGTTTGTGGATTAAAGATTCCAGCTCCATCCGAGTGAGCAAGGTTTAATAGGTTACGGCATTGAACTGGGATTTATTTGAGACATCTCGATAGTAAAACCAGTACTGGCGGAAACAACTATCAAGTGAAGTTCTTCAAGAAGAGTAATATTCGTCGGCCCTTTCCCTCTTCACGTCTCAAAATCACACACAAATACAATGCTGAGAATAATGGGAATGCATTTATCAATCTGCTTGGTGTTCAACCTATCAGTCCATCAAATAGTTAACTTCTATACCCAATCTGCACACCCAGAACACCTCATAACGACCCATAATCCAATATACCACTTCCCTTACTCCATCTTCGTTTCCATCTACGACGTGCACACCTAGAACACCTCACACTATCAACCATCCAATCCACCACTCCCCGGAATCCATCTTCACTCCAACCAACCTACGACTTACTAGTTCCCCTCCTAGTCAACCCCCCACACGCACCCTCACAACCCTCCCTATGCACACTCCCCTCACTCAACCCATCAAACCTCCTATGTCCAAACCCCCTCACAAATCCATATCTATCATCAAGCAGCCTCGTTTCCTCTCCTTCCGTCCCCATATCCTCCACATCAAGAACATGAGCCCGCGAGCTGAGCAGCTTATAAACGCAATACGACGCTTTAACGAGGATAACACCTAAGATCGTAACGGTGACTAAGAGCAGGATGATCAAGATTGGGAGCTCGAAGGCGGTGATGGTTATAGCCGGGGGGAGTATGCGGCGCGGGAGACGGTGGGTTGAGAAGTCTGGGGGACGCCAGGAGAGGCGGCTGGAGAGGTATGCTGTTGTCATTGCTGTGGTGATGAAGAGATGGGTGGTTGGATTGTGATGGTGATTGTTGGGTTGATGATGTGTTAACGAGTGTCTGGTGGTTTCATTCTTTGACACTTTGACTTGCTATACTGCGGCATTATGAAAGGGAAAAGAGAATCAACTTTCGACTGTTGACTTGATTTGGTCGTACCTTCCTCGCTTAGTGAAAGGGGTGGTTGACGAAGGGGGAGGTGCTATGGTGTATGCTTCTCTGGGATAGTTTGACTTTTCGCTTGATCTCCACCAGACCTATGTTGCCGAATGGAAGAGAGATACAGAAGCTCATGATTTCATGACCTCAAAACCGTAAATTGACTTGGAGAAGAGACGTGGGTTCCAGCGAATGCTTTATGTAAAGCAGTGTATCTGGGAAGCAAACAAGGTTGGGCAATAAGTGCAATGATATATGGAAGTCTTGACCCTAGTTCATCCGCTTCTGATGCTTTGCACTTGAAGGAGAATTGACGGCTTGAAATTCCCCCACTTGAGAATAGAACTCCTCACCCATCTTAAAAGCATAACCCAAAGTAGAAACAGAAAACAGCGTGCTCCATGAAGGACTTAAAATTGTTTGACGCCTTGAAAATTGCCTACAGTATTAACAGAAAGATGTTAGGAAAAGCACTTGATCTTGAATAAAGAGCGAGTAGACAACAAAAGTATCTGACATGGCCAAACGAGATCAAGAAATAGAGTAGAGATGGTGGTCGATCCCAAGCAAGGTCCAAGTCTGCAAAATCCAAACAATAAACCGCATCACTAAGGACTGGGCACACGGAAATAAGTAGATAAGGTCTTCTCAGTACCATTTGTACCGATTCAGCTCAAACGAAGATATACTTCCACTCAACTGGCGTGTATCACTTGACAACTCCAGCCGACAAAACGACAATAACACGCGAGACTCATCGCATAGCTGCATCACCAACCTTTCCGTGCAACCTCACATCAGACAAAGGCTCCGTATCAAACTAATTTTAGCCCATCATCGTGTGACTATCCATCGTGGCAGCACAGACAACGCAGTACAAGAAAGAAAGGCTCGAAACGTTTCCCAAAGAATCAGATGTCTTTCGGCCCATCCGATGCGAAAAGAGGGTCGAAGCGTTTCGGTAGATGGAAGTTCTCGAAGCAGCACCCCCGGTTTTGATTTTCAGCGAGCCCCCTGAACGGGTATGGCGCGAGGTGCGGCGGTAAGCGAGTAGGAGTGGGCCGTACTCGCGTGGCTTTAAATTGCGAAAGCTGTGACTTTATTTTTGGGAGATGTGAAGGTCGGGGGGTGATTGGTTTGGTGTGGAGGTTGTCAGGGAAAGGAGAGATGGGTGTGGGATATTGGTGTTGGGAGTCGGCTAGGTGTAGTGTTGGTGATGTGGTATGGGGAAGGTATTTTTGCTGCAGATGCGGCGCCAACGATGAAAACCTTCCATTTGATGTTTCTAGAAGGAATTCTGTGAGGATGATGAACCAAGAAGATGGAAAGTCCTTGAATTTCGTCGATCATCTGCTGTGATTCGAGGAAACCAGCCGTGATCACTTGAGTCTAAATCCTGGCACAGCACTGACGATGTCCGGTACTAACTGTAATTGGTCCATGTAATTTTAGACGTTAGAATTTGTTTCGAGCAATTCATGCAAAACGAGGTTCGAGAGCACCCGTAGTTGAATCATGGAGCAGCGAAAAGGTGTTTGGCGGCCAGGTTGTCGTCTGGTGAAAAGATGGTATAAACTTTTAGGTAACGTTGGTATAGTCATCATGAATCCTCCGGCTGATGTGGTGTTCTGTACTACCTTCTCCTCAGGTCGTAGCTCTAAATCCCAAATGCAGTCAGAGAACTGGGCGAAGTATAAGTATATTTATATGCACCAACAGGAGGCTCATCCTGTAGGTTTGCGTGTCGATGGTGTGCGCAGAGTGCCAGGTACAAAGCAGTATAGCCACGTCTATTGGACCAGAGCACGAGAGCGGACTCTTGGTGGCGTTATTTTTGTCTCCATCCGCACTTTGTATGCAAGTAAGATTGGGACATATGCTTGTATTATCCGAAAGATCCCCAAAGACGACAGCTGCATGGCAAAGACGTTGCAAACCAGCTCTTTGAGGTTCTCGTGAGAATGGTTCAAGCATATTGAGATATGTTTCGTCTCGAGACTTGATCTTGTCAAAGGATTCCTGACATGAAAGCCTTCATTTCCCAAGTTCGGCAAATGCGTTTGACCTCCTGAGACGAAAGCCGGTTCCCTGCTGTTCTCTGTGGGGGAGCCTGAGAACTTGCTGATGCTTCAAAACTCGAGCAGCTGGGATGATAGCTTTTGAACCATCCAGGCATACAAGGGACATTTTGACACAACCACTTCCTCAACTAACATCTCGCGTAATCGACATCAGCGTGGCTCTTCCTGTTTGTGAAACCGCTATTTTGCTTGAGGGGGGAGAACTGGTGAGGCTTTTGACAGTGACGGAACGGAGAAGAAGAAAAAGAAGAAGAATCATAGGCCAGTCATAGTATTGAATCTTGAGAAAAGACCAGAAACGGCAATTCCGACATCACTACCGGTTGAGCATCAAAGCGGGCGCCTACACGTCGGAGGCTGTAGAATTGAGATTGGGAAAGAGAAGGTCACAGAGAATAAATCGTCGTGCTCCACGGTGGTTCCAATGATTCAAGTGACAGACTGTCGGACTGCACCAAAGTCTCAGTAGTAACTGCACTGCTCGGTCGGTGCATTCACTAGACCTCTAGAGCGTTTTCACAAAAATCCCGAACTAAACGGACTACCACGATTTGCGCTGTCAACTGAAAGGTAAATATGAGAGAAATATTTTCAACGAGCATTCCCTTTTTTTTTCAGTTAAATAAATCAGATCTCTACTGCAGATTCTTGGGGGTTGAAAGGATTGAACTGCTGTTCCCCGCTGTAAATTCGCCAATAATCATTTCCTAAAGCGAGGCACTAGCGGCTGGGTGCGGTTCGGTCGCAGCCTCCCTTTCCATTTCTCGCCAGGTGCCAGGTGCCAGGTCCGCCGCCGGGGTCAGACCTGACATCCCTATTCCCTATTTTCTGCTCGCTCTCACCTCCTTCGACATTACAAACACCGCGTCTCTCGTCCACCGACACGAAAGTTGTCCCATCAACTCTACGACTTGCCTCTACGGCACGGTGACAATTGCGGTATCTTCGCTCGCTGCAGACAGGAAAGCGATTGATTCTGTTTTGGTATGTTATTTTCACTTCAACTCCTGAACCTACCAAACCACCGCTTTGCGATCCATCGGAGCCTCAACCTGCCTGCCATCGAATTTTCGGACACCCGGCCACGTCACTATCTTGACCACCACTGTGGCATTCACCGTCGCGCCGATCATCGATATTGTGACGACTCTTCTATTTATACCCCTTTGTCCATGCCACCGTGGTGGTGGAGCTCTTGTTTTGCAATGGCACTCTCAGCCGGACTGATAGGCTTGCGCTAACATTTTTAGCATAGACTGCAACACCTTGAACAATTGAATTTGCGCCACGGCCACAACAAACCTATCACTGTAATCTACGATAATCTCAGAAATCAGCCAAGATGGGTTGCGGTATGAGTACAGAGGAGAAGGAGGGGAAGCAGAGAAATGAAGAGATTGAGAATCAGCTGAAGAGGGATAAGATGTTGCAACGTAACGAGATCAAGATGCTCTTGCTCGGTGGGTAAATCAATATCGCACATATTCTGCACTGCTAATAAATCATAGGTGCCGGAGAGTCTGGAAAATCGACAATCATTAAACAAATGAAGCTCATCCACGAAGGGGGTTACTCCCGCGACGAAAGGGAATCGTTCAAGGAAATCATTTTCAGCAATACAGTGCAGTCGATGCGAGTTATTCTCGAAGCGATGGAATCGCTTGAGCTTCCATTAGATGATCAGAGAGCAGAGTATCACGTCCAGACAATTTTTATGCAGCCGGCACAAATCGAGGGCGACAATCTTCCACCAGAGGTTGGAACTGCCATCGCAGCCTTATGGAAAGACCAAGGTGTTTTGGACTGTTTCAAGCGCTCAAGAGAGTATCAGTTGAATGACTCTGCCAGATAGTAAGCGCTGCCACCTTATCGATGGCTCATCTTGTGGAGACTAACATCGTGCCTAGTTACTTCGATAACATCGATCGAATCGCCCAGCACGATTATATGCCAGACGACCAGGATGTCCTCCGCTCGCGTGTCAAGACCACTGGTATTACGGAGACCACATTCATTATTGGCGACCTTACATACCGTATGTTCGATGTGGGAGGACAACGTTCAGAACGTAAGAAGTGGATTCACTGCTTCGAGAACGTCACTACTATCCTTTTCTTGGTCGCCATTTCCGAGTACGACCAACTTCTCTTCGAAGACGAGACCGTCAACCGTATGCAAGAGGCGTTGACCCTTTTCGATTCGATTTGCAATTCTAGATGGTTTATTAAGACCTCAATTATCTTGTTCTTGAACAAGATCGATAGATTCAAGGAGAAGCTCCCAGTCAGCCCCATGAAGAACTACTTCCCTGATTATGAGGGTGGAGAAGATTACCAGGCTGCTTGCGACTACATCTTGAACCGATTCGTCAGCTTGAACCAGCACGAGACGAAACAAATTTACACCCATTTTACTTGCGCCACCGATACCACCCAAATTAGATTCGTCATGGCGGCTGTGAATGGTAGGCATCTCAAACTCATACTTATACAATTTCATGCTAACATGTTCTAGACATTATCATCCAAGAGAACCTTCGTCTTTGCGGTCTGATATAGTCATCGGACTTTACAATTTGCTCTATGCGTACAAGAAGTTTTCTTCCTCTCGGATTCGCTCTCGGATAAATAGGCGTTCATTTTCAAAATTCGGCGGTCCCTTTATTATACCAACACCTGGCTTGCCCAACTGTACCATTTCATAATCCAAATCAAATCCACCAATCCCTGACAACACTAAATGTGGTGGAAACCTCGCAGTGACAATTGTTGGGAAGCTGTTGTGCACAAACAAGCCTTGCGTTTCGAATCTGCTTCATTGTTTTTATTGTTTGTTTATTTTTTCATTGCCTATTCATTTCAGCGCAGGCTTCTCTTGTGCTGGACAAGAACTCTCCTCGATTACTTTGTGGGCTGAAGTTCCAGACGATACACACAGCTTGATTGTGTGATTCTTAGTCCTTTTAATAGCGACGACAAGCTTCTTCTTTGAAAAGCTTGGTTATGATAGCTGGTCGGTTGAAATATTTTACACGCCCTAGCTGGATCTTGATGTCGTGGGCGGGTGACGAAGAGGAAGAGACTTTATGGGAATGGTGGGAAAGGGACTGTAAAATCAGACTCCAGCGAGGCATGGCGTGGGTGGAAACAAGGAGAGGCTTGTTGCCAAAATCTTGATGTCTTCATCTCGACTTTTCATCATTCGTGCATGTCTATGGTGCATTGGAGGTAGGGGGTGAGGGTGGTTTGAGTGAGTCAAGAAATAGCCGAATAGAGTGCTGATATGATATTTTTGATGATAATTTGCCTACTGTGAGCTGTGTCTGTGAGAACTAAATGCATTTGGGATCTGGTGCTTGATATTGAGAAAGCTGGGTTTGATTGGTCGCTAGGGTGTTGCGTAACCAGTTCAGGCTTCGAACGCTTTTGTACGACGTTAAAATCTGTCCACACTTCTCTCTACACCGCATGTGACAATCAACTTGATAATGCGTCGAAGATCTTTTTGTTCTGATACTCGTTTTTGACGCCTCTACTTTTCTGATCTACAACGCGTGATCATGCATCTTCTCCGTTTGCTTGTCATCACCTGGTTGTCGCTTGGAGGGCTATCATGGGCGTATATCGATTTCGAAGCGATCAGGAAGATTGGTAATTGGACGGCGGAGGCACGGGGGAGGATTGTTGGGGAGGGAAAGGTGGTAGGAGGTGGAGGTGGAGAGTTTGGGGGGTTTGATGGTGGAGGTGTGGGACAGAGTGTTCTTGGTGATTTGGGTGGTGGTGGTGGGGATGATGGGGAGGAGGTTGAGGATGTAAGTTGTTTTACTTTTGTTTTTGATCTGGTTGGGGAGAGGAGAGGGGATGGGATGGGGTGGAGGTTATGTTGGAGATGATACGGAGGCTTAGAATATCAGGGTTATGAGGTGGGAGTAGTGTGAATTTCTACTAATAATAACAGACCATAACAGCATCCCTTCAAATACTCTGTTCAGACCTATTATCTCAACTTGAGAAACCGGCACCTTTGAAACCTGTATGTCTTTCCCCCTTATATCCTCCTCATATCTCCTCTTCCTTATCTACCTCCACCTACTTATTTAACCTTACCTCCCCATCTGACACAAGCAGTCCCCAACACCCCCCTGCACAACTATAACTTCAGAATACCACACCTTCCTCGCCTCAACAGCCCGTCTCATATCTTCAATCGCCACTCGTCAGGCGCGTTATCAGTGGGATGCGGAGAGTAGTGTGCATGCGAAATTGGCTTGGTTGCAGAGGTTGTGGGCTAGTCGGAAGGGTGTGAGTACTTCCATTTCTCCAATCTTTCACTATTTGCATCTTTATGATATGAGATGGGAGGGACCCAAAAATGAGATGTTAGGGGAAATTGCTAACAAAGAATAGAATTCCAACGAAAGAAGTTTTATAGAACAACAACTTGCGTTATATAATCCTACTAGATGTTTTGGGAAGAATGAGGTGCTGAGACGGGGGGTGGAGGTAGTGGAGTTGGTTAATGATGTTATTGATGAGTTTAGGTGAGGGATGGCGGGGACGGGCGAGAGAGCGAATGAGAAAAATGGAGAGTTCTGGGTAATGAGGTGTTCGTGAGGTTGTGGTAATGGAATAATAATCAGTAGTCGATGGGATGTCGTGGACGGATAATGGACCGGTTGGTAAATTATGTGATTTCGTGTGTGAGACGGACAAGTCTTCCCGGGAAGATGTTAATAACGATAGTCCTAGTCTGGTGCTTTGAGAGGTTTCTGTCAAGAGTGAGCTTTTAATGACAAGACTACATTTAATCCAACAACATGAATATCTAAAGGAATAGACAAGGGTAAGGTATGAATGTACGACGCTATAAGTGTGACAAACATTTGATTATCTGATGAGCTTTGCAAGACTTGATACATAGATTAATCCAAGGCCTAGGGTGATAAATAGAGTCGATATCAATTGAAGCTTATTTGCGACTACCTGGGTATATCCTTTTTCTACCCAAACTCCCAAATGCCCAAAACCCAAAGCCTACAAAGCCTCAAAAGAGTCATTCAAATATGTGACGAAAGTCTCCCGGATCCTCTTAACCGGCACAGCATTCGTCCTATTCAGACTTATAAATTGTCTCCTTATCCTCTGTAGCGCGGGTAATCCGATCGGATTATTCGGCAACTCAACAACCAACTCCTCCTTCCCCTCCCCAACATCCACCACACCACCTCCCTCCCCAGGATGATCTTTCGCCCACTCCAAAATCCGATTCACAATCCCTTGTGTACTCTTATCCAACTCATACAGGTAATCCTCACTACTCGGCGCCTTCAAAACCGTAGCAGCATTCGGCCGAACCGCTTTCTTGACCCCCTCACTCCCAATAATCTCATCCCAAATCGCTTCTCCAGGGGGCGACTCGTCTTCCCAAACAACCGTGAACAACGGACTATCCCATCTCGTCATCGCATTCGGTTCCTCATATCTAAACACCAGATTCTCCCAACACTCCCTCTCATACGGTCCTTCCTCCGCACTCGCTTCCCCTCCAGCAGCCAACCGCTTCTCATTAATCTCCCTCGCATCCCCCACCGGAATCCCAACCTGTAACAAACAATGCGGCGTCCTCAACGCCTTAGCCTCACAGTAAAGCTGGTACCGCCACCCTTTTATATAATTAAACCCATCTAGAATCACTATATCCTTCGCGCTCAACACGCGCTTCACAGCGCCGTAGATAGTCGCGCGCGCATCTTTTTCGGAGGCGTTGTTGGAGCGTTCGTGGTCCCCTTTGGATTCGAGGTTGTAGACTGTGCGGGGGATTGAGAGGATGTGGTCTGAGATTAGGTGGACGCGGAGGGAGGAGGAGGGTGAGGTAGTTGGGAGGGAGGAGATGCGGGTTTGGAGGTAGGTGTGGAGTTGTTTTGCGCGGTGGGTTTTGCCGGATGTGGGGATGCCGGTTATTATTATTAACTGGCAAGTTGAGTTAGAGATTATTTCAAGGAGACTGGACAGCGAGTTGGGGGACTTACGGGCATTTTTGCGATGTTAGGTAGTGGGGTTGGTGGGATGAAGATTGTCAGATATTTGAGGCTTCGGCGTTAAGATGTCGGTCACGTTTAAAGTGGAAACTTTTATCTTCGTCGTCGACCTCACCGACTGTTGAACATTCAAGATATCACAATCGTAGTTAGATTTTGACATCTATCCGGATGATTGCCTAGTTTGCTTTCTTACATAATCGGTAGAGTGTCTTCTTCATGATGTTGCCCTTTTTCAGGCTAGATTGGATTTCGCTGCTAATACGAAGTAGTTCCTCAGTCAACACAATCGTCCTCCTCGATGCTTGCTTGCCTTCCAGGCATAGGGATAGGGAATAGAGCAAATCCTTAGCAATGTGGCCTCAATGTTCGCTCAGTCTACTGAGCAAGCTCAATTCTGATATGGCGACCCAACTCTATAGAGTTTCCTCCTTGATTTAGTCGCTCGTCTTCTCCAATTGGATAGCACCTAAGCACCGTTTCTTCGGCTCGCAATACAAAATCTTTGGTCCAGCGAGAATGGATGTTTAGGATTCATTAAACTCATTGATTTCAGGATTCTGTTCGGCTACAACATCTTCGGGCTGTTTGATGGCTACTACTAAGCCTTTGTCTGCGGAGTCTTGCGGATGTTGCGTTGTAGGTGCGACAGTTATATCTTGGTCATGTTCAGTGTCACCTTCCAAGAACTGTCCTGGATCCACGGTTGTAGTTCCGGGCTTGCTGTCTTGAGCAATTTGATCTGCTATATTCTTAGCAGCTTCCGGCCCTTTATCAGTCTCTGGCCAGCTCTCTATTTTCTTGGGACCAAACCTACCAGGTTTGTTCTTTATTGTAGTTTCTGATACAGAAACATCATTCTCATTAAAGGAAGGCGGGCGAACACGTCCCGTGGCAGATCTATTGCCTCCATACTCTGAGTCGAGGGTGGTCCATGTTGATCTAGTCCGCGTTGTCCTGCCGCCCTCGCTATCGCTACTGTCTGAAGAATCACCATCTATACTATCAGACGCATGTCCAGAAGATAGGTGAGCGCTACCCTGCCGGGCTTTCTGGAGTAGCGCAGCATATCTTTGGCCAAAAACATTATGAATCTGACTATCCATATTGTTAGTTTCCGCGAGGGACAGCTGTGGCTCATCTTTGGAAGCAGGTGTAACAGACATGACACCAACCGAATGCTCCTGCCGGTTTGTCGAAGTATTCAAGTCAAATAAAAGCCCTTCGCTATCTTCTGGTACAGTCCAGGCAACGATATCTTTCAAATGGCTTGCTAGATGATTCTTAAACAGCTCAGCTGAAGCGGACCGTCCTTTCTCAATAGACTCTGTACTAGTGTTTTCTCCTCTGACTGTTTCATCCCACTGTTTGCACAGCAAACACGCACCCTCACCAAATCTGTCCATTGGCTCCTCGCTCTGCAAAAGTACGCCTTTCAGGTCGGAACTATCGATATCTGCACTATGGGAGTGACCCAGGTGGTAGGCAAACGCAACCCTGTTAGAAACGGGTCCCCGTGGGCACTGCTGTTGGCACACCCATTCTCTACGGTGGGTTTGGAGTTCGTGAGAAAACCAGTCATCGCAGTTAGAGAATGTTCTCCAAATGCAACTCTCGAATGTGCAGATATATGGCTTCAGGTCTTCCGAAACATGGCTCTCCCATTCCCTCTGATTGGTTATCATGACCTGATGTCCACAGTATGGGCATTTAGACAAACTTTTCACATCCAAATTGCCTTTAGCATCTTCTGAGGACTCCAGATTCAATGCAATAAGATGTTCCCAATCTTTGGTAGAATGTAAAGTCGGCTTTTGCGGCTTTGTTTCTCCCTTTCCATCTAGTTGAGAGGATGGGGTTGATGTGACCACCGACTTCCCGGCTTCGTGCATACTTTCTTGGGTCCTTCCCAACTGCAGCTTGATCAAATGTTCTCGACGTTTTGTCATAGACTTTGCCAGCCTCTCAAGTAGCCAGCCACTTCCTTGTTGGGCGTGTTTGAATTTGTTCTTAACCAATCGCATATCTGCGTCACTGAAAGAAGTACTCGATGGCAAATCATCCTGCGCAACCGAATTAATGTCGACACCAGCCAGTCGGACTAACCGCTTATTGGATCCTTCCAGGGAGGCCAATAGGTCTTCAATCTCACAAGTCTGTGGCGCTTTTTGCTGCGTATCCTTGTTATCAGTACTCTCATCCGAGTCGCTAACACCCTCAGTCGACCACATCTCATTAGCTTCAAGACCAGAAACGATGAGAGAAGCTGCGTCAAGTCAGACTTCTAAAATTCTAGCTAAGACTAACATTCACATGGAAGCTGGTACGTACCTCTAGTGAGAGAACCTAGCATATCTCCAAGAATATTTTGCTTTCTCTTTGTAAGTTGAGAATCAGTCACATCTCTCCAACCAGACGGATCAGAGCAAAGGGTCGCGGCTCGACTTCTCCACACATCGAACCGCACCATTTCTTCTTCAATACATGCAAGCGATATATCGCGGTTATATCCGAGCATGTCAGCCTCACCGGAACTCGCCCTTGTAATTATGTTATGCAATTTTTTGAAACATGAGAAGCATTCTTCTTGCAGTCTTGCTACATTTTGCTTGTCTTCTGTTTCTATCCACAATCGAAGCCCTGATAAATAACGAGTCAGTACAAAGAGCAACTTGATTATGGATAGGTTACTGACCTCGATCTCCAACCGTGTCTAGCTCTCTCTCAGATGAACGTTCCATAGCTTGACGCTGAACTACTAAGTGGTCTCTTCATCCCCGCAAAAACCTATTCGGTCATGGCAAGTTAGTCTCGAGTCTTCAGCTTTACCAGTCTGTTCCACTCATGGTAAATCCAATTCTTGCTTCGATTGAGTGTCGTTGACAGCTCTCGCTTAGGCGAGCATGTTGCCGCTGATAGGGTGGAATGATTCCAAAAATAGGTAACATGCAGCAATTAGTCAGTTTCTGGCTGAACGAGGCTCAGCTACTGAACATCATCAAAATGATCTTGTAGGACTACACGACCGCTATCAATTAATTTCAATGTCGGGTATAGAGGTAGTAGGCTTGATCCTAGGAAGCCTACCGCTACTGATCTCAGCCGGCGAACACTATCGAGAGGGTTTCGAGCCTTTGAAGAAATGGAATCGCTTCCGGACAGACTTCATTGGCTTTATCGATAGATTGGACATCGAAAGACAACTGTATCATCAAATGCTGCAGCGTCTTTTACTATCAACAGGCGTTCCCCCTTATCAATTGCGACTCTTTATGGATTCGGAATTTGCGGGATGGCGTGAACCGACATTACTGAAAGATTTAGGGTTGCGGCTCGGTCCAATCTTACCTGCATTTCTCAGCACCATTCATACTATGAATGGATTGATAATGAAACTTCATTCTTTGTTGTCACTTAAGAACGGAAAGGTATCTCGATCGCAGACTCAACGCCCCTGAAGCACTTTGCTAAGCAAACTAATGACAGGTCGACTGGGCTAGAAGTGGTGGTGATCAATGGGATTACCAGTTGAAAAGAATACGACTGAGCTTCAGCAAAAGCGGACTTTCTCTATTGGACAACTTCGAGTCTCATAATCGAAAACTCCGTGAACTTCTCGATTCAAATGACAAGCTCGGCGGTGTCCAAAAGGTCTCCGAAGCCAAACAGCGTTTGAATCTTCTTCAAAACGTCAAAACTCTTGCAGACAGTGTATACGGTGCTGTTACCGATGCATGGAAATGCAAATGTGTCGAGCCTCACATTATTATGTTTCTTCTCCAGCGTTCGGAGGTCATCTCAAAGTCACCTGCGTTCAGGATGTCTTTCTCGATTCAATCCACAAAGAGCGACGCTAAAGATAACTGGATCAATCGAGATACGACTTTGTTATCCCACGAAGATCTGGGGACTGTGCTAGCGCTTCCCAAGGGAGAGCAGAAAACGACAGAGCTTGATTATCTGACTGTTCTGAGAAAGGATTTCGGAGCAACCCCTGTTTCGCATGTCAAAATGCCCTCACTTCCATACTTGGCACCGATCCCATTCGTAAACTCTTGCCAGTCTTCGCAAAGCGCAATCAATCGTAATATTACCAATGGGCGGTCGAGATCGTCACATTCAATCGACACTAGCTTTTCCTCTACCTCAACCACTTCTGATATGACGGACCTTTCTGATAACACGACTCTGTCAACGATAAGTTCTTCTACATCAATCTCTACTA
This sequence comes from Glarea lozoyensis ATCC 20868, assembly GCF_000409485.1. Classification (NCBI taxonomy): domain Eukaryota; kingdom Fungi; phylum Ascomycota; class Leotiomycetes; order Helotiales; family Helotiaceae; genus Glarea; species Glarea lozoyensis. The sequence continues at coordinate 717,591 of NW_007360989.1, read as the reverse complement.
TGACAAAAGCTAAGCCGATCAAATCAAGGTGAGTGAGAGCTCTTTTGGTAACTACTTTTCTTGACTGCAAGTTTGGCACATGCGGGATACCATGAATTTTAATCTCTTCTTGGAAGCCGTCGACGGGTTCTAAGTTCTAAGAAAAGCTAGATCTTGTTTGATGTTGTACTGACAATATGACTTTCCTCTAGCCGTTGGCCCTTTTTCCGTAGTCCTAACAAGAAACAAGTGTCGGATATCTCACAACCGCACGCTACACCCCAAACTGCTAGTGAACAACATTCGGCATCTCTGCAGCTGTTAGAAAACTTTACCCATGCAGGTTGCACTCGGATTGAAGATCTTTGCTCGGTGTTGTGTGTACCTCCCGGACCTTCACCATGTATAGGCCATCTTGTTCGGGATCGAGAAACCTTTGAGTAAGTAATTTGCTTCACTGATCTGGGATCTCATCAACACAATTTCTCGACCAAATCAGATGTCGAAGAGATATAAAATTGGAATAGGAGATTACCACTACTTATGGGAATATGATCATAAAACTAATGTGTCCAAACAGGCTCCGATCAGCAATACAAAAGCAACTGGCCCCAAAACACACCACTCTGAAGACGCTACTTAAGAAACCGAAAAAGCTTTATCTCTTAAGTCGACGAAACCGCTATGCTATTGGAAGTACCCTAGCATCATCCTTACTGGCACTACAGACCTCAAGTTGGCTAGCCCGCGGCTTGGACAATGAGACTATTCTTTTTTATATGCGAAACGACCCCGCGCGAACGGACTTGTTGAACGAGGGTCCTTATGTCAAGAATACGTTTTATTCGTCATTGAAGAAAGCTACAAGTGCCTCTCCGAGTCCAAGTACTGTTGAGCAGGAAAGATCTGCGACACGACGTGCGATTTTTCAGTGAGTCTAGCAACACGTTCTTCAAAAGCTTCCAGAACCCTCCAGCGTTATTGACCATTTCAGAATCTGATTCAAAAATTCTAGCTAACAATAATCTACCTAGACTCGGCATTCTCCTTCTCGAACTCTGCTTCGGCGAGTGCATGGAAGACCAAACCGAGCTTTCGAAAAATCATCTCATTGATGGTAAACCACACTCTGCCACTGCGATCCTGACCGCCCAGAACTGGTTGGAAGAAGTAGAAGAAGAAGAGCCAGATCTAGCGCCGATCATTCGATCATGTGTTCTGTGCACATTCCCTTACAAGTGCGACTGGTCGAATGAGAAGTTTACCCAGTCCTTTTGTGCAACCGTTGTTGAACCATTGGAGGAGCTTTCAAGGAGATGGGATCAGGCAACGAAAGTATTACTTGCGTAGGCAATCAGATTCAAAATTTCAGGCAAGTTGACTAGGTCTATGAGCGCACCTAGAAACGGGCGTAAAGAGTATGTCTATCCGGTGCAAGACGTCTAAACGCTGGTTTATGACTGCATCAGCATGCTCATAAAAGGACTCGAACTTGATTTATATCTTGTCGAAAGGTTGTGCATCAGTGTTCTTGGCGTATTTTCTGTTCGTGAAGTTTCACGGATCAACGTAATGAGATGAAGGCGTCAAAATAATACATGTTATGCGCCATACCAATCTGAGACCTTCGAGAAAGTTGGCCTTGGAAGGCTAGAAAAGAGCAGTATGGACTAAAAAGAACACGATAACTGTAAACATAAATGTCATATACAAGGATGAGAACTTGAGTCGTTGTGGAGAGCAGATCTACTCGCACGTGCTCAAACTATGTAGAAAGGATGGTTGATTGCCGTCTACACAAGGTTGGTGGCCGACATATTAATGGACCAATAGCATTGTGCGTTGGTATTGAAGTGTTGCTATCTGGTATCTGATAGCCTATGAGAGCTGTGATTTAAGTAGGCACTGCCTAACCCGGGTGGCTCGCTTAAAAAAGGGGGAACAATTTCATCTCACTAGTGCACTTACACTCAACTTTATACCTTTTCAGAAATCCAGTATCCAGAAGCCCGCCCTCTTTCACCACGGCTTTGAGGTCCCGTCGTAGTACATGAACTTGCCCGACGTGTCCTCTCTGTTTGCAGCATCGATCACCTTGATCATTCCCGAGACGCTGACATCGACCTCGACCTCGGCCTTCTCCAAACCTAAAGTTTGAGCTCCAGTGTTTCCCATGTCAGTTTGGACCCAGCTGTGTCCAGTCAGCGTGCGAGCCATCGATTGCGAAATATACTTACCCAGGATCTAATGGGAAAGCAGTCAATGTGGGGTTCTCGAAATGAGTTTTGAGAGTGATATAATTCAGCGCCACCTTCGATGTCCCGTAGACAGAGTTTGGGAAGTTGCGGATTGCCATCTCGCTCAGGCTAGCCGCTGAAGTTCCGAGCGTTACGAACTTTGGCTCCTTAGCTGCCAGAAGCAGTTGGCGTACGGCCTTGAAGAGTAGAATGACGCCAAAGACGTTGACCTGAAGGTGCTCAAGCAGGTTGGAGATTTCGACTTCGTGAACCTGTGGGAAGACTTGGGAGATGCCCGCATTCGCAATAACGATATCCAAAGCGGTAATCCCTTGGCTCTTGATATCCTCGATAGCTGTAGTAGGGTCGGTTTCGGAGACGCTATCGATTTTAACAACAATCAACGAGCTGCCTTCGCCAGTGGGAAGTGCTTTCAGCGCACTTGCTGTGCTAGGGTTGCGCATAGCACCGATGACAATGTGGTTGGGGCGCGCGAGGAATCTTTCTGCGAGGCCGTAGCCCAGACCTGCTCCACAAGTTAGGACCATGTGTGTCATTTCATCGGCATTTGCGCACCTCGACTTGCACCAGTAATGAGAACAGTGGTTTTTGTAGCCATGATTACAACTTTTGTCCCTTAAAAACCAATCGCACGAGGTATGAAAAACGTGCCGGAGTACCTGGGTACTCTAAGAGCTTGGTAGGTTCATTACTGCTTATAAATAAGGAAAGCGTTATCTTACAAATCAGAATTCTTCGGGTTTAAGCTATAGAGCACCGAAAATATTGTATAAGCCCGCGATTGTGCAAAAGATAAATTATAAACAAATGCTCGGAATCCACTCACAAGTGTGAGCGTGAGTATTGTGTCTAAGATTAAGCACAGAAGTACACCATCATTCAATCTAATCTACCAAGATTTTCCAACGTCGTTTGACTGAGATCTGTGATGACTTCCTGCAACCGGCCATCGCCTAGCAGCACTACAGCATCTCGTCCGGGTTTTGTATGCTTTGCCAACACCTCAATCCGATGAGCAACGCATATGACAGTATGGCCCTTTTGAGTGAATTCATCGTCGATAATGCCATGTATAATCGATTCTGTGGTAGGATCTAGGGAAGAAGTAACTTCATCTAACAGTACGACTGGCTTTCGGCTAAAGCTCTGAGCCGTCTGGGCTTTAACGAGTGCTCTGCAAAGTGCAAATAGTTGCCCTTGTCCTACAGACAGCTCTGAAAACATGGAAAGCTTCTCGTCTAAAATATTATGTTGGCTTTCAATAGCGAACCCTGACTCTGTATTTGACCATTCCTCCACTTCAGCTGTACCCCGAAGCAAGTGTGACCAGAGGTTTGTTCTTTGCAGTATGGCAATTAAGCTCTCATTGGAAAGTATGGTGTCTGGGTCCAAGTTAAATCTTAAAGTCTCGTTGGCCAAAAGCAGTGGATCTTGGGAAACTGTGATAAAGCATCGTTGTCGTAAAACATCGAGCCTGACCTCCTTGATGTCGATACCGTCTATTATAATATGACCGTGTTGCAAGTCGAGCAGCCGTAGAAGAGTTAGGAGGAGGGTACTTTTCCCACTTTGTGTGACGTCAGATTTCCGAAAGGAAAATGAAAAACGAGCGAGTATGAGAAGACTGACCTGCCTGTACGGCCGCAGACAATGATCTTTTGACCGGATGAGATAGTCAAACTTAGGTTCCGAAGAGCGATTGAGTCTGATCTGAAGATTGAACTTATTAGCTAACAGTCAAAACTACGGTCCTTGGATGCACCTACACATAGGACGCGGTGATATCCTTAAATTCAATTTTCCCCTTAGAAGGCCAAGATTCCGCGGGATCCAGGAACGAGCCCTCGCCACCCTCAAGGGGTGTTGTCTTTTCAAGTGTCTTCAGGCGAGCGATTGCTCCGAGAGAGATCTCGAGCGTTGTCCAGTTCTCAACGAGTTTCAGCAGCGTGGTGTTGGCTACGAGCATAATATTAAGTGCGATTCCAACTTGGGTACCACTCACACGATCACGATATACTATTGCTATGATAACAACCCCAGTCGCAATGGCCGCCGCTAAGAAATCTAGGACGATATTAAGCCATCTTTGAAGACATAAGAGGAGATATTCTGGTCGTTGGGCGTTGTCCACACTCGTGATATTATCCTCTTTAACCGCATTTGACCAGCCAAATGCGCGGATTGTTTCGAGGCCCTCGATCTGGAATTATTAGATTGAGGTAAAGTTCAGTTCTTGCAGTTTATACATACCGTTTCTAAATAACTTGAGAAGACTCCGGCACGAGCTTCTAGCTCTAAAAAACGAAGCTGTCTAGAAGTTCGTAGATAGACCTTCTGAACAATATAAACTACAATCATACATGCTGGAACGCACACCGCAAGCCATTTCTGGGCTGTGAATAGAACTATGATTTGCATAGAGAGCTTACAGATCTCTGCGCCGGTTAGAATTTCTGACATAGTCTTAAAAAAGAAAGTTCAATGCTTACGGGTTACAATAGTCTGCAGTGCTGATGGTAATTGCTTATCAATCAGCTGAATGTCCTGACTAAATCTTCAAACTCTTAGTCCTCATCAAAATCGTCTGAAAAGAAAACTTTTACCTATTCAAGGTCGACCCATCGCTAGTTTGAGAGAAATAGGACAAAGGTGCTCTAGTGAGTTATTAGTTTCTATCAAATATTCCCAGTACCTTCGTATGGTATCGAAACAAAATGACTAACTTCGTTATTACATTTAGAAGCCGTTCATGTAAGCGCGACCCAGATTGGGGAGCTAAGCGTATAACCACAATCCTAGTAAATTTTTAGCGACGTTGTATATCTGAGATGAACAAGCAACTTACCACATCTGAGTACTTGTAGAGATCCACGACATGAATGATAGAAATAGGAATCCACTGATATAAAAGCCAGTATTGCTACCACTCGATTCGGTCCACAACTGTAGCCAGTACTGGGGTATGGTGATGAAGAAGGAGTATGACGCTGTGCAAATGAAAAGGAGAAGAAAGTTCTTCGAGCCGACAAATTTCAAGTAATAACCTGCACTCACATTAGTAAGTCCTTGGGCTTGCGTATATAGAGTATGTTACCATACAAAGCGGAGTCTCCGCTCTGTCTTGCAAGATCTATTTCAGCCTCATCTTTGGCTCGAACCAGCTTTTCAAATGTTGCCGAAGTTGTAGCGTTATCTTTGAGGTAATTTTTCGACGCGAATTTGGCTATAGATTCAGCCTTGACTTTTATACTGTGCCAGTTCCCCTGATCTATTATCCCATGATTCCCTAAAACGACCACGTGATCTGCAAATTGAAAGTATTGAGCTATTCATTAGTTAGACATGATGTTGAAGGACTCACATGAACTTACACGAATTTGAAACGAGAATAGTAGTGGTCTTCAACTGCCGCACAAGACCAGCCGGTCCGAACAAGTTATCGAATACAGTTCGCTCCGTGTCACCATCCAACCCGCTGAAGGTGTCATCTAGTAGAAGAATTTTACATCTCGCAAACAACGCACGCGCGAGTGTCTGCCAAAGTCAGCAAGTTTCTCTGCGGTTACAGGGCACATACCACACGCTGTCGTTGGCCTCCAGATAAATTGAGACCCCTACTCCCAATCTGTGTTTGATCCCCATCGGCTAATGAGTCGAAATCATGAGTGAGGCAACATACTTTTATCACGGTCCTGTACCAGGCTTCAAGATCATGAGTGACGGCATCGTCGATGTCTGAAGCACCAAAAATAGCTCCTTTGATGGTGCCGCTAGGTAGCCACGGTTTCTGGGCACAGTACGCTATCTGTCTTGTTGTAAGAGCAACGGACCCACTAACATGAACCACTTCCCCAATTAAAGCGCGCAATAAAGTCGATTTACCGCTACCCGTTGGGCCCGATATTATAGTGAGCGAGTTGGAAGGTACTTCAAGGTTGATGTTGTTCAAAATTCCTTCCTTATGACCAATTCTCAATTGCCGGATTTGAAGGGCAGGTCCGGGTATTGAACGATTCCCAGATGACGGATCCCAAGCCAGCTTGCTTGTAGTGGACTTGGGTAATGAGCCACGATTATCTTGTAGAGATGGGCGAATCAGAAAAGATTGGATTCTCTCAAATCCCGCAAAAGCTCCTACTGCGCGGGGCACAATTGTCATGACCATGTTTGCTGGGTTGGTCACCATACTTAGAATTGCTACGGTTGTGAACGCAGTCTCTGTATCGAGATCGACACCATGAGCCTGTGATATCATAGCAAATATAGCTAACGTGACAGCTGGAGAAAATATTCCGAGCGCATTCGCTATACTATTATCAGTCGAAAAATACAATGTCAAGTTCAGATACGGTGCATAACATACCAGATGCATTATAGTATACCATAACCCAGCGGAGCTTCGAAGCTACCCAAATCTCCTCTCTTCGAAGATACTGTACCCGGTGGGTAAGGCTCTCTTGCAAACCAAGCATCTTGACGACTTTCATGGCACTTATGAAAGCGCTAGTGGCTGCTATGCGACTCTGTGTTGCGCTATTCCATGCCTTTTGGCGAGGCTGTAAATGCTGGGCCACAAATCGACTCATGTGTGAACATACTGTATTATTTGAGTATCGATTTGGATGTGTCGGGTTCAACACTAACAGTAAATGAGAAATAGCGGAAGAGGCCAGATCCAACCGACTTCAAGAGCCAGGAGTCGAATCCCTACAAGAACTTCAATAACTTGAGCCCATGTTTCATGTACTATTTCTCCAATTCCATCTAGGCTATCAGCATCCGTGCTCATTAATGTAATCGCTTCCCCATTGTCATAAGCGATACTGGGCGACTCCATAATTTTCGTATAAATAATTCCAACCAGGGCACTCTTGGTGACAAGCTTCAATCTGTTGATACAATTTTGGTATATCGCGGTTGATAACTGAAATCTGCGAGTCAGCTGGTGACAAAGCAAAGAAGGGAAACATCTCTCACAGCAAGACCGACATAAATACCTATGGCGGACACAATCAGCCAATAACCACGATGGTTTTCTGGCCCCGAAGAGTCTGCAACAACATAACGAATGGATTCTTTGATCAGGATAGGTTGAGAATAGCGAAAGAAGATCGAAAAGATTCGGGGTATGACGGCAGCTAAGAACGCTCTTCGCACACATCTGAACAAGGCAACAGGCAACGATTTCTTCGTCTCGGGTTTGGCTGTGGTGGTCAGTGGCAGGAAATCAATGATAGAGGCTTTGACTAACCTCGCCGAGACCATGTTTGAATCATTGCATTTCTTGTGAATTCGGGCTTCATGTCTCGACTCAAAGCTGGCAAATCTTGATCGACGAGGAGCCTCTTGTAGCCTTGAAGCAGGATGGGATTTATCCACGTATATAATAGCCTACCAAACATGCTGTGCAATTCTTCGGGTGATTGAGAATTGCTAGACATGCCAAATAAATAGTTTTTCTTGCAACATTCAAGTAGTAAAAGTATACAATGTATAAGCCCTCGAGCAAAGACTGGGTGCGAGGCTTGAAATCCTGACGGCATGGTAAGTAGAATCGTATCACAAATTAGAGATACAGAAAGATATATAACAGCAGGATCCGACGGCTTTGGGGATCGTTGTTGCTCAAGCACTAAAAGAAGACTCAGACCAAACGCAGCAACTGACGAAGCGAGCAGAGATGTGACGAATATGAAGTCATGCTGTACGAGTAGAGGTGCAATGTATTTTAACAAGAAGAAGAACAACAAGATTCCAAGTGCCTGTAGTTATTATTAACACTGTATGTGAATGTTTGCAGATCTTGGGAGACAAATACTGACCGCCTTTGAACGTCCTTGCCAGCTTAGTACGTTGTTCATCCGAGAAACGCGTAGTTGTCTGATCCTGATAGGCAGGTACAACATAAATGCAGCAGCGCATACTGCTGATATAATATGGACAATGTCTGAAGGTTCCCAGACGACATATCCTTGCGAGATAGAATTGGCATGAGACGCCTTGTCATGCTTCGGAAATGGATTCATGATAAATAGGCATAAAAGATCCCGTGAGCAAGAATTCGGTCCACTGAGTCTTCTTACCAAAGAAGGTCAGAGCCAAGAACAAAACTTTACCAATATTTGAGCGCGTCACACAAGCTCTCCTGCCGTAGAGAGTCTTGGTGGTATCAAACGGTAAGTGTCACCTTCATGTTAAATCGAACAACTGGTGGAAGATTACATACCTACAAAATTGGCTAATTCATATCAAGCGATGTTTCCCACATTATTTCAGAGCTCCCCTTGCACCCGAGCTTTCTCGGAAAGATAGACCCGCGAGACTGCGACCTTCGCTTTGCCTTTGGGGTCGTAAGAACCAGTAAACCTACATGATATTCATACAATCTATGGGGTTCCAACAGAGCTAACATGGTCGTTCAAGGATAAACAACCAATAGAAGTACCCTGCATAGGTAAATCCCCGGAGGGAAACAAGCTTCTCAAAAAATAAGTGGAATGGCCCGAGGAGGATTTTTTGGCAGAAAAGTAGTCAGAGTGCCAGGTAAGTGTCGCCTATGAGGCTCCTACGAGTAAATCTGTAGAAGATACTAGTAAGCGCGCTTGTTTGACCTCCCGTGTGAGAATACATCAGTAGGTATGTTGAAATCTGCCCACCAGGCAAGCTGTAAACATTCTGGAAGATTACAAGTTACTCCGTACGCGCTTTAGTGACAAAGAGAAGCACTATAACCACTAAGGCGTCAGCATTGTAGAGAGATCTTAGACGTCGAAGCGGAATCTCTCCTTGACGTGGTATAAAGTTGTAAAATCGGTCAAGGTGCAACTGCCGTCGTGAGATTTAGGTACGATTGAGCTTGGTCCACAAGACACGTGACCGAAAATTACCCAAAGGGGTCGAGAGTCGAAATAACACTGGGCCCAAAGTTCATTGGTCTCTTTACTATACTAAGTCATCTGTTAAACAACAGGACGATTGTGAAAGAAATCCGTATTAATGTATAGTAGAACGATCAAAGAAGTTCGAGTACACGACAAGCATGCTGTTGCTAGATAATTACCTCGAACTCGAAGCGAGCACTAAAGATAGGCCCATTGTTTCAGATCGCCGCGTCACCGTTTACAGATTTTCAGACGATATGCAATGCTCCGGCATAGCCTGTATGACCGGATGATCATGAGAAGTCTATAGAAGACGAATAGATTCGAGAGAAAATCGATGGGTAAGAACAAGACATATACACGTACGCCTTAAAACAGCAAATGAACTCAACGAAATTGACGCCATCCACACATCCCTCACCCTCGCTTACGACAACAGGACATTTCCCGAACACGCCATACTCACTCATATCCACCCTCTAACCCAAGTATCCACGTACCAGAAACAATCGAGAAACACCAAGACTTTCCTCATCTCATCGCGAGCTTGTTCAGATGGCAGTTGGTGGCCAATGCACGGGATATGTGGAGCAGTATCAGATCTGATGCGACAAACGTTGTTGCAACGACGTGGGTTTGTGGAGAACATGAGGTGAGGTGTTGTGGACGGAATCGCTGGCCTTGAGAAGGTGAAGTACTGGTTTGAATATCTTCTGCTTCTTTCTTTCTATCGTTCTCTTTCTTCATCTCATCTTTACTTTCTATCAGCAGGTCTGCTTCTGTTCTTGGTTTTTATTCATTCTTTTCTTGTATTAACTTATTTTCAATCGTCTTACTTATACAAATCAAATCAACACTATGCCTTCCTTCAAAGCCCTATTTCTCGGTCTCGCCGTCCCACTTGCAATTCAAGCTCAAGGTGTAATCCTCAGCGCCAAAGGCGACTCTGGAGTCAGCAAAGGCCTCCAAGGTTCGTACATATCCCAACCCCAACAAACATCACGAACTAATCATTTTGCAGTCGACCCCAACGACCCAACCGACGCAAACTTCATCTCCCTCGCCGAAGTAACCGCCAATGTAGTCAACGAATGCGGCCGCACCCTCCAAGGAGGCAACATCGACATCGGCGAGAACGTCGAAAACGCCCTCGTAGCCAACGAAGTAACATCCGTCAAAAAGGGTAGCGACGTCCTCGTCACCATTCGTCAGGACAACGCCAACGGAACCGGTCCTTTCACCTGTGACATGGATCAGACCGAGAACTCCCTCGGAGCAGGCCAAACGCCATTGACAGTCAAAGAAGGCGCCGCCGGGTCCGGAACCGGGAACTTAACTCTCACGGTCACGATGCCTGCCGATATGGCTTGTATAGGAGGTACTTCCCCCCTTCCCTAATTCAAAGAATTGCGACTAACACACCACAGCATCAACAGGAAACATCTGCGCCGTCCGCTGCCGCAACGCCCAAAACTTCGGCGGCTGTTTCCCCGTGCAACAAACCGACACCGTCGCCTCCAAGAACTCGCCCGAGCAGATCGCGACCACGCAGACGCTCGACGGCATCAACAAGCAGGTTGCGCAGAATGTGAAGGATCTGCCTGCGGCGGTGTCGGCGATCGAGGGCGCGAGTCTGGAGGGCCAGGGAAAGGCGCTCGCGGAGGAGATTTTGGCGGCGGATCCGGTGGTTGAGAGTGCGGTTGTTAGTTCGGCGGCTGCGACGGCGACGGCGGGTGCGAAGAAGGGGAATGGAAACGCGAATGCGAATGCGGGTGGGAATGGGAATGGGAGGGCGACTGGGGGGAATGGAAATGGGAATGGGAGGGGAGGAAGGAATGGGAATAAGCGAGCTGAGGCGGGACTGAGATGGGCGAAGAGGGATGTGTAGATCTGTGGGTTTGGTGAGGAAGTTTAGTTAAGATTTACATGACTTAGAGGACTTGCTTGTCTCATGATGATCTCTGTGAACGTGGCGCTCCCTTTTGGTTTCTGATTACTGTTTGTTGTTCCCACCTGTTTAGTTCGTTTTGGCATGAGTGGTGATAATGTCGAAGTGGCGAGAAGTAAACTGACTCAATGTGAAAAAGAAGCTAGACGCCCATAACTTGATAGAATATTGGGCCACGAAGGGGAAAGGGAAAAGATTGTCGCAGCTCCCCTCTACATTATAAATCAAGAACACATAGTCAAGGACTTACAATCAAGAGGTAGGCTGTCAGTAGGTCATCCGATCTAGGAGCAAAGTTTACGTGCTCCTCTAGCAGTGATTAAAATGAAATTACTACTAATTTAGTAATATCAGTTGAATGGTAAACGAGACGATATTTCATAACGTAATATATTTAATGGTATATATGTATCTAACGTATCTTTATGCATCATCACTCAATCATCTTCATCATAACCTCATATCCAATTTACCAATTTCAAAAACGCCACCATATGCATCCATATCCCCATCCCTCATATACAGCCCATCATATTCACAATCTCCCTCAACTCCATCCCTCTTCATATCGACATCAACAATTTAACTGCCATTCAACCCCGCAAACGGCCTACGAAAAGCATCCGCGCCCAACCACCCACCCTTCTTCTCCTCCCCAGCCGCCGCACTACTAAACAACGGATCGTATTTCTCCTCCCGGACCTTCGACATCAGAACCTGACTATTCCAGGCCTGCCAATCGTAGAGACCGGCTTCGGGCTTGAAGATGTCGTCGTAAGGTAGTTCCGCCATGGCGCCCATGAAGGTCTGGAAGGGCTGAGGCGCGGTGGTGGAGGTTGGGGTGGGGAGAGGGGACCAGGAGGGCGTGGGATACTCGTGGTGGGAAGAGGAGGGGGAGAGCATGGGGGAGGACGCCGAGGATGAGAGGCTGGAGATGGAGGTTGAGGAGTGAGAGGTTGAGAGGGTGGGTTCGTTGTGGAGGGATGGCCAGGTTGTGTCTTCGTAGAGGGCGTCGAAGGAGGAGAGTTCTGCTGGGGATGAGGTTTCGATGTGCGTCTGTTCGAGTAGTGGGTGGCTGGTGGTTATGGAAAGCCAGTCTGGCTCCTGGAGCTCGGTTTTGAGGGCTGGTTCTCGACGGCTGAAGCTTGGGATGTGAGGTTGAGCGGAAATCATGTCTGAAGATACCACCGAGGATGTTCGAGTCATTGGTGAGCTTGACTCTTCGTTACTACCTGCGGAACTGGCTTTTGAAAGCTTGCGCTCTGTTCGAGTGATTTGGCGTCTCTTAGCTCCGTCGGTCGTGTATGAAGGTCGTCTCGAGTTAACAATCTTGCCGGTTTCGTCTCTCCAAAGTCGTTTGCGAGTGGCAAGAACACCGAGTCCCTCACCGCCAGCCTCGTCATCCTTTTCCTTGTGTCGAGCCATATGTCTGTCTATTGCAATTGTTAGGCCATGTAATTGCAAAATCACCAATAAACTCCGGATATTGAGTTTTTTCCAACTTCATATTGACATACCAAGCAGATCACGTCTTCTGAAATGGGCACTACATCTCATGCAGGTATTATTTCCATCCTTGTGATTCAACGCGTGACGGTGTAAATGCTCAGACCGGGAGAAAGATTTACCGCAATTGGGAAAATTGCAGCCGAACTTCTTTTTCGTGACATTGTCCGCCGAGCATTTTGAATTGGACGTCGAAGCAGATGAAATGGAGTATGAGCGAGTAGTAGCTGGCGCCATGTTTTTGATTGAGCGAGAGTAACAATTACTTTCCTGTGAGAAATGTCGTAGCTAATGAAATCAAGCTAAGAAGCTGCGGGTGAGGCGTGCAGGATCAAGATGAGTTCAAATTCACCAGAAGTTTGTGAATCAAAGAGGGGTCCGAAGGAACCTGGAGGGGAAGTTCAGTATATGTAACATTGAACGATCCGTGGACCGTAGCGGAAAGATTTCCATTTATTTGACTTTATGGAGCACCCTCTGTGCAGGAAACGACCCACGACCGATGATCGGGCATGCTCAACCGCGTCGGGGTGCCAAATCAGGTTGGGCGTCTAAGAAAGCGTGCATCTTCATGAAGGGAAGAGAGCTTCGATGGAGCACCACTACTGTCGGCAAGGGCGCTGTGCTCCGTCGAAGGCGTTAAGTAGCAGCCAGGAGTAGCGCTCCAGTCCTGTCAACTTTCATACCACTGGCCAGGAAACTGCTTGTATGTCACGATTAGCTCGGCCGCGGTGGATATCTCTCAATCTACCCTCTTCTCCGCCTGTTCGACTGCAAACCCCTGCTTCGCGGAGCAACGATTTGGAGAAACCCTTGAGCATCACCAGCATCTGTACGCTCAATGGCGTAGTAGAGCAGGCGTGCTTGACACATTTCCGCCTCGACGACGTATCACTGGCATCGCAGGGTGGGTGAGCGCGAGGCATCCCACGCCTTCCCTACTGCAAGAGCGCAAGTTCTGCAAGCCGGTCGAGCAAGCTCTCCATGGACACAACATGTCAACACCGCTTCAACGGCGACAATTGCGCGATCAATTTGTCCCGTTTCGGCAAGTCCACCAGCCCCTCGCCTGCGCTCGCCTCCCCAAGGTCGTTCGTAACGTATCATTGGCCCTCCTTTCTCGCCTAGATTTAAGAGTGTCAGGGTCGTTTGTCGTTGGGATCAACCATCGGCTGGTGCTCGCTCGAGTGTGTCCTCTCCCCACAACTTCGTGAGCATTTCCTCCATACAGAAGCGCGAATTGGGGAATTGAATTACCCCTCTACCCCTCCATGGTGGGGCTGCTCAGCGCCAGGCGGCGAGATTGGGGACACTTGCTGGGCCCGATGGCTGCAAAGGTCAATAAACTACGCCTCTGCAGCGCTTGCCCGAAGAAACGGCGAAATGGCAGGCGGGGTGATGGCCGTGTGAGAGTCCAATATCTTATCGCGCGTGAAATGCAAGTGCTTATCGCGTTGTTCTTGCAGGGTCGACGGAGTATTTTGGACTGCTTGGAAATCAAAATAATTGAAAGATGACGACAGATATTGAGGCTTGCCAGCCACAAAATATAGAAAAGGAAACTCAAGTACAAGTATCTTGAGGTATGACGATGACTGTTCCGCTGAGAGATGTCAAAACGATACTGTGACACCTTCGGACCGTTTAGACGGCAATGAACTCATTGCCGTGAGAAACAGATCTCAATACAAAGTACAAAGCCGTGCCACCACACCATCGGCCAAAGGCCCGTCGGCCTCAATGTACCAGTAGTCTCCTGCGAACCATGTATCATATCCAGAGTCAACAGCACTTGTACTGTATAATTCCTCTCCGTCAGTCACTACAAGGTACACTTTACAAATAGAGGGGTAGACCCTCCACCATCGAGCTTATGCAGATGCGGCTATCGTAGGCCCATAGCTGCCTCGGTGAGACTCAATTGCTGATAGGCACGGCTCGAACGATTCAGACGAATGACGGTTCCTTGCGGAATTGAGATACGGAATTCATTATCAATGGTATGGAGAAATGCAATCCTCGATATCTATCGGTGTGACTCTTTTTTACAATAAAAATATTATTGTTGATTATTGTCCTTGCCGTGAACAATGCGAACTCCGCAGACCGGCTAGCTGGGTTCCCCTACACACTTACACGGCCCCGCGGCAACAGTGATACGGTCTTCGCACGCAATTCTGGGGCTGGTAGCACAATAATACTGGAGAAGTACTTTCTCCACGCCAGCAATAAGCGCAAGAATACAACTGGCTGTAAATAATAATGTGAAGGAAACAAAATAATAACAGAATTGAAATGGTACGATTCAGCACCAAGAAGGTCTCGCTGAGCGGCTGGGAAAAGATCGGCGTTTGGCAACTTTGCCGATTGCGGTCTGGATGACAATGGATTCATGGAATCAGCTTCCGAGTCAGGAATCGTGGATGAAAGGGTTTCATATGACTCTATCGAGCCGGTTTGTTTCCAGCCATTTAATAGTAATTGGTGTATGTCGATGCAACTGGCGAAGGACATGTAAGAGCCTTGGTGTTTAACAACAATAGTTGGACGATCTTCAGGATTGTCGATAAAGGTATAGTCCTCCATCTCATCAACAAGGGGTACTTTCCGAAGATCAACAATCGATATGCGCAAAGCTGGGTGGCAAGCTGTAACTCTTCTTATCGGGTAGATGGCCCGATTCCCTATTTTTCTCGAAACAATCTTACCCCGATGCCCGTTGGGTCTTACTCCGATATCCGAATATCTTGGGCGACGTTACGTTGTATGGATGCATGCATGCGAAAATGCCCCGATACCGGTATACGAAGTAGGTGTCTGGTTTCCTTCACGGAGTGAGGGCCTCTTGTCAATCCAGATCAACCTAAGTGGTATGCATCATGTGATCAGTATCCTTCTCGTTGTGCTGGCCTGGTCGCGAAGTATATTCCAGAGCCGTGATCGTACATTCTGTATAGCAATAGCTAGGGTAGCAAAGTAGCTAAAGCATGGCGAAAGCCTAGGAAAAGAATGCAAGAAAGTCCCTGAAAAAAGATGGGCGCGATGGACGACTTATATAAACTCTCGGCTAGCATTTACTCGACATAGATGGGATGATGTCTTGTATAGGCTACGCGTTATTGGGCTCGAGCTCGAGCAAGATCCGAGTGGACGCTGCGACTGCTCCGCGGCGCGATTGACACTATCCCACTTAACATCTGACAACCTCTTGGGTTCAGAGTTTAATTCAACGACAGCTTCGGCAAACCGAGATGAGCGGGTGTCAATATGACAGCCTCTGCTCATAGGTAGCATTGTGGAGTGTCCTGGTTGTACAGGTCCGTTGGTGTCTTAGAACAGAACGAGATCGTCCATAGAAGCATGCTACAGAGAACATAGAAATCCTAGAATGACTTGACAGAGCCCAGTAGAGCTTTGGGCCAGAATGTCCTCAACAAACGAGTGAATGACAGGAACAAAGTGATCAAGTCGAAACGTCCCGTCTGCTCTTGCCTCAACATGGCTCGGAGAAGCGAGGAAGGAACAACATCAACAAATGCTTGCATTTTGGGAGGATGCGCAGTCGCAGGCTACCAACGACCTAAAAGAAGTACAGTAGACAGCGTATAATAATATAGCTAGCGTCAACTGACGTCGATTGATGATCATGTAGCTGGAAATCCTTCGATGTGGATGATAGCTGCAAATACATACCTCGACACTCGTCGAAAGGCTATATCGCGTCAAATACGCTGTAAAAGCAAATCGAAAAAGCTGTAAAATATAGAAAATATGTAAAGCAGACTAAGCTCGTTTTGTACTTGTTCAAGACACAGAAATGCGAGCCACTTCGTTTGCAAAAAATATAGAATTGAGCAAGGGAGCACACCATGTTGATGTACACTTGCTGGATCAGTTCCGAGAACAACAAAACTCAAAATCTTCGGCTCAGATTTTCGGGATGTGTCACTTACTGTTGTTTCAATCTTGATAATCAAGATGCTGTATATTGGTGTTTTATCAAATTGTTGTTCGGTAACGGAGAACGCGACGAGTGATGGATATTTTGTCCCATAATCCCCGTCAATGTAATTGGTCAGGAGTACTTAGCCACGTGATCAAATTTGTGTCAACTTCAAAGAAAGTTATCCCCAAAGTAATCACCACTTGCTTGCGACATACTTTTATGATACTCAACAATCAGGACATTGAATTGAGCCCGATCTCTTATTGCACTTATGTCCAACGTCATCTGACTGGTCGGATGAAGAGACATCCTTTTGTATAAGGTTACCGGAGTTGAGGAAAATTCATAAAAAGCTTCAATATCAGCGGAACGAACGACAGAATTGAATCGAGATCGCCCATCTCGTGTTCCTGGAAACAAAATTACGATCCATCTGCCACGGTTTACGGCGACCAGCTCTCAAGACATTCGTCCAAGGTATACAAGCTAGCTAAGACTATGGTGCTTGATTTTCAAGGTCTCCAGCCCCGAGAAGAAGACATATTAAAGTGTCTTGATGTTGCTCTAGTCAAAGACTTAATCTTGCCCAAACTCAGAATTCACGCCATGAGACGGGTGTTCCTAGACGGCCTGTTTCTTTGGACTGCACCTCCGCGAAGATAAGACTCTACCATTTAAATGGCTTTAACTATTACTAGTGGTTCGCTACTACATCGAATATCATAGAGATAATTTAGCAACGATATGATGTCAGTTTTGTTGTAACTTCTGATACGACAAGGAGATTGGCACTGGAGATATCTCTTCCGGCGCTTCACACAAATCGGTAGCTTACGCTGACCTTTTTAGACGATTTTAATAATAGATATCGGTGCTCATTCTATGAAAGCTCTATCCAACTTGGCTCTTACTACTGGCTATATATGCAACTGCATTGCAGTGGCACACGACGAACCATCACGAACGCACCGAGTATCCGGGAACTCTTTCTATTCTCTGCAGCAAAAGCGTTGTCCCTTGTGGTAATCATCGAGTCAAGGAGTAAGATCGCTTGTATCACACCCTAGCTAATAATAGTGCGAGCTGGTGAGGTCAAGCGATGAAACCAGCTCTTATCATCTTGTGACTGTTTTCACTGTTCAGGACGACACTAATTTATGCAGAATGACAATACCGCTGAATTTAATATAGCATAACTTCAATATTATACGCTTAGTATTCGAAATTGGGTAGTCAATTGCTTCGAATAGGGTTCTAAACATTTGCAAATGTCGCCAATATCGAAACTATTCACACAAACATGTATAAAAAGCTGCATCATTACTCCGTACGAGCTGCAATGAGTATACGTAAGGACAGCCTAACAAACCCGGAAAACTGCTGCAATATTCGAATGTCATCTGAAAACGACCGTCACTTTAAAGACTTAGAAACACCTCGACCGAAGTCCAGATGAGCTGGGGTTCCCGATTTGGACGACTTGTGGGGCGCTGCATAAACCGTGCCGTCGGATCTTTCCACTCTGAAACCTTCAACACCGACAAAACCGTTCATACAGCTCCCCTGCTTGACAAGAGTGGTCAGAGTGACTTGGACCAACATTTCTACTCAACTGTGATGGTTTGATCTACGTGAAATACCACTAAAGACTCCGCACTGACAATGCAAAGTCAGATTCTCACGATTCTGGGCGACACAACAGCATTGTGCCCAGGCAAGAATGTGACTTGTTGTCACGTCCAAGGACTTTACCCAGATGGTAAGGTCTCGTCGTCGAGGTTCCGCTTTCTTCTCTTCTTGCTGCATGTTCTGTCGTATTCTTTGTTTTTGTTTCCTTTTGCTTCCTCTGTTGCTCTGCGAGACATGATGCCTTTTCACTTATAATTTTGTAATAAACCTATCGGAGTCTATCACTTGGACGTCCATGGTTCTTGATTCCTCGCTGGGAGAGGGTCCTCTCCTAATACCTTTGTTTTGCGAAAGCAACATGCAAAAACACCATCAAGATGACCCCGCCAGTGCGTCAACAAGTGGTGGTCCGTCTGCAACAGTTACAGTTATACAACAAGTCACAGTCAAAGACCCAGCAGCTCTTATAACACCAGGCCCAGAGCTTCGACTCGAACTTCTACGACGCGATCCTTTGCCTCAAGATAACAACAACTGTGGTCAGCAAATCCAGCAAGCCTCCCAAAGTGCTTCCGAAGCCGCAAGGCAAGCCTCTCAATCAGCTTCCCAGAGTATTCAACAAGCACAGCAGTCAGCTTCTGAAGCGGCGAGACAAGCATCACAGTCGGCTTCCCAAGGAATACAGCAAGCGCAACAACAAGCGTCTCAATCTATAGCTCAAGCATCAAGAAGTGCGTCGCAAGCTGTGTCGTCCGCCAGTTCTGCCATAGCTAGTGCCCAATCATCGGCGTCCTCCGCTATTTCGAGACTCAATGGATCTATGGACAATCTCAAAGCGAGCGCTTCGTCGGTTCAGGTAAGATGAGATGAGGAGGGGATTCAACATTGTGTAGCCCTTTGACCATCTGGGCTAACAATTTGTAGGATGGAGCATCTGTGGCCGTTTTACAAGCCGGTGCTGCAGTCGCTGCTGCCACTGGTACGTTGAAATGTAACTAGCAGAATAGTTGAACATTTGACTAATATGTCTCAGGATCTGCTGCTGCTGCCGGCTCATCATTCCTTGCAGCGGCTGCAAAAGCAACGCAAGGAGCCGCTTCTTCAGTGGCAGCTGTGGGAGTGAGTCCACTAAGCAAGAATGATCTTGATCATAAAGCTAATTATGTTCTAGGCCGCAGCTGCTTCCACAGTCGAAAATGCTAACAATGACGCATCTGCCTCTCGGATAGCAGCAGTCACCGCAACTCAAGCTGCACTGGCAATTGTAGGAAGTATTATCGCATCTGCGTTGATAACGATCTTGATATATTTTCTGATCATCAGACACCAAAAGAAAGCTAAGAAGAGAAAGCAAGCAAATCGATCGATATCACCAGTATCAGAATATCCATCGGATTCCAAATTTCCTCATTCCGACCAAGTAGGGACCACAATCGCTGCATCTCAGTCAGCATATAACGGAACCAGAGATATACCAGGGACCAGAGATGCGCCAAAGAATGACTCCGAAGTTTCTCTCTCGGATTTCCCAGCAACACCCTCAGGACTTGGGCCTTCTGACTTCAACAAACTCAAGTCAACATCAGTCGCATGGAATCCGTCCAATCCACCTCAAGCGCCGAAATTGGGACAATGGTTAAAGGTGCAAGATCCAACAGTATCGCCCTTCGGATCTATTCGTTTACCCACTGATACAAAATCCAACATGCCTTTGGGAGGACAACTCAAATCGCCACTTCAAAACTCGTACATCCCACCTCCGTCATCGACATATCGGCCCTCACCTGCCTTTGTTGAAATCGGAAAGGCCAAAGTACAACAAGCCATGGTTCGCTCCGTCACAATCTCCAAAAGCCAATCCCAACGTAAACCACCACCTCCACAACAACTTCCGCCCGCCGAACCATCACCACCTATACCTTCTCCTCCAAAATTCACACCAGACACACCGGTAATAAGCGCCAGCAAATACCCCGGCTATAGAGAAAGCAAAGCCAGCGTTTGGATTGACGATGTCCCCTCCTCGGGCATCCCAACCCCCAAAAGCCCAATACGAGAAACCCGTCCAGCGACAGAAGAAACCTCGCAGATGGAGCTCCCTGCCTCCCAAAATCCAGTGCGCACGACAGCGGAATGGTTAGACTCCATCCGCGACGCCGCTGATCCTCCACCCGCTATCGGATCACGCTCTTCTACGAGAGATATCTCGCAACAGCGGCGCGACTCGCGGAACTCCCGTTTTGGATACAACCGAGGAGGGTCGAACCAGAGACCTGGTTTGGGAGTTGGGATGGGCGGACCTAGGTCTACGAGACCGCCGGTGGGAGTGGTGCCGATGAAGAGTTATAATGGGGAGGTTGGGCATGTTAAGGGATTGAGTCAATTCTTTTCGGGCGATGAGAATGGGTTGGGGAGGATGGGGAGTGATAGTACGGGAGGGACTTTGAATTCGAGTCCGGGGGCTAGTAGGAGGGGGAGTAGACGAGGTGGTGGAGTTGGAAGAGCGATGTGATTTGGGGCAAAGATGATGTAATGGCAGGAATTTAGGTCGATGGAGGTTTTAAGAGGTAGGTGTTGGGGTGTTGTGAGGTTGGATTCGCTTGCGGGTTCTTGTGAATATATACCATACCATACCATACCATATAATTTGAATAGAAAATATATAAAAAGTAAAACCTTACATCGATGTAACGTTGAATGTGAATATCTCTGAGCAAGTGTTTGTTCTTAATCCTAAATTTGCGTTTTCTCTTTCAGTTGTCCCATGTCCACAGTCCAGCTGTCTATTGTAACATGACGCCAACCAACTTCAAAACCCATTGCCCTCAACACCCGTCATACATACCAACCGACTCTCCCTGCCATTTGACTACTCAGGTGAGAGCCGAACCATGGTGCCAGACGTCACAGTACCGTATATACGTAAACCACATGCAACATCCTAGAAGCGAAAGGAGCAATAACCTCATCCTCACACCTTCACAGCAAGTGACCTGCATGAAACCATGCCATCTGATCATATCAAGAGATCACCTGGTAAATATTATCAGCAATCAAGGAATACCGTAAACTCGCTAATGCCCTACCTAGATCAGTGAAGGGAGAGGCACAACATGAAGCGACAAATTGTAAACCACAATCATAAAATTACTCATATATTTCTAAACATTTAAAGAGCGTAATCTAAAGAGGTCTGTTTCCAAAAGAGCGTGATATCCAGGTCCTATACTCCTGAAAATGTGCTGGTACAATAGTAAATGACAGACTATGAGTGATGTAAACTCCATGTAACCGAATTACTGACAACGCCTGAGAGATGGGGTATTATTCGAAAACTCCGGTATGTATGTATGTATGCATTATATCGTTCCCAGCTCGCCCGCGGCCATCATCATGACCAGCAGCTCTTGTATATTTTTGGTGATTTTCTTTATATTGTTTCTGTAATTCGACCGCGATTGTAACCATTGATATCGTCCCCAGGGGTCATCATCGCCAGCGTGGTGGGCACCAATTCCAATTCCAAATCTCATTCATTCCTTTCTTCCTTCTCGCAATCATCGAAAGACGGAAATCTCGAGGCAAATTCGTTGCGGAAGGGCCTACCAAAACCCGCGACACCAACGGCTATCCCCGAATCTTCACTCAGAGGTGTCGGACATCACCATCCTCAGATGTCTCCTTCTCCAGATGCTTGCGCTCTGCGCTCCACTCGGCGTCTTGCTGAATTCTCCGTTGTGCCCACCACGCGAAATCACCGGCGCTGTCCGCACGGCTACGTTTGCGTGTATGTGTGCCATGGCTTGGTAGGTCCTGACGTTTGCTGTGGATCGGGAGGGTGGTGAGGGTGAGGGATAGAGGGAGGGGTTTGTCGAGCGCGAAACGGACGGCGCGCGGTTTGCCGTTAGGTGAGGTTGATAGGGATGATTCTGAGTATTCTGAAGAGCAGCTTGATTGTCTGCTGCGAGGGGTGTCGTCTGAATAGGTTGAGGAAGAACAAGACGAAAAGCCTGAGTTTGTTCTTCGCATACGTCTGAGTTCGTAGTCTCTCTTCTCGTCGAATCCGAATGCTGATTGTATTCCAATGGCGTTCATGTTGTGTGATTGAGGAATGCCTTTATACTTTGTAGCTCTGCTAAACAAGTGGGCGTTTGCAATATGTACTAGTTCTTTGAAAGTGGCTTGGAGATATGAAATGTCTTGCTGGATAATGAGGCTTAACGGTAGGAATCCGAGCTTACCTATATACCTACCGGTGCAGCTCACCCATGACGAAGTAAGAATGATAGTTTGTTTCGTCTTCGGTCTGCTGCTTCTGTAATGCTGGTTACCCGTCGAATGGGGTAAGGCGGTACGGAACAAGCCTTGATGCTCCTGTTGAAGGTTGATGTTGGTGCTGCGGGCGCGGATGCACTGTAGGGGTTCGCGGGCGGCGAGCACAGCCGGCTTTAGCGAGGCGTGCGAAAGGGGCTGAGCGACCAACCCTTGTGATCTTGAGGTCGGGAGATTTTGACAACTTCAACATAAACCTCACAAATTGCCCATCAACTCTATTACTTCGAGGTATCTGGCGATTTTCTTTCTATTTTAAGAACTCTGGCGTGAAATTGTATACCTCTTTGCTATTGCCTGGAAGTGGGTATTCCGATTACTGCCACAAAGCGATGCTCTTGGGTCAGGACGCCCCAACTCCAGCACCAGCACAACCACTTCGGATATTCAACCTTGACCTCATTATCAAAACACCACACGTGGAATCATCACATTCACCCTCTAATGATCCCAAATCCTTCAAAGAACCCTGTCTCTAGTCTTCCAAATGCTTGAACACTAGCGGAAGGAATATTTTCAATCCCGTGGATCATTAGCGAATGATCCCCCACGACGAAGGATTCAAGTGGCCAACTTCGAGTGCCGGTCAGAATGAAATCATTAGCCAAAGTCAATGGAGATTGATCGACATTTCAGTATCATCTGCGGAAGGCATATGCCCGATGATTGAAACAGGCAGAATTTGTTTCTTGTTTTAACGTGGCGAGAACGTAGTGGGTGGGCTATTGCTGATTTGTACGAGGAGGGTTTGTTAGTTGGTTGAACATAACTGGGAGTTAAAATTAGTAAGGTCTCTGGTGTCATCTCTCTGACATAGACTTATGGTCTAGTCCTAGGTCTTGGGCTTTACGATAACCACGAACGTCAATTTGGATCAAGTGCTTCGAGGAGACTTGATATCCGCGCTAGTTCCGGTGGCCAACTCAAGCTATGGAGAAACAACACAACAGTCATTTGATTTTCACTCATCCAGAATTGGTTTCCTTTGTTGATTTCCGACTTTCCTAGACAAAGAGAGACCATTGTCGTAACTGCCAAACCGAAATATCCAAAGACATGTCAGAAGCAAAAGGGAAGCAGTTCTCCTTGAACGCTTCCATTGTACAACACCAACTCACCCGCTTCTGTGGGACATCAACATAGCTCTTTCAGGTTATTTGTGTTGTATAAGACTGGCTACTTGTTGTAGTCTTCCATTTATCCAGAGAAAATCTCGATCTTACTGCCCTTATCACGCAGTGGACAAAAAGTTCCGGATTGTAACATCTGTAAATTTTGGTGTAATTCAACCACCATAAATCGCAAAAATAACTACAAAATACTAGAACGGTCAGAAAACATGGTCAGACAGTAGTCTATTATCTTAGAAATCAGTTTGGAGCGTATAGTTCTTGTCATTGTTGAGGTATCTCATTCACAGCGAGTGTGCAAAGTCTGAACTTTTTTGGTTCGTCCGCGTGCTTGTTTAAATCGCAGCTACTTTACAAAACAACAAAGTCACCGTCTATTGATCACAGTACTGAAATTTAGATTTCCTTTGAATTAGACCAAAGTTCGTACCATTATTACGACAATTCGAGATAAAGAATGCTAACCAACTGTGCTAAATTATATCACACTTTGCAATATTACTTCAAAAGCAAAAATGGTTGTATAAATCAAAAATTGCACGGTACACCACATCCAACGAATGTCACGGTAGACCAAACGCTTCACCATTATTGACAACTGTTTTTGCGATATCAGACACAAAGTCACGTTAATGAGATAAGGTGCTCTTGCAAATCACGTTATCAGACCTCCTTTGGAATACACCTTATGGGACAATGACTTATTATATTGTAAGTAATATAAAACATCAAATATATCCCATTAAAAATCTCACGTTCCATTATCACCTCTCATTTAATCCCATCTTCCTCCCTTTCAGTAAATCCATCAATTCATTACCACCCTCGCATCTCCCATTCCTTCAAAATTAAGATAAGCACCAAACACCGGGTATAATGCAATCATCCAACTCCCCAACCAAGCCCACATCCCACCTCAGCAGTTCCACCCTCACCCCTCATTTCTCAACCTTGAACTGTCCCAAATCCAATTCCAACGCAATAGGACTACCATAACCACCTCTCCACCTACACCTTATTAGCTTCCATCCCTTTCACCCAACAAAAAAGGATAGAACTCACACAGGACGTCCCCGCGCATCAAAAGTCAATCCTGGAATCGTACTCGCGCTTTCTTTTCGCTCTTCCATATCCCCACCCACAATTCCGGCATCCGCACTTATGAGCGCGAAATCCCTGGTGTCACTCCCCTTCCTCTCCACATCGTCATAGTATTTCTCTTTGGTGAAGGTTTTGCGGAGTTGAGTTCTTCTTGACGGTGGTGAAGGGGATGTGGATGAGGTGCTTGAGGAGAAACAATTTCCCATTTTTATTTTGAAGAGAGGGTGTGTTGTAAAAGCCACCGAATGCTTTATGGGGTTGTTGTTGAGGTATGAGTTTTGTGTTGGGTGAGAGGGTTCTGATGAAGGTGATACAAAAGTGCCACACGGAAAGCGAGTTACACAAATCAAACAACAAGGTTTCAATATTCAAGCCTTTTCTCTTTCAAGAAACGGACATCCAAATATCATATACCCTCCTCCCCTCCGACCCATTCTCGTCCCTTCTCTTCCACCCATCTACCATTCTCGCCACCCCACCTCAAAACCTCACATCTCCACTAAACCCAAAAAAAATCCATATCACCGAGAAAAGGACCCTGAAAAACTTTACTAATCGCCCTAATCTATCTCGTAACACCCTAACCACGACTTTCCAACCAATAAAACCTTGCCTATCGAGACCTAAGCCTTAAACTAGCGCCCGGAATCTTACACACCAAATCCCACCAGATCTACACACCAACACACACACCAACAGCCACAGCAACACCGCAAAGTAAGCATTCTGCATGCACGCAACCACGTGAATATGTCATTTGAACATTTCAATACACACCAACTCATCAACCTCCAAAACCCCAATACCCAAAGTCCAAGTATCAAACAAACGCAACCTCCAGATGAAAAAAATGCCTATCTTGCCAACTTCTCGTTGTCAGCCACATAAAAAAATCTTTCATATGAAAGACCCGCAATACCCAGAAAATACGGGTCGTTGGGAAACGGGAACATCCGCTGCTAACCACATGCGTAAAATGCCTATCTTTCAAGATATCTTTCTCCGTATCGTGCCTTTTTCTACGAGGCATTTAATTCAATTTTCAATTTTACATCTTGATTTTGCGGCGGTGAGACGAAAGACTTTCTTTCACTTGAAAATCTAGCCGCGGGAAAAGAGTCGCATCGCCTAGATACTTCGAAGTAATGCTAAATGTTGAAAAGCCAAAGCGTCAAAGAGTCAGAGTAAAAATACTAACATTCGTTCATACACACATACAAATTTCTTAAAATACAAGATTGGATATATACGCTTCCATTCCTGAACCCTCAGACAGACAAACCAATGAATCGCTCGAAATTCTCCCCAGCATGTTCTAGGAAACCGCCCAAGATTGCAAGATTAAAAAGTGCCACGAGTGCCAGCGCCAAGAGAGTACACACAGAAGAGGCTATTCCCCGCTGAAAGATGTTCCGTATTCCCTTTCTTCATATCGTTGAATTTCCAGTAATTTTCCCTCCAAATCAAAATCGTGCTCGTATCTTCATTATTTTCCCATTTTCTTTCGTGAAAGGATTTCACAATTCATCCTTAACTGCCGAGGTAGCAGAACCAACGGCACTGCTCACACTGCTTGCGAAATCCTCGACCCCTGCGCTGGCTTGTTTAACGATATCACTTGCACCCTCTCCCGCAGAGGCGGCAAATGAAGCAAGTTGAGCACGAGCTGACTCTACAGCTGACAATAGTCTCGCTTGAGCGCTTTCCACAGCACCTTTCTCTGGCCCATAGATAGCTTCACTGACCTTTGCTTGGGCAGTAGCATAGGCATCTGCGGCAACTTTGGTAGCGCCTTCGAATGATCCCGTAGCTGTACCATAGATGGCTTCCGAGATGGCCTTTTGCGCAGATGAAGCGGCGTCTGCAATAGAGCTTGAGGCTGCTTCGGCGTATCCGACAGTAGTACCGTAGACCTTTTCGGACGCGACACTTTGCACGGAACTATATGCAGAGGCAGCTGCAGATGATGCTTGTTCAAGCGTACCCTTCTGAGAGCCGTAGAATTGAACGCTAGCTGCCTCGACGACGTCGTTGACACGGGAAGAGGCAGTATCTAAGATGGCTTCGATGGTTGGAGGTGGTGTAAAGACGGAAGTGACTACTGAACTTGCTGATTCATATGCTTCAGATGCATATGAAGATGCAGATGAGACGGCGGCTCCAGCGCCGGTATAATAAGCTGAGCTCAATCTGCCATACACACTCTCAGTGAAAGCAGGTTCTTTACCCACAACCAATTCACTGATGATTGACTGGACGACAAAGTACTGGGACGCAGCGGCCTCAGTGGCCTGAGCTCCGTACTCCTTGGCTTCTGATAAAAGACGTCTACTGACGAAGTACGGAGTTGGTGCTCCATAAATCTGCTCACTGGCCTTGGTGATAAGAGCCTCCCAATTCTCGCTGGCTTTGGAAGCAATTGATTCAGTAAGTGGAGTTTCACTGCCATAGACAGCACTGGATACCTGAGATGCGAGAGATTCTGTGATTGGAGTTTCACTGCCGTAGACAGCGCCCGAGACTTGAGAAGCTCCCCCTTGGACGTTTGCTGCGAGAACAGACGATACACTGGAATAAGAGCTTGATGCAGCGGCCATCGCAGCGCTGTATCTCGACGAAGCCATTGCGGCTAGACTAGCGGTTGGAACAACGTCCTTATTCGCACCACCACCAAGAGATGAAATGGAGGCTAAGAGTGAGCCCAACTGTCCAGAGGCTTCGGCCACAGCATTTGAGTAATATGATTGAGCGGTACTCAGAGGTGCCTCGTAGGCGTAGGTCGCTGTCGATGTAGGCATAACTGCAGACGAAGCTGCTGAAATGAATTCAGTATAGCGGGCGTGAGCCATACCAATTCCTGCATAGTACTGCTCTTGCATTTGTGCTAGTAACTTCTGCTTCTCCAAATCGCCAGTGGTAATTGCAGCGACATATTCTTTGGCCTCCTTGTACCTAGATGAAGCTGCATTGAGCCCTTCTGAGAGACGAGATTGAGCCAAAGCGCTTGCAGATTCTAGTGCTCCGGGAGGAGCACCGTAGATTGCGCTAGATACAGACGAACCAGCCGCTTGCAATCTTGAACTTGCTGCAGCAACGGAATCCGAGTATGCAGCTTCAACAGAGCTGAACATCTGTTCGTGGACAGGTTTTGGCTCTCCAGAGATCTGAGCAGACACGACCAAGCGTGCTTGAGAATATTGAGCAGAAGCTCTGGATAAAGCATTGCTATAAGCGTCACTAGCTCCTGCAGCAATAGACTGAGTAACCGGTGTTGGTGTGCCGTAAATAATTGCGCTGGCACTATAGTAGTTCAAATTAGCAGAGCCCTCCAACATTCGAATCGAAAACTTACGCAGAAACGGCGTCAGCATATCGACTTGCGGCAGCACTGGCCACAACCTCTCCTGTTCCCTTCTCCGCACCATACAAAGCAGTACTGGCTGCAGCTAAAGCACTAGAGTATTTCTGTGCGGCCAGTTCAGTGACTTGGTATCCTGCAGTTGTTGATGGTTTCAAAAGCGCCTCGCTGACGGCTCTTGTGATATCAGCATACTTGTCACCAGCTTCACTTGCCATGCTTTGAACCTTTTCGCTAAAGGTGTCTTCGTCAGAATCATCAATAACATCCTCAAAGACGATTTCTCGAGCCTCAACGTGTTGTGCCATCGCACCGCCCCAAACTTTCTTTGATGCAGTACCGGAGACCGAAGATGCTACCGAGCTTGCAGAACTTGATGCATCTGTGACACTCTTGGAAAGAGAGCTGGCGATGGATGATGTTGCAGAGCTGAGGGAGCTTGAAGCTTTAGAGGCGCCGTCCGAAACCCGGCTACCACCAGCGGAGATTGAAGAGCTTGCAGCGTCTGAAAGACTAGAGGCCGAGCTGGAAACTGCAGAGGCTGCTGACTTTATTCCAGCTGTTGCCTTTTCGGCCATTCCAGGCTCCTCCCCAACAATTGAAGCAGAAGCTTTTGCAGAGAGGCTGCTCGCGCTCTCTGTAGCAATAGACACTATACTCTCTACAGTCCCCTGCTGAGTTCCAATGATAGCGCTAGAAGCATCATTCGCGAGACTGCTAGCGCTTGAGCTAGCAGCCGAAATAACACTCTCGACGGTCCCTTGCTGAGTACCAACAACGGCGCTGGCGGCTGAAATTACACTCTCAACGGTACCTTGAGTCCCAACAATGCTTCCTGAGACTGATGCTGCAATAGAAGAAGCCGAAGACGCGGCATGCGCAGCAGATGCTGTGGCTTTGGACACAATCGACTCGACGGTACCCTGCTTAGATGGTGCTACAGCCTCTTGGGCTTCCGAGATCTTCTGTTTGATGTTCTGGCCAGCCTTCACAGCTGCTGCTGGCATATATTTATGACTCCAATCGTCGCTGGTATCGCCGGCAGACAGCTTCCAGCGCGCAGTCTCCTTGAGGCTGGCGAGTTCCTTGGCAGCTTCCTCGGCAATATCCATTGCTTTCGTCTCGACCTCTTGAGAAGCTGACCGAGCGTATCGGATACCAGAGTGCTCAGTGACAACCCTTTCCACATCACCACGCCAGTGATCAAAATTGCCTTTCAACTTGTGGTATTTTGTCCAATCTTTGTGAGTGATGCCATCGGTCCAGGCCCATCGCATTCCTATTTCTTGTAGACCCATGTCTCTGATGTAATCCAAAATTTCAAATGTATCTGATGCAGCTTGACTGACAAGCGAATTCGTCTCATCGTCAAAGTTCTTTCTCCAAGTTCGTACGGCTTGTGCCCTATCCTTGATTGCGATTCCAGCTTTGCGGACAGCGGTGCTGATCTCTTCCTCTGATTCCTCAATATCCTCATTGTTTTTGATAATCGAAATGACGTTGCTCTTCAGATTCTTCAATGACGACTTAACTGTTTCTTCCAGCTGTATAGTGAGGGCTTTTCCAACTCCCTGAGCTTGCCCTTGAACTAGCTTCTCGGTGACCTCAGTCATCCGCTGCTCTAACTCGTCTGATCCTTCATCTGCTGCTTTAGCAAACTTCTGTTGCCAGGTTTTAAGGTCATTAGCAACAATTTCTTGTGCCTTTGCCCGAATCTCTGCTTCTGATGACGGGGTACTCTGGACGGCCGTTGAGCTCGATGTACTTGTGGTTTCTTCGACGACAGATGATGGGGAAGGAGTCGATTGAACAGATTCTGTTGAGGCAGTGGAAGTTGATGTTGCTTGAGTAGTGGCTGCAACTGAAGTTGTACTAAATGGTGATGATTAGCTCTGTCCAAGAAACGATGGATGATAATATCTTACCTGCCTGCCTCCTCAACCGCGGCTTTGAGCTTTCTGCCATCTCTGTATCTTCCCAGACGCTCGCCAATTCTCACTAATTGTGGCTCAACATTCTCGCCGTACAAGATTCTGATTTGAGGCCAAATAGTACGCTCAAGGAAAACGTAGCCAGTAGTCCAAGCCCACTTCGTGTATGGGAACGCGGTGTTGACTGTGAAATCACTAGCACGGAGATATCCGTCCCGGGCGTATGGTTGGATAGCAGTGTATGTTGGGAGGATATTCCCGTAGTATGTTTGGAGAGCATTGGTCTTGACGATTTCATAGTAAGGAGCCGTTGCTTCGTAGGCCGTGTTGACATGTGGCCCCAGGGTCTGTTCATATTTGCCCTTAGCAATCCCCTGGTATTTTGAGACCTGCGGTTGAATGTTCTTCTCCCATTGTGTCTGGCCAAATGCCTGTGCTTGCGCAACACGTGGAGAACCATACTTCTTCCCAAGATTGATCGCAGGTGTGATAATCTTGTTGTCTGCAGTAGTGTAATATGGCCGGGCGATCTCGACGTATCGTGCCGCGTACGAGTTATAGTATGGTTCGAGATATGGAGTAACAGTGGTTCTTATCTGGAAATATGGCTTGCATATCTTTGGAGATGTATCCGTAAGTTGATCTATTGTTGAAGGACATCGGAAGAGGATAGTAATAATCGAATACCAGGTTAATAATCTGGCTTCGTCAGTCAATAATCTCTACACGACGGCTGCCAAACATACCTAGATACTATGCTGAAGACACCGTATCCGCCAGCCTTTTTCGTCGTCCTCGATGGTGTCAACTTTGGAGATATCGCCTTTCCATTCAACGCATCGCCGTTGATGGCTTTGCCGTTGGCAGCTTTGCCATTGATAGTTTTGCCGTTGGCTTTGTGTCCTGCCTCGGCCGGCCGTCCGTTAGATTTGGCACCCATCTCTACAGCATACAATTCCCAAAGTTTTATTTTTTGATGATTATGTTTGACGTCTCTGGCCCCAGCGGAGGACTTTATGGGATGAAGGAGCTAGGTAGGTAGCTTTGGTGGATCTGACGCTCAAACACAACACGGACCAGTCGAAGGATTCGCGCGGTTGATGTCGAACAAAAAGCACACCGTGTAAACAGAAGCGCAACTCCTGTATAACGGTCGGAGGGTTG
Source organism: Glarea lozoyensis ATCC 20868 (assembly GCF_000409485.1). NCBI lineage: Eukaryota > Fungi > Ascomycota > Leotiomycetes > Helotiales > Helotiaceae > Glarea > Glarea lozoyensis. The sequence continues at coordinate 686,428 of NW_007360989.1, read as the reverse complement.
AGAGATGAAGATAAATAAAATCAACTCGAGGCTGGAGTCCGGGCTCCAATCAAGCTGTAAATATTGCGTCGATACAAGCTGTGTTCCTTGTCCAGTATTCCTCGATCTGGGTGGAACTGTCACAAGCTTTGACTGGCAGCCCGCGGTTTATTGGTGCAGCGAGCAGGAAACATTAGCGGAGCCAAGCCAAGGAACGTCATCGTACGCGGGAAGAGTGAACACGGCACGCGCCTTGGATAGTGGTATTCGGGACCGATTGCATGTTATTCTCTTATTATTTGTTTTTAAACGTTCACAAAAGATATAGAAATAAGTCAAATTCTTATTTACCCAGGCCGAATTGACTTTCCATTTATGCATAGGATAGGCTATTAAGTCTCCAACTAGCTGCTTTGCCACACCCGTTGGACCGCTGGAGATACCACTAAGGAGAATACTAAGCAATACTTGATTTTGTTAGACTGATAATCATCTCACTCTGAAGTTAGTCAAAGTAAATCGCGAATTTTATAAGCTAGACTCACTATTCTATTTAGTTCAAGTGGCTAAGTAGGACTCGACATGTATCAGTGCTATCGGTGACGCTATCAAGAATTTCAAGACGTTCCAAATTCTGTAACAAATCTATACTAATGGCAAATGACAAAGTCTGGTATCGAGACAAAGAACTCTCATAAACTATAAATCCTCCTTACCCTCCGAGATTTATACTGAAAAAGCATGTCCTTCCTTACGGGGCTACCAAAAAGTACATACGAACATCATGTGACCTTCTGATCAGTCCACAAGGTCACATGTCGCTGGCATGTCTCGTTTAAACTGGGGCTCTACTACAATAGGATCGAGTCCTTCAGCTCGAAAAGAAGCCACATTCTTTCATTTTGTGTTCTTTTCATCAATTTCGTACTCTCCGTACTCGAAGTTATATTATTTTCCCTAAGGGATATGGATCCCTTTTCCGTGACCGTGGGTGCTGTCGGCCTTCTTGACTTTGCGAATAAAGTCACAAATGGACTCATCGACCGATACCAAGCATTCAGCTCAGCTCCAAGGCAAATGCTCGAAATTGCAGATCAAATTACCCTTTGTGCTGGCTTGGTGGATGTCTTTGCTAAAAGCGTGGATGGAACTGGAAAACAAGATTTTCCTCGCAAGTTCAAGGCCGATGCTGCAGGATTGATTACGCAGGTGAGTTTTCAGAAAGAACGAAGTTGGGAACAGAATTCAATTATGACATGTTTCGCGCCCCTTACCACCTTGAATCTATTGGAACTCATTGAGGTATCTACAGTGTTATAGCATCCTAAAAGAAATCGAAAAAATGATACCTCATGGGTCCCAGAAACCCGGATACACAGAACGCCTAAAATACGCCTTTAGCGACGAGAAAAAGATCAAACAACAACAAGAAAAGCTTAAACAAGTCCAGCACATGCTTATGTTTATGACCACCTGCTGGATGTATCAACTCCCTAATCAACCTAAGGAGCCTCAAGTCAGTTCTTCTGCTGGACAGATTCCATTCGGCAGTTTCTCTGGTTTCATGCAGCAACTTCCACTAGAAATTAACATCAAAGACCCGAATGCTAGTTCCGCACAGAGCATGGGATACGAAGCAACACTAACTCTGAAACCCATCGAACCACCGACTGGTTGTCAAGGCAAAGAGCAAGAGCTTAAACAGTCACGTGAGCGTATGGATGGTAGGAAGTTAAGAGGAAGTTCCAGGAGTAGAGAAACCAACAAAGCCTTGTCTATGTATGAGAAGCAAGCACTGGAAAACATGAGAAGGAGTTCTTATTTTTCGGCAAAACTACTCAAACCACCTTTTACAGTACAGCGCACTTCGTTCAATTTAGATCCTCCAAACCGGGACAGATCTGAGAGAGATCGCAAGGAGGAACATTCGGAACAAAAGAGGACTGAATTTGCAATGAGAGGAAGTGAAGATGAAATGCCTAATTCATTGATGACCAAGGAACAAGCAGCGAAGGGAGTTGAGAACATACTCTCAGAAGTAAACTCCCCTCTTCCTCCTACTTCATACTACCTAACTTGCAAAATTAGTGGTTTGACGACGACTCCGAACTCTCAGACATGGAAACATATCACACGCCATCCCAAAGCCCCGATGAAAGTCGTCCAGGCCGCAAAGGCTCATCGCCAAACACACGTCACATAATTATGGTCGAGCCCGCTCCATCAACATCTCCAACCCCGCGCAAACTTGATCCATCACCTAGTGGAGGACTTTCTTCCAGCGATACACGCCCTTCGCCAAAAATCGGTCGACGTCGAAGTTGGGACTGGCAGTGTGACGGGTGTCAGAAAACGGTCCGTCTGGAACTCTCGTGTTGTAAGGGAGTATAGTACTAATGAGACATAGCTGTTTTACTCGGATCTGCGATACAAATGCAGAGATTGTGATAACTTTGACTTCTGTCCTCATTGTTACGATGATATCTGGCATCGACATCCGAAATCTAGTTTTAGAGCCAAGCAGGAACTTGTGGATAAATTCTGAGATGACTTTTTGGAAAAACTAGACTATTACGATATTTTTTATCCCGTGAATTCACTTAATGTTCTTCTGGGGATTTCCACGCCAATAACTTTCTATGGATAAGCCGGACTGCAGAGGCAGATCAGAAACAAAACTGTGTTCCAAACTCCAATATCTGCCGATCGCCGACAACTGTTTCCAGAAATACCCTCTTTTCTAACGATATTTTTAAGAATTGTTGGTAAAAGAAACCTTTACTCATCCTCAGCAGGCTGAGCAGGCTCAGCACAACCAAACGCCTCTCCAGCTTATACACTTCATCAGCACCCTCTCCTTCATCTTCAAACTTTCACCTACCACATCCAGCTGACAACATTTACCGGTCAAATCCCAAGCCTTACAGACTAATATAGCTGATAATACAATTGCACCTCGACTTTCCACTCCTCTTTATAACTCTCCCTTCATCCCTCCATCGTCAGCTTCACATGCGCCAAAACCTATAAAGGAAACTTCGTCATGGTACTCCAGCCACGCATTTTCTTCATGATGAGGCTTCTGACAGTGTAAGTTAGCTTCGGCTGATCCTGTGCGGAACCAAGGAGGTGGAGATTTAGTGGAACGCGACGGCCGTTCCCGAATGGTACATATTCTTTATATCGTTTACTCCGCTTCTTTCAAGGCTAATGGACTAGGTCTTTGGCATGTTGTGCATAAGTACTTCTTTCAAGGGCACTAATTTTCGTTGCATTAGCAGATCGGCGATTTAGAAGAAAAGGCGGCTGTTGTGACGACTGAGATGAGGGTCTTTTACCCCAAGCTATCACCTCAAAGGCAGATCATCATGTCACATAGGCCACGCATCGCTTAGCCATTAGATATGTGCCCATGGTGGAGATGTGGTGGAATGAGATTGCCGAAGGATACATGACTATGGTACCGTGGCACGACACGTTCCTCTATAATTGTCCACTTCTTTTCCTCAGATACAAGTACACAATTCTTGCCTATTCTCACACCGACAAATCCTTTTCCCAGGTCACTACCACAAACTCCTTCACACATCAACCGCCTAGAAAACTCCCACAGTAACCGATGCCAGCTATTCATTCAAGCACCAGGCTTAGTACAGCCTTGCGAATACACCAACCCCTTACGACTCATTAGCATTTGTCTTCCCTCGCCTTCAATGAACATCACTTACGGTAAAATCACAACATTGAGGGTTCGAGCCACGGTCTTCGCAACGATACTCCAGCTCTTCCACACTCTGCGGGAAAGGAAACACTAATTGCGTGTCAGCGATACTCCATCTTTGTTTGGGTATTCGAATTAGGGCTGGGAGAAATAATGAGGACTTACCCGGTTCACATGTCAAATACGTTGTCTCGGTTACGCCTGCACCGCAGCATAGTGGGAGTTTGTTTCCACAAATAGAAGCCTGGCGGGTTGAGAGGGGAGACGCGGTTGCGAAAGCCAAGGTGAGGGTGGTGAGGACGAGAGTGGAGAAATGCATGTTGTGTTGATAATAGAGGTTGCTTGTTGCTCAGATAAGTTTGAAAAAGTGTTCTAAAGACGAGTGTGGGAGATGATGTGAGTGAGGAGATGGATGTGGTTGCACGCTTCTCTTTATACATCTCCGTGTACAAATCCAAGCATTAAACTCACTAACCCCCTCAACAACGATCGACATGCCACATACGCCATGTATCACCTACCCATTAGACTTATGGAAAGGGTGCAGATCTAGCGCAACGCGACTCGACATATGCACTTCGTCGTTGCCTTAGCAAGTTTCCCGCTCCTTTTCGATACTTATCCCCTCTAGGTTTAAGAGGCAAGCCTCTAACTCCACCGAAACATGCATTACCGGCTGTTGATCGCTATGTATCAACAAGGTATGTAGATTTAAAAGAAAACCATAATGAATTTTATCAAAAAACATGCCTACATCTAATCTTTTTCATTTCTAACTGCCTGAGAAAATTCCATAGTTAAGATGCTTAAATTTGTGAAGTTAGGAGCACAAATATGGTGCCTGTATCTTGAATCCCGAGATGCAAAACCCAAACCACCCTTCGCATTTCTCCTGCTAGTTTTCTACAAGAAGTTTGGAAATCTATGTCACAAAACTGGTAATCTCTTTTATCCCTCCGTTAACATGAAAATCAAGCCAGAGGATCCACAAAATCGATTGCTATCCCGAATTGCTGGTAACTTATCAATATTACCCAGTTTCTTATCCTAGGAAGCCACTCACAGTTTGACAACATCTAGGTCGTTGATTGCCGCAAATGTTAGTGAGATCTTGTGAAGATGTCGGAGTTCTGTCAGCTATTCCCATAACATCAGCAAAGGTATCTTCTCTTTGTTTGTTTACGGGAAATTAGGTTATACGTACGCCGGAAACAGCCTAGAGTGACGATACCCGCATCGACAACACAGCAGTACGGGCTAAGATCATCGCTGCTTCGGGGGCATATAGCAGATGCGCGGTTTTCGAGCGGTGAGCCTGTTGCAAAAGCTAAAGTGAGGTTATGAGGATGAGGGCGGAGAAATGTATTTTGTGTTAATAGTGGGAGTGTTTGTATACACTGGAAGTTGGAATCGTAGAATGACAAACGTGGAAAATGAGTGCGTGTTACATTTCCTTACTGGACTGAAGGCTCCTCCTTATATCTCTCTCTTGCCCATTCCAAGCTTTTGGTCACAGACTCCTCTCTATTCAATACCGTCAGGTTACACGACACGCATCACTAAGTGATCAGACTTGTGGAACCAGGTTGGTTAGCTTTTGCTGATCCTGCGTAGGTGGAGATCTAACCAAGACACGGCTCGCGATAAACCGGTGTGGTACAGCGCTTTTCCCGCTCCCTTTTTTAATGTACATGCAAAAGTCTATGTCGATTTTCGCATTGCTGCCTTTCATTTTGTACATGACGCAAAAATATGGATCACTTAATTTTAAGTTCTACCACACGAGTGACGAGTCGCAAGTTGTGGAAGCTGGAAGGAAGTTCAGCACAGATCATAGCAGATTGGCCACTTCACAGCCCGAGATTATACTATTGTGAAAGAGTATATAGATATGGGATCCTGACTTCTTGCGTTTATATACTCTTGCGTCTATATACGAAGTAATTACAAATATACTCTAGAAACACCCAACTATTCTAATCTTCACCGAGTCGTTACACTGAACGCTTCTCTTCGAAACTCGGTATTAAGCTTAAGCATTTGGGGGATCACTACAACCGACCGAGTTTGCTATCCCCTTTAGACTTATCAGTACATGCTCATTCTTAATTGAAAGAAATTGACTTAAAAGAGTACGACAACATCTAGGTGTCAACCCAGCGTTTGAGCAAGCAGAGAGTAATTGGTCTGTACTAAGTGGGGTTGTGAAAGCTTATTGAATGTTAATTAAACTACTCTCTCGAACTTTCCTCGCCTTTTTCTATAATAGAAAGGTAGGGGTGACACCGTGACAGGTGGGAGACGTACGTTGTATACAATCCGTGTTAAACTCCGCTCCTCCAATAATATCACAGTATTGTGATATTAAGTCGGCTCCACAGGCCTCGTCGTCAGACTGACGCTTTCGAGCGGTGAGCCGGTTGCGAAGGCTAAGGCGAGAGTAGTAAGGAAGAGGTTTGAGAACTGCATCTTAGACTCTTGGTTTTGGTTGCTAGGACTGATTTACTTCGGTAAAGGTAGTGATACAAAAGAGATAGAGATGAGGTGTAATATCGGGATTTACGAGTCCCTTCTTATATCTTTCGTCTCGTCGCGCCGTCATCATAAAGGTTACAACAGGTAAAGTCCGTAACCGAGAAACCGAGGACATGTACCGTCACGCCACATGAGTTAGGGGTACGGTCTAGCTTGTAGTACGAAAGATTAACTTTTGCTGATCCTATAGGGGTAGTGATCTGTTCAAGATACGGCTTCCGAAAACCTAGATGTAACTACAGCGCTGTTCCCGCTTATTCTTAAATACACATCATTATATGAAACTTCAATTCACCGTTTACATTTTACGTCTTAATCAAAATAACAAGTTCAAATATAGTGTTTATAATCAACTTTCGTGTTTAGCACCTTGGCCGCGAATTATTAAAACTGCGCGTAAGCTCTACACAAGTCACAGAAGACTGTTCACTAACTATCCGTAGTTTATACTACTGTGAAGGTCTACAAATACATAAAAGGCTCGACCTTTGCGGCTATACACGGTGTAATTACCATTTATACTATAGAAGTATCTAATTAATCTAATCTTAACCGAACTTTTGTACTGAAAAGCCCTCTTCTACGCCCGAAATTCAGGCTAGGCACTAGGAAGGTCACTACAACCCCTAGACAACAATGGATCCTTCAAACTAGTCAGCGTTAATCTCCTTTCGAGTGGAATAAAGGTACTTACAAATCTCTGACAACATCTAGCAATTAGCTCATCTTCCGCACAAACAGAACGCAAGTCTGCTGCACTAATCGGGGTAACGAATGCTTGTAGTGTTTTAATAATTGTTTCTCGTACCTTTCGTTCCATTAAGGCAGGGAGAGAGTTGGGAAGACATACGCTGTCCACAATCCAAGCTGATTAAAGATCCTATGTTGACACGACAACATACCGGCTGCGAGGTATCTCCACAGGGGTTGACGACGGTTTAGCGCTTATCGAGTGGTGAGCCGGTTGCGAAGGTTACTGCAAGAGTGGCAAGGAATACGGTAGAGAAGTACATCTTGAACAACAGATTATTGGAATTACTGATGAGACAGAAGATAGAGATGATACATACTATCGAGACCTACGAGTCCAGCTTTATACGTTTCCTCTCGTCCATTCGGCATCGCAAACTTTAGAACAGCAAACTCCGTCTCCATCAACCGAGAAACATGTGCCGTCATGCCACATAAGCCACGCATATCTTGGCTGTTCAACTTGTAGTACGAAGATTTAGCTTTTACTGATCCTATGCGGGTCGAAATCTGGTGGAACGCGGGTGCCGAAACATACTTGTTTCTACGTCACTCTTCCGAGTTCATGCTCTTTTATTCCCCAAGAATCCAAAATAAGAGAAACCCGTATTTCGAGCAAATTAAACCCCCAAAACCAAGCATCTCTATCTACCCAATCTCATCCAAATGAAAACAAAGTCATTGAAGTAACAACACAAAACCCTCCACTTATTATTCCTGGCCGTCGATCCCCAACTTTAACTTTCGAATCCTCCCTACGTCGAGTCGATCACAAATACCCACTAACAAAGTAAGCTTAAGCAACTACCGCCCCGATCCGTCGCACTAAGTATCCCCACACCGCAGTCTAGTTCAGATCCCCACAGATAGTGATCTACTACACCAAAAAGTTTACAGTCAGGATCTGATCGGAACCAAGACCATGGAATTGTCTCCTTGTTCTCAGATAGAAAACCCAGGTAGGGTGCGGACAGAAAAGTCCGGCTTTAAAACTCTCAACGAAGACTTCGAAGTAATTCACGTCAATGATGACAGTATCTATAGCCAACTGAACAATTTTCATAGTACTAGCGTACTACCCTGCAAAAAGTTCAGTACCGTGGATTAAAGCTCTGAGACAGCACGGGAATACTATTTAGTGGTCGCCCTTAAAGTGCCTTGATTCTAAGTCACACACGAAATCAGATCTTGGAATGAAAGCGCAGTTCTGGAGTAAGAATCCATGGTATTGAAATCCTTCTATCAATCCAGTATTATCTTCTAATTTTCTTTCATTCTCGGTTGTCGATTTATCTCATGACTGCGAGTTTACATTACAAAATCCGGACTTTTCTGTCCACCTCGTGACACGTTCATTTGGTAAGCAGAACCTGGGAACATGCAGGTCAGTAGACTTTGGGGTGAGACATAAGAAGAATTGTCACTGGAAAGTAAGAATGTACGTTTGGTGGCACCGAAAGGGAAGGGGACTTGCCGATACAACAAGCACTTTTCGTGAGGCGCGTTCCACCGAACCTCCACCTTTACATGGTGACTGAAAAGAAGCTGACTTTACGAATCCGTACACGGTGATACAGAATTGTGCACATATGTGGAGAGTCGGTTATTAAGATATCGCGCGAAGTATCACAAGTGTCAATCCCCAAGCCACGCGTAGTTTGTATGACATGACAGTGTATCTTTTCCCGTAGATGTTGTTTCTTTTCCCGAAGCTTACGATAATCGAGGGAGGGAAGGAGAGGTATGAAAGGGAGCTCTAAGTCATCATACTCTCTTTCATCTCCAAGCTCTTTAGACTCTTCAAAATCATCGAAGTAAACCAATGCCAAAATAGTAGCTCAATATGTATCTCCTGCTCCCATCCTTACAACACTCACCATAGCATCCGCAGTCGACTCACCACTCCAAGCCCGCCAGTTCACCTTGTGTAATGACGAGCATAAGCCGTTCTGCTGCCATTTGATTTTAGGCACATACAGGGGCTGTTATCGTCGTACGTCTACTTACTAACCCTCCAAGAAAGTATGAGATGGACATTTATTAAAACATAAGCAACCATACCAGTACCAGAAGACGAAGACGACTTCGCAAACTGAAGATCAACCCCTATGCTGTAAACCTGTAAGCAGCCTTTTCGGCTGCGACAGAGTGTGGTCCTAATTAGTCGTATAGGCTTTCTCACTACTTAGAACATATGTCGATCCCAAAACCCCCCAATCATCCAACACTTGATTTGGTTGACAGAGGGATGTTTCAAATGAGATTTATAGTTTTCTGTTCTTTATTCGAGTGAACGTTAGAGCACTGTGAGGGGTCGCCTAGGCTATGGTATCTAGTCCAAGAAATAAACTTCTGGTGAGGCTTCTGATCTTACTATTCTGAGTGTCTTAACGTCTATCATCTCGTCTAAACTTTGGGATTAGTTCTAAACATAGTTCTCTTTAAACACAATCCTAACCTCCCATCCAAGCCCTCCCGTTCTACCCTCAACACTTTACATTCTACACAGCAACTTCCCAAGCCTTAAACAGAAACCAAAGATCTACCTCTTAGGCCCAAAGAGGAATCCACATCCAAAAGCAGCATCAAACGTAGAAATATACTTTTACCCATACCCACTGAAGTGAACGTCTACCTTCCACAAACCCCAACCCATCCACTCACAAATCCCATGGTAACGCATGTTTCTGGAAGATAAAGACTAAATCCCGCCTCTGCCTCTACCTCAAATCCAAAATTCCATCCCAGATCTAGCACGTGGAATATAACCCGGCACCGCACCACTAAATCACAAAACCCAACAACACCACTTCCAGCACGTCAACGAAAGAATAGTTCCAACTCCGATAACCAAAAAAACGTATTCATATTTCATATTCAATTTCCCTTATCAAACCCGATCTCCCAGCACGCCGCTTTGTAAAACCCTTCACTCACTCATGATTCCCCCCATCATTCAACCACCCAACTCACAAAAACTCATGTCATACCACACTCGTCATACCACAAATCATTAATCATACCCCATCCTCATCAACAACCAAAGACCAAAAACAACCGCAACAACAACGACAACAGCTTCCAATAAATTGGAAAAGAGCAGAAAACGCACGAGGTTGAAGCCGTAGAATCATTACCGACGTCCTCCTCTGCATCCCCGCCCATCATAAAAAAAAAGCATACAGAAAAACGAATCATAAAACCCATGCAACCACCCATCGTATACGTTCACAACCACCCATCATCAACAACCCTCCTCTCCCCCTTTCCCTCCCCCGCAAAACTCAATTTCATCTCAATCTTCGGCGCATCCAGCGGTGCCGAGGTCTTCGTAGGCGATTTCTTCGGACTCATCTTCTTCTCGATACACGGCCCACACCTGACGTCGCGTGTATCCCAGCCATCCTCTGCGGCAGCCGCAACCCAACATCGGAGACCAGCGTGGACGCCACCGTAGAACTTTTCCTTGCAGAGACGTAGGGTGGAGCCCATGACTTTTTCCCATCCCGAAATGCGCATCTGGTCGCGGAGGGTGTTGCGTTCCATTTGAGTTGGAAGGCAGGCGAGGATGCCGTTGACGAGGTCGAGGTGGGAGGAGATGTAGTTGGTGGCGTCCCATTCGACACCGCCGACGTAAGGTGCTGCGGGAACGGGTGGGAGTTCCTGAGGGAAATGTTTGGCCATGTAGATGTGATATGGATTAGAACTGTCGAAACTGCTGTTTGAGCCAATTGAGGATATTGTTGAATAATTGTTGTCGTGGTTTAGAATGTCGTTATGCTTAGGAAGAGAAATGACATTAAGATTATGTAGGAAGATCCAAAAGACTTCCTTGGTGACGTTAGAGACTTCCTTGTACCATATGGTGTAAGGGCGCGGTCGTCGCATTTCGAGAACAAAATCAACAGGTCTTTGAGACTCGCTGGCTTCTTGATTGCGAAGATAGCTTAGGAGCGTTTTGGCTCTGAGAGTGCGTTCTTTGACCGGTGCGGCTTTCAGCCAGGCGAAAAGGAGATAGCTGATGATATTCCGCGTAGTGAACTCACTAGGTCCTTTCTTCTCCTCGTCGAATAGCATATGCAAAAGAGCTGGAAACAGTGTGACCTGTATTTTGTTGAGATGGTGTAGAGCAAGGGCTGTGGTGGCGAGCGCTTTCAAGCAGAGGAGGACCTCATGCAACAAAGCATCTTCATGTTCCTCTCTACAAGAAATTAGAAATTTTGTTCACGGCACAAAGATTAGACGTGTAAACATACCTCCACTCCACTTCCATAGTACGATGTAGTAATCCGACAATCTCTTCCATCCCGCCAAGACCGACGAATTCATCGGTCCATGCAACTGTTTCATTACGGAGGAGCAGCCGTAATTTGTGAAGTCGTCCAACTTCGACAAGCTCTGGCTTTTGATTTTTTCTTAGATATGTGACAAAATCATCTGGTGTCTGACCCTTTGCTTTGGCAATCAATGTCTGAGCCACTGATGTACCAACAGCAGCAAAAGACTTGACATCTCCTTTGACGCTTTCTGAAGACTTCGTTCTTGAATGTCGGCTCAGCGTCCCTTCTGGCTTGGTCGGCTTTGCAGCTGACGAAGTGTCCTTGCTACTGCCCCTTGATAATGTAAAAGTCCGACTTCTGGGACGCTTGCTCTTAACTTCTGGTATCTCATGGGTCCCAGAGGTAGCATCAGCACTTGAATTGCTACCCGTGGTCCCATGTTTTGCCTTCTTGGCAGCCTCTTCTGCCCAGTCCTGCCTGACAAAGTCCTTCTTCATAGCTAGCGAAAGTCCCCTCATCTTACCCCGCTGATTCTCTGGGATATTTCGTCGATCAAGCATTTTTTCAAACTGTTCATCTATATTGCTATCTTCAAGAGGACTCTGGGATTCATTTCCGGACGGTTTTGCTTTTTCACCCCTGAAGTTGGTCACGGCAGCCAGTACTCTCTGCCCTTTGTGCTGTGCATTTTTGTCTGATGTTGTCGATGACGCGGTGGTCTTCCTTTCAAAACTTGGTCGTTTCTCCTGCGTCACATTCCTAGAAACATCTGCGCTCTTCCGCTGGCTTTCTCTACTGACCTTTCTCGTGATATCCTGTATACTGAAACTGCTTGGGAGATAGGTACTTTTCGGACGTTGCTTTCCATCACGGTTGCCCAGAGATGGTTGAGACCCAATGTCGTTACCAAAATCACGTTGTTTTCCAGGAGAATATTGTTCGGGGGTGTATAAATCAATTTCATCCTCCAAGAATTTCCCACCCAGCGGCTGCTTTGTAAAGTACTCGCTCGAGAATTGCGCATAAATTGGTGGCCGCGACGGCTGGGACGGTGACGATAATTGAGGGCTCTGATTTTCCTTGTCTTTGGCGATAGCTGCCTCCTCCTCTGCACGCTTCCGTAGACTCTTCGAAGACTTTGGGCGCGAGAGAAGACTTGCGAGATTTGTCGATGACTTGGTTTTCTTCGGCTTGTCAGGTTTGTTGTCCTTGGACTTTGATTGCTTGTCGCTGTCTCTACCAGATAGAGATTTTAGAGATATCGAGCTTAGAGTTTTCTTGTGTAGAGATTTGTATGTCGGCTGCTCGCTCGTATTCGGACGGTGACCATCCTTGAATTTCTTGGGTGACGATGGCGGACTTAGGGTTTGTTGATTCTGGTGAAGTTCTCCTAGAGGTTGATGATGGTAATATTGATCCATCGGCTGAAATGGTGCGTTATCGTAAGTCGGGGATGGGACAAACATGTCTGTAGGTGAGGGCAGAGCCTCTCCACCAGATGCCGTACGTTTGTGTATGAATGTCTTCAATACTGATGATTTGACTCGTTTGTGGTGACCGCTCTCGGGAGCTGGGTAATGCGATGCCATGTTTTCAAAATTGAATGAACTTTAGAACTTTGCTACAATGTTTGAAATCGTTTTCTTCATAATGCATGGAAGATGGTTGTTCGTGCTATCTCGAGCCTGGAGGTTGCTATCAATTTGTTGACGATCGTATTATTTTGGTTGCTACATGGTAACCACGCTAGGATCACATGGAGAAGACAAGGATGTTCCGATGTTCGGGCCGGTACCGACGGGTCCACCTCCAAACCACTGTACTATGAAGATGATTCTGAAAATCATTGCAATTCAGTCCGTAACGTAAAATTTCAATATCGAAATCAGTTGGAATTTGTTTGAGGCGCGTTGACTTTCATGTGGTTTGTTTCAAAGGTTCGCTCCCTCCTCACGCTCCGAAGTGCACCAAGAAGCACACTCTGTGACCTCACCAACCACAACCCAACTTCAGAATCTACGCCATTCAAAACGAGCTTTCCGTAGCTGAAGAGATATCTGGGAGTAATTGCAGACTTCGCGGGTGAGTCGTCTTAGGTGTGGTTCAGTTTCTCTCAACCTAAAACCTAGGCATCCTTTGGCGTTTTAATACAATACAACACTTAGGGCTGGAATTGAGCGTTGAAGCGTTGAAGATACGTCAATAACCGGTCGTCGAAACGAGTGGCCTTACTCTCCATCAGGTTGAATGTTTAGGATTGCGTCAGAAATGAGACAGGCATAATCTGAAGCCTTTGACACTTCCCTCTCTTGTTAACAAGTGGAAGATTTCGATCAGTCAATCCAGACCGTACGAATTGCGGAATTAAGATCTCCTAATCTCAATGTTTCTTGCCTAACCACGATGCCTCTTGAAAGCGTCGTTTACTGACACTCCCTGTTCCACATCTTCCTTCACGCGATCATCTGCGCTGACGAGCTTTGGTAGTAGTTCAATGACATCAGCTACTTTGTCTTGCGGTATTGCAACAACACCATTGACAGCATCGAGGAAAATGAGGTCTCCTGGGTTGATGAGAGTACCGTCGATATTTAGGGGGACTTGGATTGCATGAGGCTTTGCTTCTGCATTGGCTCCAACGACTGACGTTCCAGTGCTCCAGATCTGCAGCAGAGCGTCAACATCTAGATTAACGTATTGTAAAAGTGCTAACAAAACAGTTCGAATATCGGAGTAAAAATGCGCGCGGGTGTAGATAGCAAAAGAGTCACAAGTGCATGGTAACGGTTTAGCTTACCGGCAAACCAGTCGATTTCAGCTCTTCAATATCTCTCACCCTTCCATGAACAACGATACCTCTAGCATTCAAGACTTTCATTCTCAACGCCATGATGCCCCCAAGGACAGCGCATTTTTGATCCTCGGGCTGGCTTAAAATCACAATAGAGTCTGATTGTGTCAGATCAACGTAATGCTGTCCAGATGGGATATTTCCTTCGGGCAATTGAGCAGCATCCTTGCCTACTTTCGAAGCGAATAGCACCGTTGAAGCTGGCGCAATGGTAATCTCGTTCTTTGATGCAGTTCGTAAACTGGCGGTTCGGAGGCCAAGATCGGCAATGAAACCTGCATTGGGAACTTTGAGCTTGAGGAGAGCATCGGCGATGTCACATGCGGTGTAAATCTTGAGGGCATTTATCTGTGATGTGGTGGAGGTTGACGTAGCCATGTCGCGGCGGTGGACCTTGTGGTCGCAGCGAAGACGAGGTTCACAACCAATTGAAGACGGCAAGACTCTGGTTAAGAATTGCTTTTGAGATGTGCGTTTGACGAGGTGGGATAGGGAAATCATTTGACGGATTGTAGCGATGGGAAAGAGAGTGGTGACGATAGGTTTAGGACCGACGGAAATGTTGGAACAAAACCATGGTGCAATGCGTATCTTCAGCCTCAGGCACTTTGGCTGGCATTAATCAATGAATAAACTCGCTTCTTGTTGTAAAGCGGGGAAGGCCGTATAAAATTTGAACTTGGAGAGGTGGCTATCAATTGGCGGAAGAGTTATACTTTCACTGGAAGACTATCCAATGGTTGCCACAACTTAGGACTTGTTGAGAAGCCACTGAACGGGACGACTTTGAGAATGGCAGCCTGCGTTCTAAGGTTATTAGCAAGCACACCTATACTTCCATCTTCTTAGGTATTATTGCTATTGCTAATAATGTATGTGGCCTACGGAACTATCCATGCAATCCAAGCATCTAGAACCAGAGGGAGTTCAATTAACTGATCGGCAGATGAATCTTGTCCAGACCTTTACCCACACAATTAGTTACCCTTCTATACTTTTCACGGCAAGAGTTTCTTTCGTCTGAAATTCCATGTACTTACCGAACTGGTCCTGCGTGGGATATTCCCATGCAACAAGGTGACATTCGTAGGATGCTCCATGTTCCGACAATGCAGGTGTTTGCTGCCGGGCCGCAATCTTCTGCATGGCCCGTCGCAATGTGATGGCGTGCAGCGAGTGTTCCGAGTGTATCCAAGTTACAAAGCGGCCATTTCCCGTGGATGTGAAGACCCAGCTCCTCAAAAGAGTCTGTGGTACAGCATTTCCAGGCGAGTGATGGGAGAGGGGTCGTCGAGGACGACGACAACAACAACACGAGGCTGAAGGGAGAGGAAGGGTACGGTGGTACACATACGACGAAGTATATCGAGCACAGATGACGCAGATAACATTAGACTTTAATCCGATTGTGCGGGACCATCCGCCCCCTCCACAACCCTCTTGACCACGTCGACTGACTTCCACCGACTCCCACCCAATGCAACCATATTATTTCGTACGTCGAGATCGTCCCAGCGCAACTGTACAAAAAATCTTCCTTGTCTCGTCTCGTCTCGCACTCGCCCTGCGTGCACCTACTCGAGTACGCCGACCCAGTCACCCAGCTTTGGCATTCCCATCCCTCCTCGTAGCGGACGACCAGTATCGACTCGAATCGCTTCCACTCTTCCACTCTTCCACCCTTCACCTTCCCCTCCGTGCAGCTTGACCGTTATTTCTGCCTGGATATTGCGTCGACCACCCAGTACTGCTGCGACCACCAGAAGGAATCTCCCTTGGTATCGAATCCCGCCCTCTATCCTGCCATCGGGACTATCAGAAGCATCCCCGATTCGCAATCACGCTCTCGCTGTGAACCACCTGCACCCCCAACCTATCGACCGCGCTGATACACACAATTCTGCCTCTCGGCTGCATCAATCGCTACCGTCGGCCACGCAAAGCACGCTCGGCGGCCAGAAGGTGCAAGAGCCAGCACAACCTCTCCCAAAAGTTCCAGAACCGAAGATAGCAAAAGACTGACCTCGAATAATTTGGCGTTCCCGTTCCCCTCCCACCAAATTCCACTACGATTTCCCGATACGGCCATTCATCCACCAAATCACCCATTGCCCACTTCCCAGCCTCAGGGAGCCTTTCCCGCGACCCACCACTCCGCATAGGATTGCTGCTGGCTGGCGTGTTGGCGCCATCCTCCTTCCCCAGAAGGCCAGAGGGCAAGCTTCTGCGGGTGTCGAGATTATCATGTCTATCAAGTAAGTCCTGTCGCTCTTTCGTTGTTTTCCTCCTTCATCGTCGCTTGCCGACTGCATTGTCTACCATCTCTCATTCTGCTACCTTTCACTCCTTCTCCACCATCATGTATCAATTCCACCAAGATCAGACAACCTACACGATATTGGCAGCCGAGAAGAAACTAAAGTCAAAAAGTTGGGTTATGACCACGCCCGGGTCTGAGGGTTTTATCAAGCTTCCAAACGAACAAATTCTCTACACCTCACCACCAAGAACGAGCATACAATTATCTACACCAAACCCCTACCCAGCTGCCAACCCATACTCAGCCAAGTGCGATTCGGGGATTGTTTACGTCACCAATCAAAGGGTAAGTCATCCCGATGCTGTGCAAAGATTACATGCTAATCTATTGCAGATTGTATATCTTCCAACTACGCCCACGGCCGAGCTCCAATCTTTTTCCGCCCCCATTCTCAACTTGCAAGACACCTTCGTTCGAGCTCCATTTTTTGGTGCCAACTACTGGACGGCAACAGTGAAACCCGTCTCAGGCGGTGGTATTCCAGCAACACATTCCGCCGTTGAGTTAAAATTGACTTTCAAGGAGGGTGGTGCGTTTGACTATCATACGATATTCGAGCAAATAAAAGAGAGGTCGCATCAAGCATACACAGTAGCACGAGATAATGGACAAAATGGTATTGCGGACGCTGGTAATATTCATCTGGAGCAGCTACCCGCCTATGAAGCTCCAGCCAACAATGCGAGAGAGCCAGATGAACCCCGGATACTAAGTCCGGTACCTGTGAGGCCAACAGGTCCACCGGCTCCGGCTGTGAGCTCCCAGGCGACCACGACTGCAGCAAATCTACCTGCACCAGACGAGCCACCGCCGGGATACGAAGAAGCGCAAGTCCAAGCTGTTGGAATCGATTTGGAGCAGAGAATGCGCAACGAGGCCGAGAGGGGGGTCTAAGTAATCTCCTTATTCTTTCGCTATACCCTTTATATTTGGCGCTTTGTATCAAGAACTTGGCGATTTATAACTTCATCTGCTACACGCATAGGGCTGGAAAAGGCGTCGGATTGTTTATATTCGGAGGAGTTTAGCTGATCGGGACATCCGGGTTATGATAATGCCGAAATGATAGTATAGAGATACTATCAAACGATACCAAGATACTAGATAGAAGATTTCGCATATAGAAATCGCTCGATGTCTATAGTTTAGATTTTCAAATTAACTTCTGCCAAACTTGTAAATACAATGATAATCACGTGATACTGTGCATGTCCGGAGAGATCCGTCCACCCAATCAGCATCACTCAATTCCAAGCTTTCGGGTAGCTTCCCAATTTTGCGATCCCGACACCTTCGACATCAACACCATCATCACATCTCAACCCACACCCTTCCCTACCCTATTCTTCGAATCGATCACGATGGGTCTCTTTGATAGTTGGGCGGACCTTCTTTCCGCTGCTACGCCATGGAGCGAAGCTGAGGCAGAGGCCGTTAGCGGTGGTACTGGGACTGCGGCTACACCTGCGAGGGGGAATGTAGGCGATGAGTTGGTATGTGCTGTTTTCATAATACAAATTGAAGGATGGACGATCGAAAACGGGGGCCTCGATGTGAGATACAAACGGAGGGGCTGCAATGGGGATGGAAGTGTGAATGGGCAGGATGGGATGAACATCTACGATTGGGATTATGGATGTAAGGGACGATCGAGCATATGCTAATCCCTTCTTTTAGCAAGGTGCATCTGCTGGCGACAAGAGTGCCGGACAGGAAGAGAGCACACCGAAGCCTCAGAGTGTAGGAAAGGAGGACGCTGCTGATGAAAAAGACGACGAGCCTGAGGAAGAGGAAGAGGCCGAGGAGGAGGAAGAAGAGGAGGAGGAGGACGAGGAGGAGATGGTTGATCCAAAGGAGAAGTTTGAGGAAGGTGAGTTTGCGGTATTTCTTTGGTCGATTGGCGGGGAGTCAGATCTGGGGACATGGTCTACTGGAGAGTGGCGCGGATAGGAGCAATTGGATGTTGGATGGGATATGATTTGATACTGCTGTTGGGAACTGCAGACTCCGGAGGCAATGTTGCGATTGAAATTGATTACTAACTTTGTATTGCAGAGTGCAAAGAGTCAAAGCAGTGCGCTCCAGCTAAGCACCACTTCGATCACTGCGTTGAGCGTGTCAACAATGCAGACAAGTCGGCTCCTCATGAGGACTGCGTGGAAGAATGTTAGTATTTTCTTCATTAGACGACAAATCATGCTCTAACATACAACAGTCTTCCACCTTGCACACTGCGCCAACGAATGCGCTGCACCAAAGGTCTGGGCAGCACTCAAGTAGATTCCTCAACCGCTTTAAAACGACAATACCGAGCTACCACCTGTCATACGAATAGATGATGGGGATTTGAGATAGGTTGGTTAGGAAGATATGCTTGTACAGAACCCTTTTCCTCGCCGACAACCTCAATGTTTTTGTATCACCTGCAGAAAAACATCTTCTTTTGCGCTAGAGAATGCATGTAGTATAGGAAGAGTTATTAGACGTTTGTTTTGATTTGATTGTTAGCAGTGTCCAGTCCTTTCCTCAACTCGTCTCAACTCACGTGTCTACCCACCCAGCGGTGTTGTTTGCTTTATCCGAAATGGCCAGCTATCTGGTGACTGGTATGGCCAAGCCTCGGACTTTCACAAGACAATCTCGAAGCTTAGCATCACGACAGCCAACGATATCTCCGTACTTCTATCTGATGAAATACCAAAATGAACAAGTTTTCGGGATTCCGTCCCAATGTGATTGTGACATGTCCATTCTGGGACACCGTTGATCGACGCCGCTGCAGTGAACCAACTTCTTATCTGCGAATCCGTGAAGCTTCCCCTCACACGCGACCACATCTATAACAAATCCCCTCCACCTTACTCTTATCAGGTGAATGTCAAAATGATTCCATCCTCAGCGGATTGATCGATATATAGACTTTGATCTTGAACTACTTTTACGAGTCAAGATTCAGACGCAAGCGAACGACCCGTCCCGAAACTAAGATATGGGGAGCCAAGCCGAAGACGATGCTCGGAAGAGCCAGGGTCTTGAATACAGTTCTGACGTCAAATCTTCTTTTTCTGATGAAAAAGACAAGTCTCTTGCCATTGAACCTGCTCAAACACATAATCCTCCGCTGAACGAAAAGAAATCTTATACCGCGACTGAAACTCCTGTTCCTACGAAAGAAAGTCCAAAGGGGAGCGCGTCGCATGGAGAATCTATCTTACCTGGCTGGACGAGGATGCGCCCACTGCGTATGAAAGCCATGGGACGCGGCAAGAAGCCCGGGGAGGGCACGAATGGAATTGTTACGGAGAGGAGTGGTAGTGAGGAAAGAGGGGATAAAGATTTAAAAGGCGTGACGACGAATAATACCACCGCGAGTGGTGCGGGTGATTTGGAGGGCTTGACGCAGATGACAAGTGATGATGGATTACTCGATGGTAGTGAGGATGGGAATCAGCGCGGAAACGCGATTGCAGACACGAGCAGCACGGTGGTGTATAAGGTTTATAAGAGGAGGTGGTTTGGACTTGTGCAGTTGGTTTTGTTGAATATTATCGTTAGCTGGGATGTAAGTAGCCGTTGCCCGCTGACTCCGTACCACATGCTAATCTCACATTATTTGTAGTGGCTCTCTTACTCCGCGAGCTCGAAAACATGCGCAGAGTATTATAGTATCACGGAATCGCAGTTGAATTGGCTGGCGACTGGATTTCTCTTTGCGTTTGTGGCTGCGACGCCGTTTACTATCTTGACGTTGAATAAAGGGGGGCCGAAATCATCCATTATTACCGCGTCGGTATTGCTGTTACTGGGGAATTGGATTCGCTATGCCGCTACACGGTCTGGAAAACATGGGAACTTTGGCGGTGTGATGTTTGGACAGATCTTGACGGGTATTTCGCAACCCTTTGTGTTGGCCGCGCCGACGAGGTACTCGGATATGTGGTTTACAAATCGAGGAAGGGTTGCTGCGACTGCTGTGATGAGTCTGGCGAACCCGCTCGGTGGTGCGCTGGCGCAGCTTATTGGCCCGTTTTGGACGAGTTCACCGTCTGATGTTCCGAATTTGGTGTTGTATATCTCCATCATCGTAAGCTCCCTATACTCTCCCCCCATAAACCGCTCCTAACATACCAACCTAGGCAACCGTCGCCTGTGTCCCATCATTCTTCCTCCCCTCCCACCCTCCCACACCCACCTCCCCCTCCTCCAGCACCCCCAAAACCCCCCTCCGTCCCTCCCTCCACACCCTCTTCACCACCCCCGAATTCTACATGATCTTCCTCCCCTTCTCCATCCTCGTCGGCCTCTTCAACTCGGCCTCCTCCCTCATAAACCAAATCCTCGAACCCTACTCCTTCACCGAAGATCAAGCCGGCATCGCGGGCGCGCTCTTAATCGTCGTCGGTCTCGTCACCGCAGCCGTCACATCCCCCGTGATCGATAAAACGAAATCCTACCTCCTCGCCATAAAACTCCAAGTCCCAATCATAGCCCTCTCCTATCTAGCCTTCACATTCGCCCCGCAAACCCGCGAGCTCGCAGCCGTCTATACCATCCTCTCCATCCTAGGCGCCGCGTCTTTCTCCCTCGTCCCCGTGGTGCTGGAATATATAACCGAGATCACGCACCCCGTGAGCCCGGAAGTCACGTCTACGATCTGCTGGTCTGGCGGACAACTGCTCGGTGGGATTTTCATCGTCATCTCCGACGCGTTGAGGGACGGCCGGGGTGGAGAGGATGATGGAAGTAAGAGGCCACCGGGGAATATGTATCGCGCGCTCGTGTTCCAGGCGGTGGTCGCGATGGTGGCGGTGCCGTTGCCGTTGTGTTTGGGGCTTTTTGGACGCGGGCATGGGGTTAGGATGAGGAGGATTGAGGAGGATGTGGGGAGGAGAGAGGAGGGGACGGTTTGAGGGTTCGGGAGAATTACAAATTGGGCATTGGGTTTGGATATTGGGTTTGGGCGTTTGTGTGGAAGACCCTGGATTTGGGTTTCCGTGTGTTTTTGGGTAATGGGTTGTTTATATAGGTCACTTATATGCGTTGGGTGATTTTGGTTAATGGGTTGTGAATATGGGTTTGGATATGAATATATATTTATTTTTACTCATCCTTTTTCTCTTTAAATGTCAAGGGCTTTTGCTCAAACAATCTTTGATACACTAACACTCAAAAGAAACTGCCAAGCTAGGCCCAGAGCAACTCCCGAACTAGGCTCTCGTTGTAGTAGGACCACGCATCTTCCACTCCTACCAAGCCTACTTTACGGAGAGTCTTTTAACCTTTGAACTGTTTGCATAATGGATTAGAATTTCGTTCCTGGAAAGATTTATGAGCTAGGGATGTTATTATTAATACGCATGTCCTAGCCTACCATTCAACTCAACACACACGGATCAAGAAACCATCATTCAAGTTGATTTGTATGTCATTAAGCTAGTAAAATCCCTTATTTCCATCTAATATGCATTCTCATCTATCGGTAATTTCAATCCTTAAATACTACACCTCACCAACTAAACACCCCCCTCTTCCGATCAAACCCCCCTCTCAACTGACTCTCCGGCTTAACCAGCTTCCCTTGCAACACAGTAAACTTCACAATCCCCTCGCAATCCTCTGGCTTCACCCGCGCAATCCACATACACTGCGCCGCCCCCATCTCCTCCCCCTCCACCACCTTCGATGGCGGCGGACACACCTCTCCATCCAATTTCGCCCGCTGCACGTCGTCCAGCCCAAACGCATCCGCTTTCCGATATATCATCACGTTCGCTGAATATTTGTGGCCGCCGACGTGCGAGATGAAGTAGATTCCCACCCCGCCCGGTCGCTCGTCGTCGAGATCCCGGAAGAGTCCGCAGGTGCGGAGGTGCCGCTCGAATTCTTTGCGTAGGAGGGGCGCGGACTGCCCACAGCGTGCGTCGCGGGTTTTTTGGGAGCAGAGGAGGATGAGTGCGCGGTGGGGAGAGGGGCGGGAGGTTAGTTGGTCGGCGGTGGGGAGGGGTTCCGGGAGGGATGCGGGGATGGATATGGGTAGGAGGGGAGAGGTGTTTGTGGGTGCGGTGTTGATGTAGGATGTTATTAGGGTGTTTACTGAGGTTGGGGTAACGTTTTCGATGATTATGAAGGCGGGGAGGAGGAGGACGGTTGTGGGTTCTGCGTAGTTTGTTGAGTGGCTCGGGGTGGGGATGTTGGAGGCTGAGAGCATGAGTTTCTGGGGGATGTTAGTATTGTATGGGATTGTAGAAGAAATGCTTACTCCACTCGTTGGTTTTACATCTGCCTTCTTCTCAATGGCTTCCATGACACTACCTTTCTCATCTGCCACATCCCGTACCCAATCTGACTTCCCAGTTGCTACTAGAATATGCGTACTCCATCCCTTCACATGTCCATATAATTCGTCATCCTCGTCGATTTTAAACCCTTTCGGATATTTGACATGACATGAGCTACAATCATGATCACAGTCCTCTCCATCGACAGCCGGATCAACCTTCGGAAATAGCTGATCTAGAGGTGTATTATTTGGCGGAGTCCCAGGCAATGGTGTCGTTGACCCAGATATTGTCTGCTGAACCGTATTCAGTATCGACTTGAAAGCAGAAGACATCTTGCCGGTGCGCGAAGGCAGGAACTTTGATGTTTTGGCTTGGCTGGAGACATGGTTGGTTTTATGTGACATGATGAAATACAATGTGGGGTCAATTGAACTCCGTATCCGTATCCCTAATCAGATGAAGCTAAACTTAAAATAGCTTATCAGATGGCGCTAGTTGAAGCCGCGTGTGTTTGCCGGGACGAAGCAAATATGGGCCAAGGTTCGGCAACGACACGAGAGACTTGGTCAATTGACTTCTTTTTATATCACAGCTCTCCGCGTCTATAAGCGTTAATATGTGCGGACTTAACAGTCGGTCTATTCGGTGAATTCGTTGTCATACAGATGCTTATCTGATATGTATGTCCGCGCAAGCTTTTACGCAATTTCTAGGTAACTTTCGAGTTGCAGCCAACCAAGTTGAACCGACTCCCAGCCTTGTCACACTGACCTCCAAAACAATGCATCAATTTCGGACCGGCCTCGTACGCTAGCTCTTTTGCTTTCATTTAGGATGTAGGTGTCCTATATGAGAGCGATGCCTCCAAAAACCTTGCTCTTCGTTGGAGCTCCAGAGTCAAAGGCGCTGAAGTGGGATGAAGAAGAATTGTACGATACATTCTCCGAACCGTTCAATCGCTATATCGACGGCTCAGAACACACAAATAATGTGTTATTACCGCTCACATCTACATCCTTCTCTGGAATTGCTATCCCACAATGGCGTTCATTGACACTCGAACGTGGTCACCTGACGACCGGAATGTCACAGGACCACGGCTGGCAGCCCGAATATAGAGGTGCATCTTTCTTTACAGTGTCCGACATAAACTCATTCGTGGAGGAATATACCCAGAAAACCTCTTTCGGTGATCACCAATCAAGCGTCGAATCTGTGGATCAAATTCTATCTCAATTCTATGAGGAGTCATATGCTCGACATGAAGAAATTGCTTCCTCACAGCTCCGTGCTGCGTCAGATACGACCAACTCGAGTGTTAGCCAGGCGGATACGACATCTTTCAATTCGATAGAGTCATATAATGATTCTCAGCCTACTCATCCGAAAGATATACCCAAGTCTGGTCCCCTGAGTAGCTTACAAGAATTTCCAAATGCAAGATATCTCAACGCTATCCATCCCCAAGTTTTCACCGTCAATCTGGTTGTTGGTATTATCTCAGTACCGTCACCCCGTTCTATCAGAACTAGACGCGGAATGAATGTGGAATTAATCGAAACACTAGTTGGCGACGATACGAAGTCAGGCTTTGGAATCAACTTCTGGCTATCCTCGAAGAATGATGATAATGGCTTGAGAGCCAGCATCGAGTCTCTACGTCCACAAGATGTTGTTCTCATGAGAAACGTCGCTCTCAGCAGCTTTCGAGATAAGGTCTATGGATATAGTCTCAGGAAAGGGCTGACAAAGGTCTATTTACTGCATAGGAGCCGCGTCGATCGCAAAGATCATGGGGGATGTTATTCGACAAGCGATCTTCGACGTGCTACTGGTGGTATGGATAATGCGCAAATCATGAAAGCCAAGATCGTAAGGGAATGGGTACTTCGATTCGTTGGGGGGACGAATAGCCGCCCAAGCAGACATCAACAAGCTTCAAGCCACCATGAAACCTTACCACCTGATACGCAATGACTTTGTCTTTAGTGTAAGGTACGGAAAGCATATATTTCCTCAAATTGGGTGCTCAACATCATGTTGCTGTCGATACTCGTTGTGTTCCTAAAATTACATGTACACTTGTGCCAAATGTATCCACGCACTTCGCCTCCATATTGGCATCTTAATGTCTGAGAACACCCTGAATGAATTGATCGACTGTGCTCACCGAAGTGTGGGATCTCCATCTCCTACTCGAGCTTTAAAATCCTCAAATTTTAGAGTATCAGATGTGAAGCGTTTAATATAGAAGCTTTCGATTCAAGTTCTATTCTGATCATCTCCTAGTCGATGGAAAATGAGCCTAGAAGTCTAGAAAGGAGAATAGATCAATGCCATTAGAGTGAGCAGAGTCGCTTATTTATTCGTACCACCTTCTTTTTCATTACCCGGATGAGGCTAAGCGTATAATTTGAAGGGCGTTTTGCAGGGTGTTCAAGCTCTTGGCATATGTGACTAGCCGCACTGGTCCCGATTTTCAACTTCCGTTTGCAATAACCTCAGCTTCTTTCAATCATAGCACAAGAACAATATCCTCTTGCATTATAGAGCAATTGATTTCAATACCTTCTGTCGTCAAGGATAGTGTAATCTCGGTTTAGCCGACACAATGGCCTCTTTACACGGTCAGTTCTCTCTTTACAGCCACGCTTTGCATTTAGTGACCCATTCTATTTTAGAAACGGCCCTGAGTATCAGACCACGTAAAAATGGTGTGCAGCAAAATTCAGACACTTCAACGATAGAAGGCTCATCCAAAGAGACCAGCAACAATGTCGTCAAGCCTAAAAACTTGCCCAGAGGGCGGAAAGGACTTTCAAGGGATGATAGAATGCTGAAAGGAGTCAATAAACTTATCACGACTATTTATGTGGAAGCTCCGAAGATCCAGGAGAATACTAACGAGGAAGTTACGATCAAAAACTATGATTCCGTTACCTCATATAATTGGAGAGATATCGAGCATCCAACTATATACGTTCCAGGCAAATCTCACACTTTTTCAAGAAACTGGAATCCAGGCTAACCAAACTCTAGGCCTTCCTTCTGTACTATCATTTCCTACCCTCCCAGTTCAACTCCAAAAAGACAATTCCACGCGCTCCAAACCCCGATCTCCAGCAGCAGCGCTCGATCCCCTATTCCAATCGCTTCTGCACCAACACCCTGACTTTGACATGTCTCCCATACAGCTAGTAACCGACCGCAATAGTCTCCGCAACTTCCTGTCTTTCGCCTCAAACGGTCCCGGAAAATGGCGCATTGACGTTGATATGATTAACGACACTGTGTTCTTCAATCAATGGGAGGAGTTTCGACTCATGATGATAAATGGAAACCAGGATTCGGGGTTTGGTCATGCTTTTGAAGATTATGTTACTATTAAGCCGCCAACGATGAAGGACATCATACATTATGAGCGTGTTGCGAGGTATGAACTTGGGGGGTTGAAGTGTCTGGTGAGATTTGAGGCCGATGCGTGCTTGAGTGCAGATGGGAATGACGAAAAAGAAAGCTCCTCAATTCCTACATCCGATCTTCCAGAACCAAAACCCTCAAACCCCGTCCTCAAACCACCGTACAAACTCGTTCACGTCATCTCTCGAGGTCACGACATCAATCCAGATCAAATCGTCGAAATCAAATCCTACTCCGCTCCCTACTTCAACACCAAGAAAACGCTACCTCAATTATGGTTTGCGCAGACCAAACACCTATGTATAGGCCGTCATAAAAATGGACGTGTGACAGAGAAGTTAGAGATGAGGGATATGACCGAGGAGCTTCAGACGTGGGAGGCGGCTCATCAGGAAGAGTTGAAGAATATGATGAGGATTATTAGGGAGGTTAGAGATATTGTTAAAGTGAAGAGAAGGTGCACGGTTGTTTGTAGGACTGTGGAGGGGGTTAAGTGTTTGAGTGTTTTTGAGAGGGGAGGAGGGGGTTTGGTGATTCGGAAGGAGGTGCGGGAGAGGTGCTGGAGGGAAGAAGGGGGAGCTCGGCTTTATTGACCCGTAACAGGGTTTTAATATGATTTTGAATACAGGAAGGTACCGGTAACATAAGGAACAGGTTGACTTGTTAGGTATGAGTGCGTAATTCCAATGCGCCTTTCGCAAAATATTAACGACATTCTC
This sequence comes from Glarea lozoyensis ATCC 20868, assembly GCF_000409485.1. Taxonomy (NCBI): domain Eukaryota; kingdom Fungi; phylum Ascomycota; class Leotiomycetes; order Helotiales; family Helotiaceae; genus Glarea; species Glarea lozoyensis. The sequence goes on along the minus strand of NW_007360989.1, from coordinate 659,572 downwards.
TATTGCAGCAACTTCGACGTGAAAGTAACAACGGGTTTTCTAACAGCGAGTCCATTATTCGTTACAGCTTTACAGTCTTCATTTTCGCATAACTAAACTACATTGTAGCACGGGAATATCGCAGATGAACTCTCAGTCTGTGCTAAGAATCCGTCGTGTTGTAAGTGTCGAGATCGGCAGGTCTTTTGAACAGTTGCACTTCGTTATCCTGGGGACTATCACCATGGGCTTCGGTGAAGCTTGCAGTGACGATTTGGACGGTCGTTGCTTCCCCTTTTAATTTTGCAGTTGCTTGTGGAATTCAAAAGTCGCTCTTGCCAAACGAAGCGCTGGGCAGTAGGTTCTGAGGAGTGGAGACACAGAGGTCTGATTTAACAAATCCCTCAGAAAATATGCACGGCATTGGGCCTCAATATAGGGCAAAATCAATCCAAGCTTGTGAACGGCATGAGTGCAATCATCGATTGAGTTTGATTGAGAGTGCATTAGATAAAGATTAGAAACGCTGGCAAATGAAGGTATCCTTGTAATGTATCTGTATGTAGTTCACTCGAAAGAACTAATAACATTAATTATATTGCGTCAATTCAATCCACTAAATCTGCGATAATGTCCCAACCAGATCGACTAAATATCGAGTCTCGACTGCCACTTATCTTGTTTACCTCAAGGTACACATGTTGCATAGAAATTTCCACCATACTCTTTCCAACTTTCCTACATAACTTTGCTGCCAGACAAATTGTGTCACAATTATCCTTAGTTATATGAACAGAATCTTGATTAGAATATGACACCAAGATAAGACATTCCAAACTCGAACAGAATATGCTGTATAGTCTTCATTTACAGTAAAATGAAACAGACCATTAAACTGAAGCACTAATCTGGTACATCCCCACCTATATCAATGTAATGATACTAGAGGTTTTGCCGGCTGATACTTTCCAATTTATACACAGATCAAATTACCTGCAGGTTTGTAGTTTTTCCTACACCGGTGCACTGATATTGGATATTTACGATTGTAATGAGGGGGTGTCCCGACACTAAAAGCGAACCTACACGCTTAGCTTCCATGTCATCTCAGTCAACCCGTCGAACTTTCACAGCCCATCCTCATAGGGTATGCGGCTTTCGAATTCCTAGAAGCTCAATGTGTCACTGAGCATCTTTATAATAAATAATTTAATCCGAAAAGCAACATCTGGATTTGATTAAATGGTAAAAGCCCATGGGTTTCACACAACTCGACGAACAGGAGAAGATAATCTGGCAGCAAAAAGAAAGTAAGAGCCAAGTTCCCCAACTCTATAATCTCCACACGAGGCTCGAAAGAACCTCCAAAAACTCGTTATTTCCCCAGTACTTCCCCGGGATTTCTTTTAAGGCCAGCAATATCCGGGTAGTGGTTTTTAGATTTTGATTTGCCCTGTTGCCCATCCACTTGACAAGTCGACCACTTGTTTGTTGGTGACAGTATGGCATTTATTGAAAACCATATTATCTAAAGACATTTGAGTGGGAATGGGAATAGGAGTAATATAGAATGGCTAATGCTGATTTGCTTTCGGCGTTATGTGGTACGTAGACAGTCGCGTCACCCACTGGGGGAAAACGGCATTTGGATTTGACAAAATTACAGACCCGAGTAGGGAAGAACTAGCCAAACAGGAGAAACCAATCTATAAACCAGAAGTAAAAAGAAAGGAAAAAAAGAAGTTTACGCGGGCGAAAAAAAAAAAAGAAAAAGTACTTCACGTGGGCAGAACAAAAAACTCCAAAAGATAACTCACTTACCTTGTAACATTCTTTTTCAATTTCCCATGTCCTCTTTTGCAAAATCCGAAGAGCTGCTCAGTTACTCCTTAGAGCCGGTCCGTGGATTTTATTTTTAGAGACGGGGATATCCATAGAACCGTCTGTTGGGATTGGGAGATTCACAGCTATAAAATCCACTTAACAAGCTGACCAAGTCATTTCTGATTGGTGACAGAATTACGCGTATTTAAAACTATAATACCCGAAAAACAAGCGAACGGTGAATATGAATTGGTCTGGTATAAAATCGCTGGTACTTTGATTTGATGCGTATTCCGCTAAATAACTTGATAAAACTTAATAAACTACCCTTATCATGTAAGAGAGAACAATATCATAGGGATTACTCATGTTAGGGAGTGTTTAGTTGTATTTTTACACGTCAATTATAATAAACTGGGGAGAAATATCATGAAATGTATCATCTTACTACTACGCCTAGGTCTGCTACTATTTCTTTGTGCATAGAACATTAAGGTTTTGTTTTTACCTCAAAGTAATATAGAACAGATTTTTGAGATTCTTCTTCGTATTAAAAGATTATAGTCGAAAGCCTATATAGTATTGAGACGGGCGATAGCCACAGGATATTTAGTCGATTAATTTGACACATTATCACATATTTAGTGGATCTGGATATGACATTTTATATTTAAAGTCTGGTTCTGTTTTGGCCAGATATTCTGTTAAGAAGGAATCGAATATCTGCTTACTGAAATTTGACTAGCAACAAGCCTGTGTAAAAAGGGTATAGTCGAAAGCCTATATAGTATATAGGCGACATAAGTGGCCACGAGATATAATATTTAGTTATTAAATTTGACACAATATCACGTATTTAGTGTATCTAGATAACACATTGTCGCATGTTAAGTGAATTGTTTCGAGAAGACCATATGCAAATTTCTGGCTAAGAATTCCTCTCCAATCTTCTAGCCCCCTTTGGATCAACAACCAAAACCGAGTCCTAGTACAATTCACATCGCTAAATTCGCCAAACTCTCAAACATCTCTTTCCTCATTTCCCTCGCCATATTCTTCCTCTTCCTAGGAGCAATGCACTCATTATCCTTCAATGTCTTCTCGGCCCTGTTCAACATACTTCTCGCGCACTTCATCTTTTTCTTTTCCTTCTTGATCTCTGCCTCTGATTTTGGTCGAACCTCGTCAATTGCTGCCTGAGCACTCCTGATCAAAATTTGTGCTCTGGATAGTTTCTTTTCGGCACGACGTCGTCGACGGGCCAGCTCGGTCGCTTTCTGAGCCTCCGTATCAATTGTAGCTTTGGATAGTGTCATTGTCCCGGAGGTTGTAGAGGAAACTGGGTTTGTTGTGTCGAACGACTATTTATGGATTAGCTTCTAACTTTCTGGAGGCACTCATGTTCAAACGTACTGTAGTAATGCCGAACATTCTGTCCTCGGGTGGTGTCGCCCTTTGGGATTTGCTGCTGGGCCCATCTTCTTCAATGACCGCGGCCATCTTGCTTTCATATCAATCAAGACTATAGACCGGAGTTGCTATGGTTTGAGTTTTGAGGAAGATAAAGATTCATGTGGGTCTGTACGCGCAAGTGTTTGTTTTCATATTCACTCGGCAGAGCTCGCGTAGAATCAATCGGAAAAACAAGGTCAAGATGCTGTTGCTATCCCAGACTTACCACCATTTAACATGTAAAGGAACAAAAGCTGGTCTTCTATGATGGTCTGGAGACCTTTGGAACGTCCCGCCAAAACACCACCTGGACGTTGAAGTTAAAATATCTCATCCTGATACACTAAATATGTGTTATTGTGTCAAAATGATCGACTAAATATCGTATCTCAATCGCCACTTACCTTGCCTACATCCTACATAGTGCTTTCAACCGTACCCTTTTGGATTCGTCGTACACAGGCTCGTTGCTAGTTAAAATTTCAGTAAGCAGAATTCATTTACTTTTAAAACAGAATTTGGATTGCAATTTAACACAGCAACTATGCCACTATTTGGAGATATCTCAACCTCCAATAGAAAAACTGTTTATTAAAAGTCAGGCTATCATCAACCCCCCTCTTAGCCTTCAAATATTGAAAAGCCACAGACTTTTCTACCTCCATAAATTTGGTGGAAAGTTTTGTCGCACTAAATCTGTTAGTACCTCATTTGAAATACTCCCTTCCCTCACGTCGCGTTCTAAATTCGTTAGAACGCGATTCATTGCCGGCATCGGATCTTCAACAGTCTCTGAAGATGACAATACCACAACTTCCATAATACTCGTTGTTAAGATGTCCGGGGACTAGTGATACCAGCGTTAGCTTCCCCAAGATTTGACAAGTCAAAGAGAAGGAGGAGTAGACCTGAAGAATTGGATGTTCTTTCACTTCCTCCGTCACAAACTCTCCCTCCACAGTAAAACTATGTTCCAACACCTTGATTCTCCCTCGACAGAGCGAACATGTCGGGAAACTCTCGACCTTGGGTTGTGTCAATATCCATTTTCGAGCACAGACTAGACAGAAAGAGTGCTTGCATGGATGGGCATAGGCCTTGTTCGTGATTTCCTCGTGGCAGATGGAGCATTCCCCTGCGCCTGAAGCTTCGGAGACAGAAGGGTTTTGGAGATTGGCGAGCATGGTGAATACATATGTACGATTGCGATGAAAGAGAGGAAGGGGAGTTGAGATGAGAAAGTTTGTAGTTTATATACTTTTATGTTTTGGGGTTGATTCAGAATCAATAGTGATACTAAAACTCGTTAATCAGACGATAACTCTTCAATCATCTAGATTAATGTGCCCAAATCTGTTCACAACTGTGGGTTTTATCCTAAAGAGTTCATTAGCTGTTTCATTCACTGTTCAAACTTGTGTTTACGGTCGGTCTACTTCGCTGATGAAAATGCCTTTTGTATCTGCCATTCGTTTTGCTAAGCAAGCCGAATCTATTGTGGAATCGATCATTCGAGGGCTAAGTTTTTCTTGGCAAGGTATGTTATACTTTATATAATGAGGGCTTTGTGACGTCGCTGGACTGTTTTTATTAAGTTTCAGCAAGGGAAAGTGAAAATCTCCAACCTCCTCTCCAGCTGTCAAATGTGATCTTGACTGACACTCTACTGCCCACCACCAGAAGCCGTCTTCCGGTTGAACTCACAATTATTTCCCTTCTATTTCCGAATTCCCTATAGTCAAAACTTGACTCCCGAAAACCACATGAGATAAATTTCTTTGTGATAAGTCCATACATAGATATGTGGCGCTTTTGCTATTGTCGATCCGTCATTATGGAGACAAAGAGTTTGATTTTGCCACACGCTGAAGAAAAAGAAACCTTGGATGTAAAAGAGTAGCATCAGAATTTAAGCAATAGCCATGTTTCTTGTGTCTCAATTTTCTAAGGAGTCGACATCGTTGCGATAGCCTTCGCATTTGACAATATGCAGGAAATTAGTTCGACCCCACAGCTTCGAGAACCCCAAATGACAGACGAGATTGCCAATCAAGCACAAAGAAATTTTTTTGAGGAAGACGTGGTCATGAACAACAACGAATCGGCTGCAACGAATAACATCGACATGACAGGTGTTGGAATCCCAACTACAACATCTATGGAAGACGACAATAAGACACCAACAGAAGTGGCGCAAGGAAGAAGACGTAGTAGTGATTGGCGAGGCAGTCGCGAGCAAAGAAATCTAATTGAGGAACGACGCCAGACATGGCGCAAGAGTCAAGATATCCAGATTCAGCGACTCTGGAACACTATTAGCAGCAACAACCAAGACATCAAGTACCCTGGCTTCGCGAATATCGACGAATTCGAGGAAGCTGTTTGTCCCACTCCTCCTGTAAATCAAGCATTGGAACCAGAAGAGATGGGATTATTCTCGGTGGATAAAGACGGGAAACCAATATTCAGTCCTGCGATAAGTAAGATGAATCAGGAAAGCAACTACGAGGATGATCACGAGGGACCGGAGAACATTGGATTTGATAGATTGAGGAGAAGGGGAGGAGTTGATGCTGGGACTTTGAGAGCACATTTACAAGCGGCTCTTGAAACGAAGATGATGTGTCGGAATACAAGCAATGAGGCAGAGCGTCTTGCGATAGAAGTCGAGTGCCAAGATATTATGAATCAGATGGACGCTCTCACTCTCCAGTAGCGCTCGATTAGAAGGGAACGAGCACAATCATGGGGGAGTGTCTGAATGTAATCAATCAACTGACAGGATCCGCCGAACATTGTGAGCGTTGTTTTGAAATTTTATACACAATTCTTTTAGCCTATTCTAAATGTGCTTCTACCTTCACTTGCAGGGTGGAGGCAAGAACTCTAGCTTTAGAGATGGTGAATGATTGAGTGTGTGCGGTAACTGCTTCTCAAATGCAACTTTCTTGTGATGAAAACACACCGGTCCTATTCAGTACGAGCAAAAGGTAAATGTGTCAATAATAATTGAAAACTACGACCTCTACTTCAAAGCTCAGCTTGCAGGCAGTGCAAAACGGGAATGAAAATGTAGATGGTCAGATTGTGAGTACGTAGTAGAGGCTACTAATGAATCAAAAATGAAAAGGTGAAAAGGATGCTGAGCACTCAGATGTGGGAACAGAAATGCCAATGACAGAACAAACGCTTCTGTGGTTGCTATGTTATTAGCAACTTGGGTTCACTACAAATTCGGAACTGCAGAACAGCATAAATAGAGAGACAGGAACTCTCTACATCTTATATAACAATATCTTTGATCGCTTTTACACCTCGCTAAACAAAAACGTCAGAGATATGTCTTCAAAACCTAACACTACGGACAGCGGTACCCAGACGGTCGACACACACGACGAAAACGAGCAATGTAGCATTTGCTATGAGCCCTTCAACGATAAGACAACAATCTTTCCCTGCGAGCACAAGACGTGCTATGAGTGTATACGTCATACGATGAGAGCGCAGATGCGAGTGCAAAAGACCTGTCCTTTCTGCCGTGGAAAAATATCTGAACTAAGTCATACGGCCATAGTCATCGAGAAGATAGCGCCGATAAATTCACCCATGGAAATGACAAGATCACAATTTCCAGTGGAGGATTTGGATCTGTCCGGCATGGGGTTCGAAGAGACAGCGATTGTGAACGTGACTAATGCTGTTCGAGCGGCATCAAGGAGACAACGTATTCACCAGGCCGAAATTGAATTTGAAGAGACAATAACCCAATTGGAAACCCGTTTCGCCGGGTTGGTCGAAAGCCAGACATTTCTCAGTAGTCGGTTATCCCAAGAAAGAGATGCGATAGAAGATGTATTCGACGACTGTCTTAACATAGGAGTATCAATAAACCATTTTCGTACAGCAGAAATCAACAGGGATGAAGAAGGTAATTTCGACGAGGACTTCACCTTCCGCTCCTTATTTCAACGAGTACGCGGGCTTCGACAGAGGAGCGAAGAACGTTTAGATAGGCTTGAAGATAGGATTAGGGATGACGCGATTGAAGCATTGGTCGATGTTGACTCTTGGGATGAACTGCCATTCAGATCGGAAGACTGATGAGGTTATAATCTACATTTCAGCTTCATTAGATAACACAGTAGGAGATAAATCATACTCACATAAAACCAAGGCAATCTCCAAATGATAAAATCGTGCCAATCCTTAACCTAACCCAACTTCGAGCATTGTATAATTCATGCTGTATTACGCTTCGGAAATAAAACCAAGACAGAAAGATTTCAGGAAACGACCTAGAATTCGAGAGTGTAAAGTTGAAAACATAACAAAATAGAAGATCTAGAATTAAGAAAATGTAGTAAAAAGAATAATAAGGTTGTAAACAAGAAGATGGGGTTTCACTACCTCATACTTCTGGCTTCCTGAAAGGGGAGTGCAAAATACCTATAAAGAAAATCTCGGGCAAACAACATTTCTGAGGACACAAACCAGACCATGAATGGGCCAAAAAAAATTGAAAACATGCTGTTTAGGCTCAACAATAAAGTGCTGGAACAGATAAGTCAACGACAAAGCAATTTCTTGTGCGCTGTAATTGCTTAGCAAGAACAAAGTGCAAACGCAAAAAGTGGGGAACAGCACAAAATACAGCGAAACACAGCCTGTACTTATGCTATTATAAAATCCAACATATTTTCGCATCTCCATCTCCTCCACATACTCACAAACATGTCATCACAACTCAATAACCTGGAGGGGTCCCAAGAGGACATCAAACGAAATGAGAGCGAGCAATGCGCTATCTGCTTCGAGGGCTTCGTCGAAAAGACGACCATTCTTCCTTGCGAACATAAGACATGTTATGATTGCATCGGCAAGACGATGTCAGCGCAAACAATATCCAGCAAGACATGTCCCTTCTGTCGCGGAGAAATCGTTGAACTGAGTCGCACAGTCGTTGAGAAGATATCAAGCGGTCAGACCTTGGATGAGGAAGCGGGGCCGTACATTGAGCTGCCATCTATGCCTGATTTCGAAGCCGAAAGAGAAGAATTACGAGTTGAAGCAGCACGGTTGGAAATGAAACAAGAGAGTCTTCGCCGTCGAATGGACTTTCACGAACGAATCAGGGTTTTGGAGTTCCGCTTTCTCATGCTTACCCGCAACGAACGATTTCTTAACGTTCGATTACCCCGAGCAAGAGAAGCGGTAGACCGTATATTAGACTCCAGTCTCAATATACAGATATCAATGGGTCAAGTTCGCTCATCGGATTATCGCAGGGACAGTCATACTTTTGAGATTGTGGACCGCCTCACTAGTCCTTTACGCGTACGACTGCACATGCTTCAAGAGCAAACCCTTTCACTCAGGGATGAGTATGACAACAGAATTAGGGATGCCGCGCTCGAAGAGAATCTAGAATCTGTCCAAAATCTATTTGATGATTAGGACCAGGTGGTACCTAGGAATCTTGAACATGGTGGGATCGACGTTGTCTCCTGGGATATACTGCCATTTGGGACGGAAGACCAATGTAGCCACAACCTTCATCTCAGCCTCAACAGATAAGAAAGCAGGAAATAAATCATGACGGAAATGAATAAGAAAAAGATCTTTACAGAATAATATCGTGCCAGTAGTGCCAGTCCAGTCAAATCTCGAGCAATGTATGATTTATGCTGTATTGCACATCAAAATAAATTCAACACAGCAACCTTTTCCAAGACTTTAGAATCAATAGTGTGAAAGTGGCAACACATAAATGGTCCTGTATAGCAAACGGATTCGTAAAGGTAGAACGTGACTGTTGTCGACATGAGGTTGAAATTCGCTTCCACAATGTGGGTCAGCAGTCAAGGCTAGACCATATTAGGAACGATTTACCAGTTTCAGACCCACTCCCCTTGATTACTCCCAGGGTTCCTTCCTCTATTGATATCAAAAGCTCAATACATGCAGCAGTGACTCCTCTACGTCAGTAAGCGTTGAACAGTTCTGTGAGTTCATCCACATTGAATTGAATCTTCTCACAGCCCAAGATTCGGCGTGACTCATTCTTGAGGTTTGTGAAATGCATCTCGTATCCACATTGATCAAATCGAGAGGATTGAACACTACGGCGTTGATCATTGAAGGCTAACAAACTTCGGGCCCAAGTAAGAAACCCATCATCGGCAGAATATACGTTCCGTTCAATTGTATATATACACTCACATTCGCGTACTCTCTGACGCCAAAAGTTTCCTACTCAACGGCCCAAGAAACGTGACCATCAACCCTCCACTACTATCAAATTCCGACACATCACTTCCAGATTTTCCCTCCTCCTGCCTCTAAAATGCCAGACGAATTCAACATGGACCGCGACCTAACATGGAACGGCCCACCCAATCCCTCAGACATCCAGACCCAAGTCCAGAAAATTCTCTCACAAACCCCCTACGCCTGCGCTTCCCTCGAGAAACTCTCCGGTGGCTCCGCAAACTACGTATATCGAGGCATATTACAGAATCCTCTCGAGGATGGAGCAAAGACTATTGTCATAAAACATACAGAAGGATATGTAGCAAGCTCACCGAATTTTAAATTGTCGAGGTTGCGCGGTGTACGTACCTACTATATTCGTATTTACTAACAAACGATGGCTGACTATGGCAAGCACTATGAAAACACAATCCTAACATCCCTCCAATCCCTTCCCCCCATTTCCACACCCCTTCTCAGCATCAGCACACCCAAAATCTACCCCCTCCCCTCCACCACCAACACCCAAATCTTCTCCGACCTCCCCCTCTCAACAGACCTGAAAACATACTGTCTAACCCACGCCCTCACCACCCCCCAAGCAACCCACATCGGGCACTCTCTCGGTCTTTGGCTCAAAAGTTTCCACGTCTGGGGCGCAGACCCAGCTCAAAAAGAGCTACGCGAGAAAATAAAGGAGAGTACGGAGATGCGCGCGTTGAAATACCAGATCAACTATCCCACTATGATCGCCACAATCGAGAACTTCCCCGACCTGCTCGAGGGTAGCCGCGCGGTATTCGAGGACGTAGCGAAGGATATCAAAGCCCGCCTCGACGCCAACGAAGGAGAACTAATCCACGGTGATTTCTGGACCGGGAAGTACGCTTCCCCTTTCCCCCTCCAATCAAAGAAACTAACACACTTAGTATCGTCCTCCCCAACACACCATTTCAAGACACCCCCTCAACCCCTACCCCAATCTACATAGTCGACTGGGAACTAACCTGTCTCTCCCTCCCCTTCTTCGACGTCGGCCAGATGTGCGCCGAGTTATACGAGCTGAAGCTGTTCAAGAACATCGACGCCGGTCTTACACTCATAAGCTCTTTCATCTCCGGCTACGGGCCTGTAAGTCGCGGTTTCGCGTTCGACGTCGTGATCTTCGTAGGGAACCATTTGTTGTGCTGGGGCACGCGGGTTGCGGGGTGGGGAACCCCGGAGCAGATTCGCGAGGTAGTGGTTGTAGGACGTGAGATGGTTGTTAAGGGGTGGGAGAAGGACGAGCGGTTCTTTGGGGAGGGGCCTTGGGGGTCTTGGTTCAGTTAAGATGTTCACGATGAGTAGGTTGATTTCAAATGAGTTTCATTCCGCTTTTGAACGTGCATTCGAATACCCCTATTATACACTTTGCTCTGTCATACGCCATGCCAAAGCCACAAGGCATAGACCCAGCTTTTAGCCCATCAAACCTCCCAGACGCCATGCTAAAGCTGCAAAAAAAAAGCTGCAAAACTCAAATCGTATCATCATCCCGTGATCATCTACTCGAGCCCGCCTTGAAATCTCATTCCCAAGACCCAGCTATTTTCGAACTCCACCCCTCTCCGGACACGTGTGCCTGCTTTCTTCCATACAGCAGCGCCGAGTCCCACGTCCGCGACGAAAAGTTTCCATATGCCGTCGTGGCTGATCCCGTCTTCGTCGACAACACCTTCGCCCAGAACCATGGCTTCTAGAAGACCTTTCTTGGGAGCACCCATTGCAACAATGTAATTCGCGTGCATATATAGTGGTCTGCCGTCAATGATACATACCTTGCCACTTGTCGGATCAATACCAGTTGGGACGTCAATGGCCAAGACTGGTGCCTTGCTTCGGTTTACCCACTCGATCAGTTCATAAGCGGTCGCTTGCTCGCCCATTCTTAGCTCTTCGAAAGAAGTTGTGAGACCAAGAAGACCATCGACAACAAGCGCCAGAGGTTCTGTGAGGGTCTTGGCGTATTCGAGCAGTTGCACTTTGTTTGTTACCTTACCACCGAGTCCACGGAAGGCTTTGATCTGAGTTCTGAGGGGTGGAAGAAGGTCCGTTTCGCGCTCCAAGCCGAGGACACAAACATTGACGTTGATACCATGATTGCGCAGATGTCTACCGGCGGCAATGGCACGAACCCCACTTTTGTTATTTCCAGCCAATATGACTGCACTGGGAAGATTGCCTCCTTTACTTCTAGTCGACGTACTACTACTAGGTATTATAGCAGTCAGGGCGACCTCAGCGATGCCTCTTCCTGCGTTCTCGGCCATCATGTCTTCGGTAAGACCGACTTCATGATCAGCGATATTCTCTAGACTGAGCATTTGGAGGGCAGAAATTGGTTCGATGCGTCTATCTGATGGTACCAAATAGAAAGAAGGCTTTGCAGAAGGCTGCGGAGCTTGCTAAAATTATTGTTAGTCCCTGGTCTACGTAGACTAAGGGATCAGTCAGAGCTTACTGAAAGAGTTCTAGAAGGACCCGAATTGATAATGTTACTTCCTTTCCTCGAGATCGGCTTCCGATTCAAGCTGAGTTTACTTTCCGCTCTTTCTGTTCGTCTTGAGTGTCTACCACTTCCACTGCCTCTCTGACTCGCCCTTTCGTCACGGTCACTATCACCAGCTTCGCTCTTCCAAGGATCTGCTTTCGTTCTTGTATTACCATTCGGCGTTTCAAGAACATTCTCTGTGTAATGCAAGTTCTTTCCACCGGCTGTACCAGGTTTGCCTTTAGGCAGTCGGTTGTGGGAGACTAGTCGATCCTCATCCGCGACACTATCTTCAGCCTGTATCTGATTAAAGACGGTGTGCTTGTCAAACTTAGCCAGGTTGTCAGCGAAATCAAAATCACCCATATCCTGGACATCGGTCGCATCCTCTGTAGCCCATCCGTTTTCATCGCCCACCCCACGTCCCCGCTGCTTTTGTCTTTTCAAAGTAGAAAAAGGTTGAAAGGATGGATTGGGCTCAAGTAGTGGAGTTTGTCTCCAGCCTTTCTTGGTGGTCGCAGTCTCCTTTGCTGGTGTAACATCGGGCTCCTTGAATTCCTCCTTCTTTGCTTGACCTTTCCTCCGACGAGCTCTTCTCGCAGGTTTTTGTGCCGGCTGTTCTGAAATGTCTTCGTCTGCGACCAGCTCTTGCAATATTTGAGCTTCCACGCCCGGAACCTTGACTCTATCACTTTGGTTCAGCTGCTGCATAGGTTGCACCAATTCCGCGACAGGGGTCATATCGCTGACAACGCTGTCATCTCGGGGCCTGGCAGTCCTCGTAGATTCTGTCCTTTCCATGGCGCCATTGTTCCATTGTGCCGCCGCAAAGTGTATTTGGCTCGCGGGCTGAGGTCTTTTGCCCATGCTCAAGATCGCGGGATCCTCAAATGTCTTGGGTTTGGCAGGAATTAACGCGGGGGGTGCGACAGGTTTGGATGCTGGTAAGGGGGTTGGGATGGCTGCTTGAGGAGGTATCGCATTCTCATTGACGGCTTCCACAAGCTCTGTGATCTCCGCTGCGTTGATTGTAAATTCGGGCAGAGATTTTCCACTTGCTGGGTTGGTGACTAGAATACGTGTATTAGCACGATGTTCTACAAGACCGCGCAGGCACGTTGAAGGAGTCTACCATTTCTCAGAGTTAAGCTCCTGCCAGGTTCAAACCCGCTCACTACTCCCCTCAGTTGCGCTCCTGGTGGGTCGCTGAGAGTAACGAGCATCGTGAGGCCGATGAATTGGTTCGCCATATTTATGGTGGGGGTTGGTCGTCGAAGGTCGCACTGCTTAGCAGGAAAGTTGGATTGTCATGCGATCACTCGATGCGCACAAAAGTGAGCGTCGTTGGGGCGTTTCACTGATGATTGTTCGATCTCTGGACGGGTATGGCGTGTGAACTTGTTGAAGGGACTCGATGAGTGCGGTTGTTGTACTCGAGTCGGAGGGGCCTTTGGGGAAGTCGCGTTCTCAGAATATATTTTTACTAACGCTTGCTGGTTCATGCGGGAAGGGAGTCTGTGCAGACGGGGTTCACCCCGTTGCAGGAAAACCATCACCATGTGTAACCCGAACTCTGCCGCTGAACATCAGATGAGCTTGAACTTGGAGCTTTGGAGATGTTTTGAGTCAATACCGTACAGCTATTACTTAACCCACTCCTCACGCGGGCGATCTACCAAGTGTATAAGCCAATAATTGCGCCAGAGTTTAGATTGGCTATTGTATAACACTTCACTCACTCGCCTGTAATTTGATCTGACAAAACATTCAGTTCAATATATAAATTCTTTGGATATCTAACCATAATTATCTTGCTCTACTTGCATGTGATTTACATGTAACTCCAGCCAATAATCAATGCCCTGCCTCTGAATAACCATAACCTTACTCCACATCGAGCCCAAATGCTAGCAACGCCGTGCAAAATGCTGTTTCTGTCCCAACGCTCAGGCAATGTATAATTCTAATCTTGACTACCCGTACGCCGCCATAAGCTCCTCATCGGCATCGAAATCGTCCCACTCGTTCGATTTACTTTTCTTCGCGGGCTTTTCTGACTTGGTCACCGGTTTCGAGTACGCGGCTCCGGTTACTCTGGGATGCTCCATAGCTTTATTGACGCTGTAAAGGCTGTTGTAAAATTGAGCCACGCGGGGATGTGCCATGACCTTAGACTTATCAAAATTGTGTACCTCCAGCCCCTCTTGGCTGACAGCTCGACTAAGTGCGACATATGCCTGACCGTTCTCGAATATCCTTTTGAGATCAATCTTGACACGTTCCAGGGTTTGACCTTGAGCTTTGTGGATTGAAAGCGCCCACGCAAGAATGAGCGGAAGTTGTGTCCGTTGGGCTTGTACCTCCCCGCTTGGTAGCTCAATCTTCCACTCTTCAGGCATCACCAGCAAGGATCGTTCAGTCCCGTCGGCAAGAGAGAACTGGACTAATGGGTATTCTCGGCCAGTGTTCGGATTTGCGTCTTTGTTGCTGGCAAATTTCGCCGTCAGGCTTGTCTTTTGTGTCGCCTTCCGGGCTTCCTCATCCACAGGCTCTGCATCGTCCCCAAAGAGCTCAGGGTTCTTGTCGTATATTTCAAAGGTAACTTCGCTCATGAAAGCAATCACTTTTCCAAGAGAGCCATTCACTAGGCCCTCGTCCATGTTTTTAATCAGCATTACTTGGGCACCTTTCTTGAGCTCTATCGTTTTCGGGGCCATCATGTTGGATAGAAGTTTGTCTCGCATATTCTGGTCCGTGACTGTACCAGTATCCACAGCGTCATATCGATAGCTTCGTCCAACTAGTGACCGCATTCTGTAGGCATTCGAATTCTCGACCTCATGTCTCATAGGAAATCTAAGAAAGAGTTAGTAAGAAAACAACAACTGAGGGTCCAACTAACAGTTCCGTAGCTTCTAGGCTATCTTCGAAATTAGGCTTTCGATTCAGCTTTTTGAATGCCGCAACAGTAGAATCTGTAATTTTACCCAGGCGCATTTCATTCAGCATATTCGCAAATACAGGATCCTTCTGTCGAAAGACTTCCGTTAAGCCAATTGTATGATGAATCGCCGTCGACCACGTGCCCGCATCGAACGCAAACTTGATACCTCTAGCTTTGTTATCAGAATCCGGAACTGGGGGCAGTTGGAAGAAATCTCCGGTGATGACCAGTTGTATCCCTCCAAATGGGCGTCCATTGTTTCGCATAAGCCTTGCAATCCCTTCCAGCTTATCGAACAAATCGCCATCCACCATAGATATTTCATCAATAACTAGAATCTTGGTTTTAATCCAACGGTTTTTAGCTTTAGGATTTCTTCTGATCTTCTTCACAAGGGTAGGAACATCTTCTTTCCCCAGTCCGATACCCCCAAAACTGTGCAAGGTGACGCCACCAACATTGCATGCCGCAAGACCAGTCGATGCAGTGACTGCCACGCGGTCGCTCTCTTTCCTATACTTCTTTCGCAACTCTGCGATGATCGCCCTCATAAGAACCGATTTTCCAGTACCTGCCGAACCCGTAAAGAAAACACTTTTCGACTGATTGACTACGAGATCTAGTACTCGCTGCTGCTCCTGACTCAGGCTTATCGGAGCCATCTTCATTGTACTTTTCTGATGGCTATTTATTATTGCTTGTTGAGCTGGATCAATTTTCCTCGCCTTCTGCATTTCCTTGAACTTCAACTTTTCCTCTCTAACAGCGCTTCCTGTGTTGTTCCAAGGCAGTTTCTTCTCTTTAGGTGTGTGATTCCACTTTGAGGGCTTAGGACACTTCGACGAGGGGTGGCTTCCCCTGCAATGCATGCATATCTGAGTAGAAGTAGAACTGTCTTGAGTCAGATCAACAATGGCATCACTCTCTTCGTCTCCCGCAGGAATTCCATCTTCCTCAGCTCGTTTATTTACCCATGGTAAATTCCTCCGTTTGGAAGGCCTCATAGATGGATCAATTCCTGCCGAAGGTAATTCTGCGCTCTGAATAACTTCTCGTTGGCGTTTTACACCTGGGGGTGTTCTCCGGTGAGAAGGGGAGGAGGATGGCCAAGTCACAGCACTACTTGATGGGGCATGGGCCATTGGAGTTCGTGAGGTGGTACGGGGTCCTTGCGGTAGGTTGTAACCAGGAGAATCCGCGGGCTTCTTTTGAGAAACTGGTCGAGGAGGAGCTGACATTGGCGGTACAGCATTGGATTCGAATTCAAGATCGAAGTCATCGTCGTCGAAATCGTTTTCGAGGTAGGGCGCAGCTGAACGTAAATCAATCCCCGGATTGGTTGTGGCAAGAGCATCCTGCGATTCGATGCTACTGTTCTGAATCTCTTGAAACGAGTCTGCCCTACTAAATACCGAGCCATTCTTTGTGATAGCAGAGCCTACGGTGCTCGCAGTGTTTGACCTGGGCTTTTGACCAATATTCGGAGATCTAGCGCGCAATGGTTTCGTGGCGGTGGACTTTGGATTGATTTGAGAAGACGGATTTGCGGAATTCCTATAATTCGTGAACCCGCCAATCGACGATGTTGGTTGTCTTGAGTTCTTGAAGCCCTCCTCGATATTGCCGTTTTGTGATCCGCTGCTCGAAGGAAATAGTTGCTTTTCAAGGGCAGGTCTAGATGTCGGCGGCTGATCTGCAGACTTAACCACAGCGCGTTTCAACATCGCGTCTGCTATCGAGGAGTATGGACTTCTTGCATTGGTGATGGCTTGCCAGCCGTGGAATCGAAATTGTTTCCCACAAGTCGTAGTGGCAAAGTACTTTCGTGTGGCCGCAGAGAACGCTGAAGAATAATTCAAGCCAGCCGGCATGCAATCGGTTCGATGTATATCTGTGGAATGTGGCTGTCGAGGAGTGAATCGAGGAGGGGCAAGGTGTTTTGATTTGCGAAAATATACTTCGGTACACAATGCAATGCATGTTTTCGCGTTTGGGGTGAGTCGCGACCCCTCGAAGACGCGTTAATTGGGACCCATATATTTGATTGGTTGTAAACGAAGCGAGGGCATCGACAACCCCCCTTTTCATCACAACCTACCAGACCCTCAATTTCCACAAGGGATGACAACACGACCCGTTTCAGTGGCCTTTCAATAGTCAACAAGGCTTTGCTACACAGATATCAACTTTAAGTCTCCCACTTACTCGGTGTCCCATCTGCAAAGCTTTATTACTTGCTCTTCTGGAGATTGCAGGTGTCCAACCCGATCATCCTGCTTCTGAGTTCAGGGAGGTAATAGCTGCTCTAGCATGGAATGCATACCGTCGAAAAAACTGCCCAGTTATGCATCCCTTCTGACCTTTACTGCCACATGCGTTGTTTACAATTAACTATCGATCTTAACAAAATTAACCATACAGAAAAGGTTTATTTTGCATTATTTCTCTTGGACATCATCACGGGTATTGCATTTCGAAGTCGGTTGAGTTTCAGGATTGGCGTTGTGGAATGGTTCGATCATCAATGGGTTTTTCTGGTGGCTCTCCTTTCGATTCTTTGGCTATGCCAAGTGGCAATAGGGTGCGCAATTACAAGGCAAGTAGTAGTCCCATCTTCAAATTCACAAAGTGCGGTTGAGGTATTGGAACTCATCAAATCGGATGAATTTTGCGGCTCCAATGCATCTGAATACAAGTGACTAATATCGGATCCGAAGCATATTGGCCTTGTTTTCATCATATCTTATGGCGTTTCTCTGCATTAGCAACAAACTGTATTCTCGAGAAACCACTTCACTTTTATACCTGTCCTTCCTCCCACTTTTTGTATCCGCTGTTATTTACCGAATCCAGCTGATGCTTTGCATCTCTCTACGTAAGAGGATACTCTTCAGAAAATTGCGATTTTGAGGACATGTGGTCACGGAACATGGCGCTCGCTGTCAGATGAATAGAAATCATTGACTTGGATTATCCTGTTTCCGTTTCCTAGATTCCAATTCTACTTGTCAGTTTCACATACCGCAAACCGTCAGATCTCGTCCTTTCATAGAAATGTTAGCCTAGTACAAGTTACATGAGTTATCATTTCTGTACCTGTCGCTGTCTGCTTCTATTACCAGAATGTTAGCTTTTGCAAGGAGGAATCACAATTGGGGCTTTTTTTTCAAGTGTTGCGGTGTTACAAGTGAGCTAAGGCTTGGAAGTAACAGCCTATGCTCTCTTGTGGTATGATATGGTAACTTGGAATTCATCTATAAACATAAGAAAAATGGAGCTGCATTTTTCCATTTTAGACATCCACTCTATCTCGAGATCATTGTCCAAAAGTAGTTTTTTTATAAAGAAGTCAGCGCTTTACAGGCCAACGCAATGATATTCTCTATTCTAATAACTTCAAATTCTAAAATTCTATGCCTCTACCCATAAACCGTAACGCCGAATCAAAGCCTTAATTTCCAACCGAATTTCCCAGAAGAAGTCTCCCCACATTTCATCTTCTCCGCCCCTTTCCATTTCCCTTTCCCTTTCCGCCTCCCCTTGCCCCTCCCATTCCCATTCCCATCCCCCCACACACTCTCCTCTGCGGCAAAACAGCCACCACATTCACCGTCTTCCTCAAATCCAAATTTGGCCTCAACTCCAACCTAAAAAACGTCTCATGATCAATCTGACACTTCAAATCCCATCTATCCACAACATCCCTAAACTTATACCCCTGCGCGAACCAGTGCACATGGCTTATCTCCGTCCAATCCTCATTCAAATTCTTCGGAATCGCGTAGTAGCGATGTGAATACGCCAGCCCGAAATCATCGCGCGAGATGACGTGAATGCAATACGGCGTGTCGTCCTTGATTGGGTTATTGGCTACTGCTTCATCCGACAGGACGTCATGGGGAACCCAGGGTTGAGGGACAGGTGGATCTCGACTTCGCGGTGGGAGGTTGAAGATGCGGGAATTGAAGTTGTAGATTTTTTGGCGCTTGACGGCGAAGCTTAAGAAGGATCCGTATATTCTGTCGTGAAGTTCGCGGTCGGGGTTGTGCCAGGGTTTGTTGTTTTGGGATGTCCAGGTCAGGTGTGCTTTTCCGCAGCAGAAGACGGGTTCGAGGATTGGTGGGATTGATTGATTCATATTGAGTGCTGATTAATTTGAATGCAAAACTGAATTAAAGCGTGACAGAATGATGGAGAGGAAATCAAAGCAGATTCGAGAAGAGATATAGTCTTTGTGATGCTGAAGTGATATTCACACAAGTTGGACGTTGTTTAGTTGTGAGTGAGAGATGCTTCTACGGAAGGCCCACATGATGGCGAATTCAGTATGATTCATCTCGATATCTCAGAAGTCTTTGATATCGCTTAAGAGGTGAGGTTGTTGACTGCTGATTTTAAGAAATAAGCTCATTCTTGCCACACTGCTCCCGGCGTGAATCTAGGAATATTACAAGAACGGAAGACATCTCGGAATACAGGAGCACAATCATTCAGAACTCTTTAAACAAAGATGTATAGTTTGTTTTCATCAGCTGTAATGATCCAACATACTACCCATATCCCCAATGAGGCTTGATTCACCCATCCTGAACGTCCATGGAGACACCTCAGACACTTCAATCCAACGGCCCATTTCTCAATACCATACTCTTCCCCACCCCTCCAAAACCAATTCCTCCCTTCAATCTACCATCACCAACCAGTTTCAACCCTTCATCATCAAACCCAAGCCCAGCTTCCCTCCAAAAGAAAAATCAAACCCCCCCCAAACACAACCCAACAACGCCATGTCCATGCTAAGCGGTGTAATGTACTCTCCTCTCCGTACTTTTCCTTATATCAACTGTTCATCAGAACGCATATTGTGGCACGTAATTCTACGAAACCATCCCGTCTTCCCCATAAGCCAAAAACCAATAAGAACAACCCTCCCAACTAAGCTTCTAAATTCACAATTCCGAAAAGGCTCCCATACATTTCTCCTACCATATAAAACACCCATAAGATCACACGAGCGCAAATTCCATTCTTCAAATAAAGCTTTAAACCTGACACCCGAGAATGATTCAACATGCTTCAATTACAGGTTCTTTTCGGCAGTTGAAAGGTATGACTTGATTCACAGCTCTTTTAGATGACAAGGTCAAGATATCTTTCAGTTTTAGATTAAAGTTGACGGAAAAGTGGATTGTATAAATCTGGCTGTTCAGGAGTCGAATATCGTATGCAGTCGAGGGAGGTTAGGGCAATATGTGAAAACGTGATGTTATAACCGTTATATATGTTTCGACCAAGTATCCAAAACAGATTTTACATATCCCATCCACAACCTACCATATTTCAACTCCTCAAAAAGCCGAAAAGAACATCCCGGAAGAAAATCACACCACGAGAAAATATCACAAAAACAGGACATCTCATTTCGAATTTGCATTTCCATCTCATTGATACAACCACATACACCCATACCACATCCTAATTCAATCCCTCCTCCTTCTCCTAAAACCTAACCCCTTTTCCCCCCACTACCTCCACCACACCCAAAAAATTACAAAAGAAACCAAAATTGTATACTGTAATTAAGTATGTGCATTCCTAACCCTCACATGCCCAAGTGCAAGCCCAAAAATAATAAGCAAACTCCAAAGCACCATGCAAACCCAACCCATCCACCCAACCAACAGAATGCCCAACCTCACCCACCCTAAAAGCCAAGCCAAGCCAGCCAAAGTGAGAAAGTGGGTGTCATCATAACAATCATTCATATACAAAGCTCGAAGTTAATTTTTCAGAACGTCTTTCAGCCCCCTCCCAAACAGCTCTTATATTTCCAGCAAGTAGCAAAACGTTCACGCCTTCTCAGGTAATTCACTGAGCTTTCTCGGTCTCCCAGGAGGTTTCATGGTTTTGTCGTCTTCCTTCGGAAGACCGCCACTACTTGTTCGCCTTGCGATTGCGATGCCCCCACTTTTACGTCTTGGGAGCGCGGAGCCGGGGATGGGGATTACGCTTTCCAAATCCCCTTTACCGTAAGTGTTGCGTCGATTTGGGGTGGGAAAGTCGGGTTCTCGAGATTCATCAAACTCGATGTTTGACACGCTTTGAGAATGTCCGTGGCCATGGGAGGCGGCAAAACTGCCGCCGATACTTGATCTGGGTCTTCTTGATTCATATGTGGTTGAAGAGTAGTTTCCTAGGGGCGTTCTCGCGCCACTCATCGATGTCCTACTTAATGGTCTGGATAACTCGGATCTGCTGAGTGGTCTGTCAGGCCGAACATAGCTGTTGGCTTGACTTGCTCTGCTACTAGGTCTACTATCCGAGCTTTCGCGGCCCTCTCTACCTGTGACAGGACCAAATGATAACCGACTTATACCTGACGTAGACAGCCTGCTTACATGCTTTGCTGAAGGTGTATCGTCGGATGGGGCAATTGACGAGTGGCTGACCGTGCTTCCACTTGCTCGTTTCCTACTTCTTATCGTAACACTGGAGGGCATAAAGTTATGGCCTAGCGCTGAGCCATTCCGAGGAGATGCCCGAGGAGGTGTATTTACAGGAGCTGGTAATTTGGATCGAACATTATGAACTCTCTGCTCCAGCTTTTGCATTTGCGCTGTAAGACTTCGAAGCTGTGTAAGTGAGGCAGAGTTGGGTACGTTGCGTGTTGCAGGTGCTTTCGTTCGGACGTTCCGTATAACAGAAGGCGTCGCATCTCTTCTTCGAGCTGGGGTCGGTGCGGCAGATCCTGGTCCTCTTGAGCTGCGCAAATTTCCTGATGGGATTCTTGTCGCTGGCTTAGGCGTCGTGCTGGAATCGCCAGACGGCAATTTGAGCTTGCTTTTGTGTGGATTCATTGGTGTTTTCGCTACTGGCTTCGCAGTAAGTGATGCCTCGGACATTGGAGGAGACGGAGGAGTAGGTGTTTCGGAGACGGTATCGACAGTCGAAACAGATTTGGTATCTGGTGGAGTACTGATCATAGGCGACGAAGCTGCAGAATTGAACGATCTTTCCGGGTCGAACGCCGGAGAACTTGGGGCGGTAATATCGGTCGATAAGGAACTGAGTTGACGTTTGCGCAACTTGTCTTGTGTAATCTCAGCTTCGATTCTCAGATCCGACAGCTCATCGCGGAGCCTCTGCGTTTCGATGCGTAGGTTTTCTCTTTCCTTTTCTCCAACCTTGATCTCCTCTTCTAACATGACGCCTCTTTCAATTGCGACATTATACTTGGATTCTAGGTCCTCTAAAGACGACGTCGTATTGCGCGCCTGCCTTTCGAAATCATCATTGGCCACTTCAATATCCCTAAGTCTTAGATGCTGGGTTCGGTTGGCATCTCGCAGTGCCGTAATCTCTTTCTGCAGCGTATTTTGCGCTGAGTTCGCTTCTGTCTTTGCTTGTTTGTATTTCGTCTGAGATATCATTAGCCACATATTTACCTCACAGCAGAACCTGCCAGTCCCCAAAAGAATGCATACCTTCCACTCATCGACCTCAAACCCTAGACTTTCTACCTTTTCCCGCAGCGCTTTCTCTCGCTGCTCCGCA
The DNA here is from genome assembly GCF_000409485.1 of Glarea lozoyensis ATCC 20868. Classification (NCBI taxonomy): domain Eukaryota; kingdom Fungi; phylum Ascomycota; class Leotiomycetes; order Helotiales; family Helotiaceae; genus Glarea; species Glarea lozoyensis. The sequence goes on along the minus strand of NW_007360989.1, from coordinate 637,040 downwards.
GCCTCAACATCCTTCTCAAGCTCCGCCTCTAATTCCTGACTAGACGCTTGAAATTCTGCTAATTCTGCTTCCAACTGTTCATATTGCGATTTATAATACGCGATCTTTTCCTCCTCTGTCGCAAGGTGGGTCGGTGGGGAGGACGGTATTTCGTCCATCGAGATCCTGTTTGCCGTAACTCCTCCAAATCTCCTATACGCAATCTGACATTCGCAGGCTCTCTCGTTTGTTGGAAATGCGAACCACAATCCCTCCTCCTTTGAATATCAGACCTACGAAGCTTCCTGTGTGCTTATTTCGGGAGCGGTGTACTTATGTAAATGTTCGAGGTCCGCGCGCTGGCTGTATTGTTATCGCAATCGTAATGAGCTTCGTGGTCGGTCGGTTGGTCGTTTCGTATCCAGTGATGTGTGTCGTTATTATTATCCTAGATATGCTGGTGGATTATTTCTATTCGTGGTGATTTGTTGGTGTCGTTGCCGGTGTCGTTGTCGGTGGTTGTCGATTGTCGGGGTTGTCGTCGATGAGTTGTTGTGGTCGTGGCTGCTCCCTCCTGAAATCGATGCGCCTGATTAAATTCACACCCCTGCATGTCGTCAGGGGAACCAAACCCCTCCCGATCTATCAAAGACCTCACCTTGACATTCATGGATAGCTTTGTCAAAACCGCGTATTATTTGTTTTCTTTTGACATACGCACGATGCATAACATTACCTTTCATTATCTACGCGTTAATCGAAGTTTGGTTCCTTAATCCTGCCAGAAGCTGTCTCCACCGCTTGCACAACAAACACGAAGGCTTTAATGCTCGGCCCACTTAGCAGAGATAGAAAGACTTCCATGAGCTATACTTAAAGAAACTACTTATTCTGCCCATTTAAGAGTTTGATCATCAGTGGGTATATGTGGTTATTTCCTTGATACCAATTGTCATTAACATTGTTACCAGCTACCATCTTCAGGTTTCTGTTTCATTGGTGATTCATGTCCCACAAATGACATGTGATTCATTGATGAAAGCCATCCATTACTCCACCAGACTTCAAGGTCATGTTTAGAGAACAGTCTATTATTCTATCTCTCCCCATTTATCAGATATACAATTTACAATCCCAAATTCAGGATATTCGACCGCTTTCCCCCCATATATAATATTACAAATCCATCTTCTTCTCGTGGGTATTAACATTATCCGAATCACTACTTGGAACCGCACCCGCTATCGCAATTACATCCTCAATATCTGGACCAGAGAATTTCTTGCTCGCGCTCGTGAACCACGTTATGGCGGCAATGAACATAATGGCTCCGACAGCAGCGGAGGTGTAATTCATATTTTCTGACGTTACGGGAGAGACAGATGGGAAGTTGAATGTGATGCAAGCGAAGACGAGATATGTGAGTCCGATGGCGTTGACGATGATTGAAACCAGAGGTTTCATGGCCCATGGACCGTTGAGTTGTTTGTGGCTTCCGTGGAAGTAGGAGATGAGTCGAACGAGAAGTGGCATTGCGTAGGAGAGGTAGAACTATGGGAGACAAGTGTTAGTGTGTACCGGGAAAAGGCTTATTCGAATCTCTTTGAAACAAGGACACTCGAATGGAACTTACGCCTTCAGTAGCAATCGCAATTACGGTATTGAATCCGGTAACCGTCCCAAAGTAGATGCTATTGAAAGCCATCTGAACGACAGTTGCGAGAACAATAGCTACAACAGGGATTTGATGCTTCTTCTCGACCTTTCTGATGATATGAGAGAAAGGAAGACCTTCGTCTCTTGCAAAGGCATAGAGTGATCGAGCTCCTTCGGCCAACAACGCGTTCGCCGATCCCATATTGATAACGACGATGAAGGAGGCTAAAAAGCATGTTCCGACATTACTGTTGGTGGAGTCGTGGTAGATTTGAATCAGTGGCACGAGAGTAGGTGTTTCTGCGACCAAGGTGATATCTCCGATACAGAAGCATACTGAAACGAGGAACACGAATCCGGTAACACAGCCTATCCATACGGACATGACTATTGCTCGAGGTGCTTGTTTGCTGGCGTCTTTGATCTCTTCGCACATCTATTGGAGGCAGAGGTTAGTCTCCTCTGCAAACGGGGAAGATTCCTCGAAATTAACTGAACTATATTAGGGTCTCGTTACTTACGTGGGCTGGAGCGTCATCTGTCAAATGTTGTGTTAGCAATATGTTCTGGAAAGTAACAATGGCAGTTAAGAGAGACTGCTACAAGCGAGCGAAATATCCACCCCAGGATAATCAAAAACAACAAGCATAACTCAACAGGGCGAGGACACTTACAACAACACATCCCAAACGCCGGCTGCAGAATACCAATAATCCCAGCCATTGGAGCACTAAAGCCGGTGAAGTTCTGGAAATCCTGGAACACGAAAGACGCCGGTTGCTTGTTCTGGTTGCAAGCGAGAATGGTGCTGATAGTTGTGATAAAGGCAATGATATTGAAAATCAAAAAGCCTTTCGACAGCTTATCCAGCACACTCGAACCCCACAAATTGATGAAGGTAGCGATCAACGTAAACCCATATGCAACCAGGACAGTATGCCATCTCTCGATCGTGAACGAAGGGTGGGTGAGCTGCGCTTGTCCAAGGATAAAGTTGGCACCGATAAAGGAATTCGTTGCGCCCATTGCGAGAATTCCTATGCCAAGATTAGAAAGTTTTCTTTGAAAGTCTTGGGGTTTGATTTACCAATAATCATAAACCAGCCGGTTATATACGAAAATTGTCTGCGAATACTCCTAGGAGACAAGATGTACACCCAGGAATATTGTCCTCCTGCCACTGGGTACTCACTGCACATCTCGGCCATTGAGTAGGCGACGCATAAAGAAACGCAACAGATTCCAACCCATCCCCATATCATTACTGGTGGTCCTCCTGATGTGACGCCAGCGACTAGAACACCACCGAGAGCGCTCCAACTGGACGATTGATCAGTATTTGATTCAATAAATAAGGAAATACAACGCAGAATCTGGACCAACATACCATGATACTATTGAGAATGAAAATCCGAGCATACCAATGAACCCGAAAGATCTGGTGAGTTCTGTGTAGTTTAGTAAAAGACAGATAAACACAGTACTCTCCAATTGACGATTAGCTTTCACTCACCTTGTTCATATCCAAACTGCTGCAAAGTAGCATCTCTGCCATCTCCAACAGCTTTAGTCTCAGGGTCTTCCATAGCGATTTTCTCAAAGAAAAAGGGGTATCAAAAAGAGACAAAGCGAGAACGAGATATAACAAAACTCAAAAATATAAAGGAGAATCGAATACAAATCTTTGTGGGCAAGAACTGTTATAAAGGTATACTCTACGTATCTATGTTTCATTTCACCTATCAGTTAACTATTTGCCTCCCCAGTTTTCTAATCGCATTACAACACACCCCATCTTGAAATCCTTATCGGGCTATCGCGATGCATGGTGACAGGCGTCATGCAAGACCGACATGTGGATCCTTGCAGAGTCAAGTTATATCTCCTTTCCAAGTTCCTACACATACTGCCGTCAATTAACTCTCACCTATTTATCAATCATCTGCAAAGCCTCCAATTGATATCATTTAAAGGCGAAGTATTTTTACCTAACAACTCCAACACAAACAAAGGAAGCGAGCAGGGAAACAAAAGTGGAGTTTGACGGCTGACTAGGCTGGTTTTAGCTACAGCAATTAACGTTAGCTTTCCCGGTTGTTTCCTTATCAGAGACCCTTAATTGCTCGACGACGTCTCTGAATTAATGCTTTGTTTCTGTCATGGAAACAGAGATGATAGACGGCCACTGACTGGTGATGGTTATTGGCAATCTCCTCCGGTGAGCGGGCCGACGCCCGATGATGTACCCGGTTGTGTGTCCAGCATTGAGATGTCTGGACGTCTCTCATCTAGCCGGCAAGCAAGCCGATAGTCATAGAGAAACGTTCGAACGGGTCCTTTGCATGGGCGTTTATGATGTGAGTTTTGCAGTTCTTTTCCGTCGAGAATCTCGAATGAGATGATTCTTGTCAAGTCTTCACCAAGCAAATCGTACATGCGACAGATCATACTGATTCATTCTACCTCGAGACCTAGCGCACCCGATGGTATGACCTCGGAAATATAAAATCAAAGGTATCGTGTCTGTGTCTCTCACATGTACTTCAATTCTCCTTTGTACCTTGCATTTAGGTCGAATTTGTAACACAAGATCTGCCCAGTGGTACCACAGATGGACGTACCAGTAATGTTACTGACTTCAAATGTCTCTGACTTGGTCGTACATCAAGCGATAGAAACACACTCGAGAGTACCATGAACTCCTCAAATCAATTACAATATCTCTCAATCTCCTTCTACTTCTTTACCCCTTTCCTCCTATCCCACTCATCAACCATGAGAAATGGATACTCCAATCCGAATCCACGTCCTTAGCGACGGCACTAAATCGCGTCTCGTTGAATTTCCTCGTCTAAACAGTTTTGAAGACGTAGATAAACTTTCAGAACCAAGAACCACGCATTGGAATTTGCTCAGTTGTTTCTCACAACGAAAATATCAAGCAAGGAATTCAGAAATCGCTGACAAGAAAAAACAAGACCCGAGAATCTCAATACCGCCTACGATCCCACCTTTGGAATTACTGAAGTCCAAGATGACGGCTCAGGTTGAGGCGAGACCTTATGCGTGGCCGATGGATGGGGCGTTTAATCCGAGGACGACAGCGTTGGTGATTATTGATATGCAGAAAGATTGTGAGTTAAGTCTTCATTTACAAAAATTTGCGTTAGCAATATATCTCAGATGGTCACGTTTTACACCCACATCCCTCAAACACAAAATCTCTCACTCTCTCACTCCCTTCGCCTCACCCAAAACTAACACACCCAGTCTGTTCCCCCGGCGGCTACCTCTCTTCTCAAGGCTACTCCCTCGCCCCAATCCTCTCCCTCATCCCCCGCCTAACCCACCTCCTCGCAACCTTCCGCACCCACTCCTTCCCCATCTACCACACGCGCGAAGGCCACCGACCCGACCTCTCCACGCTCTCCCCGCGCGAAGCCTCCCGCTCCAAACTCACCTCCGGCCTCGGGATCGGCGACCCCGGGCCCCTCGGCCGTCTCCTCATCCGCGGCGAAGTCGGCCACGACATCATCCCCGAACTCTACCCCCTCCCCTCCGAACCCATCGTCGATAAACCCGGACGCAGCGCGTTCGCGCACACGGACTTCGAGCTGATGTTGAGGATCAAGGGGATCAAAAATTTGGTTGTGTGTGGCGTGACGACGGATGTTTGTGTGGGGAGTACGGTGAGGGAGGGGAATGATCGCGGGTTTGATTGTGTGGTTGTGGGGGATGCGTGTGCGGCTAGTGAGGGGTTTTTGTGAGTTGAAATTTTTCTTTTGGGGGAGTGAGGGATGTGGGAGGGTTGGGTGTGAGATTCGAGGCTAATTTGACTAGACATGATGCTGCTCTCGAGAGTGTGGTTGCGGAAGGTGGGATCTTTGGCGCGGTGGCTACGATGGAAAGTATCCTGAAAGCGTTGGGGGAGGAGATGCCGGAGCATTTGAAGGAGAAGTAAATGGGTGGTGCCAGTCTGGAGGCGGATACCAAGAGGAAGGGTAAGTCAAAGTGTTTTGTAGATTTATAAGCTGGAATGAGATACCTTGCGCATACATGTTTACTTTAAAATAACTGGAACAGCTGGATGTTTTGTTAGCGTATAGGCTTTGTGTGATTGTCGACCATCATGTCTTCCAAGAAGAATAGTCATTGTTCAAGTATTTCCAGTGGAACCACATTTTCGTTATATGCCAATACCTAACCGAAGATCAGAAGCGCTTGATCTAACCGAACTTCACTATCAATTAGACCAACGTCAGTAGTCGCCTTCAAGTTCCTGTATCTTAATGCAAAAGTGTCCTTAGAGGAGAATGAGTTTCGAAAGAACTTTTTCAAAAATGCTATAAAAATCCTCAAGATTTCTACTCCACAAATCCAGCTAGCAAAATGGGGTATATAACAAACAAAAAAGAGCCAATACTCCATCCAAGCGGAATCTCGAAAGAAGCAAGGCCTGATAGTCCATCCAAATGTCCTCAAATCCATATCAAACTATCGCCGCCCACCACCAACTGCAAAGTTATCAAACATCCAAACCCTCGGAAATTTCCACCACAAATCTCCTCACCTTCACCAGCAACACATGACCCTTGATTCTCTCATACCTGGCTCACAACCCCTTCAACCCTCAAATCCGCGAAATGTCCCTCAACACCCTCCTCCGTAACCGCAACCCCATCGCGCACCTCGAGCGGTTTACTCCCAAACCACCCGTGCGCCGCCTCATCCATTTCCATCGGCGTGAGCGGTCTGCGGGCTTCCTCTAACTCTATTTCTGTCATCTCAGGGAGCGGGATGTCTGTCGCGAGACTGGGGAGGGCAGGGAGTGGCCGCTCAGAAGAGCGTCGGACGCGCATGATGAGCGAGGGTTCGGAGTCGGTGCGTGGTGGGAAGAGGGTCGTGAAGGCTTTTTGGATGGCGGGGGAGTAGGCGGAGCCGTTACCGTAGGAGGTGATGTTCGGGTTGTCGTGTGATGCGGGGATACTGGGGTCTTGGGGGGTCTCTTCTATAGCGCCGGAGATTCCGAGGCCCGGGGTGGTGGTTTGGGTTGAGAGGATGTAGTTTGAGCCCCAGGAGGATGTCGAGGCGGTAGGCGAGGATTGGGCTTCAGGGTCGAGAACACGCTGGGATGGAGGTTAGTTGGTGTCCTTCCATATGATCGTGGTCCATTGAATCCATCGCTCGAGCACCACCTGAAAATATATCCCAATATGCAAAAAAGGCCAGATAGTGGAGGAACTTACAGGTTTCGGGTTCTCCCTTAGCCCTAAATTCGCCACAATCTCCTTCTTAGCAACTGGTCTATACTTTTGAAGATGAAAGCCAAACCCAGTGATGGCAGACAATGGAGCGTCACCGTTCACAACACCATTCAGACTTAACATCGAACCTTCTCCCAAGTTTGGTCGACATCTGTGACAACATTTGAATTGACATTCTCCACCTCGTATCGGGATCCATGGTTTCTGTCCAGCTTTAACAATCACGCGAGTGGGTAGATATCTGGAAAAGCGACTTTGAGGTGGGGTAACAAAGAGTTCGGCAGATGAGTTTGGGTGAGTCGTCTCGGATCTTGCGGTGTCTAGGACCTGGTGTGTGTTAGATGTGATCTTTTTGATGTTGTTGACACTCGTTGTGGTTGTCATTGGAAGAGACCCCATCTCGACTAGCTTGACGCAAAACTTACATGAGATCTTTGTTCAAGGATTCTATTAATCTGCTCCTGGCTGTACGAGTCAAGTTGTTCCTGCGAAACCTCTTCCAAGAAGGCTATTTTGCTCATTCGCGCGACTGGACCTCGTTTTGGGGGTGCAGCTGGCCGCTCAAACAAATTGCCAAATGCATCAAGAGCTGGCTATCATTCAGATTAGTATCGTTTTTAGCAGCACACAAACGCAACTTACGAGCGCGTTCTTATCGAGATCATCCTCCAGCAGCAATTCGCGATCTTGAGTACATCTATACAACCATCCAAAAGACCCTGGATTACAACAGACCGAGCATCGAAACTCTGTTGTGTACAGACGTGTCATTGTCAAATGGGTACATGACGGATATTTCGGAGTAGAATGTCGGCTTTGCTTTATGGTTTCAGTCGAGGATCCATTCGTTTTGGAGTCTTGCGCAGCCATGGTTGTTGTCGGTTTGCTGGGTACCAGAAACAGTCGAAGGCGATATCCGAGTTTAAAGAAGCTCCATGTACTCTGTTCCTGAGATCGATGGTTTCGTTGTTGACAATCTGACTTAATTGAAATTCCCCCGAGTCGCTGCTGTCTGAATTGTATGAATAATGGCCTCACTCGTCCGAAGCTTTTCGAAGATGAGTCTCTGCAGTGATCTGGTGTCAACAAGGTTCCAGCCTCCTACATGGATTTTCCTCCACTAAGCGAACAATTCACCCTAAAGCTCCAAGTCTAGCCGAGTACAATCACGACGGGAACCTTGAAGCATTTCCCCCATAGAACCCGTGAGACGAACCTGTAAACTCCTCTAGGTTAGCATCCAGTAAAAAAGCGAGCTTCATACAACTGGTACTAGTTGGCAATTCACATTTGATCTCATACTCGTGACACATAGCCCAATATGAGTCAATTAGCGCGATTTGCATTTCATGGCCACTGAAGCCTGCGACAGCGGGCTTACTCAACGTTCTTTTATACCCGGAAAAATGGTTGATTGACGTTGGATTTTGCTCAGTTTGTATTCGGGGGACCAGCCTGTGGTAGATGTTAGCTACTATGTGACAGGCGATGCGTTATTGTTATCAAACCTCTGTTAGGAGATCTTGCACTCAGCTTTTCATTCAGACAACTTAACCATTCCATTTTGTAGATGAATTGAGATAATATTTGTTACTCCATATTCAGCCAGAAAGAGCTGCTTTGAGTAAGTTTTCCCTTGTAGGTCTTCTGCGCTTGTTAATTTTTCGTGCCAACCAACATACTCAGTGATAGTTGCCCTTCTGTGAAGGTTTGTGGTTCTCTAATCAAGACTGACGAGACAACGAATTCGCCGAGCGGAATATCAACAACGAGACTTTGGTACATCGCTCTTCTCCTGACTTGTCGAGCATCCTGAAAGCAATCGCTTGTCCCGCAAACCGCTTTTTGGAAAATGGGCCAAGGTCCGTATTCGTGGATCTTGTTATCGACTCGAATCTGTAGATTTCTGAGCCGCCCAGCTGCTAGGGAACACTCGGTCTATTCTCGAACTGGATCACAACACGGGAGACCTAACCAGATATCGAGTGAACCGTAACCTGCCTCGTTAATCACCACTAAGTATAGGTAGGTTGGCCTCAAACGATGTCCGGCCCATATTATTCACAGGTAGCACAAAAGGAATATCCTATAGAGCTTTGTCATCATCTTGCCATCATCTTGATGTGCTCTTGATGCAGCAATCATGGAAGGAATTGAGAGTGGTCGGCCTTCGAAGTTACCAAGGATAAGGTAAATTCTATACTTGAAATCCAGAAGATGGTGTGAGATACATAAGTTGCCTTAGTAAGACCTTGAATGAGATACAAGACCATGGGAAAAAGCAAACAGTCAAATCCAGTTAGTGTTCCGACCACGAGGCTAGGTAAAAGGCGTTAACGAGGACAGCACATGCACAATGATGGCATTGTCTGCAGCGTAAGCTTTGTTGTATAAGTGGATAGGTATACAGCTCAACCGGAGAGCTCATGAAGTACCTAGGTAGTGCTCCGATGGTAGATTACATTCTCCATGAGTGTGGTTTTGTTTGCTACTATTTGCGTGTTTGACAAGGAACGTCATCGAGAGGAAATGAGACTTTCGATGAAAGGGGTAAATCTAGAGTACCCAGAAATACTCAATGTCCAAGGCAAATAACAGGGCCACTTGACAGTACTCGGCTGTATATTTGCATCATTAAGCTTTCTGATACTCGAGGAGAAGAGAGAGTGAAGAAACACAAGCGAGGTCGTTGTTGTCCCTCCAGCCGGATGAGGTTACAGACCCACATCGACTAGCCCCCTGCCGGTTCTTAGTGGCACCTCCGCATTTACTCTTGACCCTCACCTCGCTCTGCCAGCTGGGGAGTTGCTTTTGCACAACACAACACCAAAACATCGTATCGCATCCCTCCAACCGCCTCCCAATCCGTCACGAGCGGACGAGAGAAACTTTGAATAAAGGTCAGTTGCTGCGAAATCCCCTCTCAATCGCATAACTTCGCGATTCGTGTTCGCGCAAGACTCCGTCTCACCCTTGTCGCGACAACCTCGGCCGACTCCCAAGTATCCGACGTAAACAGAGAGACAGAGAAGTCACTCAATCGAAACACCTGCTATCACCATCAATTCATATGTCTTGCGACTATTGTTAAAATCCGATCGTCTGCTAACATACGATCCAAAGTACTCGATTTTGCTGCCTCACATCTCACCCCTCACAATGTCGGTAAAATTCGAGAAAGAAACAATCAAGCAGACTGGCGGCACCATTCCAGACGTATCTTTGAGCCAGACCCTCAAAGAAGGAGCTTCAACCTTGAAAGATGGCAAACATGGCTTGGTACACAATGCGGGGGTGCTGGTGACCGGTGGGAAGGAGATGGAGGGGACTAAGGGCTACTTGGCGGTATGCGATCTGTCCAGCGGTCGGGCATGTGCAGCAACTGACTTACGATCGAAATGCAGGCGTACTTGAAGCAGCTTCAGACGAATCCTCTCCGCACGAAGATGTTGACCTCGGGGACGTTGTCCGCATTGCAAGAGATCCTGGCTTCGTGGATCGCAAAGGACCGCAACAAGAATGGCCATTACTTTACTGCTCGAGTACCTAAAATGGCTGCTTATGGAGCTTTCATCAGTGCGCCATTGGGTCACGTATTGATCAGTATCCTCCAGAAGCTCTTTAAAGGTCGGACAAGTTTGAAGGCCAAGATTCTTCAGATCTTAGTTAGCAATTTGATTGTAGGTTTGATATCTCGTTTGCTGTAAAGACTGGCTAACCGAACAAAAGATTGCGCCAATCCAGAACAGTGTTTATCTCGTCTCGATGGCAATCATCGCCGGCGCTAAGACGGTGCATCAAGTCCATGCAACATGGAAAGCTGGTTTCATGCCTGTCATGAAGGTCAGCTGGATTTCGTCTCCATTGGCTCTAGCCTTTGCGCAGAAATTCCTACCGGAACACACCTGGGTTCCATTTTTCAACATCATTGCATTCTTCATCGGCACCTACGTCAATTCGGTAACGAAGAAGAAGCGTCTTGCAGCTCTCCGCAAGAGATATCAGGACGAGAGAGGTTCGAGACCCGACGACTACCCAGGACAACCAAAATACTAGTTGATTTGAAAATTTCAATTGGATGGAACCGATTTCCGATCAGGTCTTTTTGTACATGGACTAAATGCGACTAGCTGGAATTGGAAGAGCTATAGTTAGACAAATTTTCCAACGCTTTCGACGGTTGAATAATGAGTGGCTTTACGATGGATTTGGTTTGTGGACGGAGTGGCCAAGCTTGCTTTGATCGAAAATGGCGGGTCACGGCAGATTGCCATCTTCGATGGTTTGTGTAAGTTGGGGTTGTTCAGTGTCCCTATTACTCGGTTATTCGAATCTATTGGCGTTTATGTACAGTTCGCAAAATTCCCATGATCGATGTGCTTCCTAAGTTTGTGGCGCAAATCAACACGTCAACTTGTTTTACATGACACATAGGAACAAGTATCATATTACTGTCAGATGCCAACAGCTTCGTACAACTAAAAGGAACGATACACGCTGCTGACACTGTGATTCCCAACAAGTGCGGAGCATGTATTTCTATTTCTTACTTCGCCTCCCTATCATCTTTTGCCTCTCTACATACTTACGTGCATTTACTTGATTGCCTAGATTTCATTTGTTTCCTACCTGAGTTCCCCGAGTCGTCATAGTACTTGAGAACCTATTTCTCGGTCCGGATTATCAAAAGTTGAATACTTCAAGGTCATACTGCTCGAAGACTCGAAGCGTCATCAATTCTGAAGTTCTGAGCAACTTCCTCCGCGTACTTATATCTCAGTATCTTTAACAGGCATGGCCAACAGTCTACAACTAAGTGCCTTTCCACGTCGACCAGGTCTCTACGACCCACAAGCAGGAGGTCGCCTTCCCCCAAACTACCTAGGAGGTATGGGCGGCCTCCCAATGCACCCACGCCGTCGCGATCCCTACATGGCAGCCAACCTCCCACCTCACCACCATGGCGGCCTCGACCCACGCATAGCAGCAGGACCACTCCGTCGAATGCCCCTCCAACAACGAACCCCCTACTATTACGACGAAGACCTCGACCCCCTCGATCCCTCCCTCGCCTACATGGGCAAACCACGCTCCGTCCCTCATCCCCACATGCACATGCCCTACGACCCTTACCACGCCTACCACCCACCCTGCTCCTGTGGCTCTCACCACTCCAACAGCTGCTCCTCCTCCAAACTTTCCTCCTCCTCTTCCTCCTCCTCCAAATCAGACCTCAAAACCAAAGACCTCTTCATCCGCTCCAAGATCTACTCCGTGCGCGCCTCCTACCTCGCCGAATCCCCCAAATTCGAAGCCGAGCTCACGAAACTCATGGACAAGAAAAAGGAAGACCAGATCCCGTCGCGCATCATCAGTCTGCTCATAAACTACATCAACAAGGAAAGCTATTCCAACGACAACGTGCTCGATGAGGTCACGCTGCACGTGGTCTGCACGACTGTTAATTGTAAAAGTGCCGCGGAGTATGCGCTTGAGAGGCTGAAAAGGTTTACGAAGGAGGGCCATGAGATTCCTGTCGAGGAGCTGTGTCAGATTTGCGTGGCTATCTTTTGTAGTGAGAAGGTCGAGGAGAAGTTGAAGGAATGGTTGAAGACGCATATGAAGGGGGCGGGGAATGAGGCGCTTGGGAGGAGGAGACAGGCGCTGCTGGGGGGGTGTAAGAAGTGGGTTGAGTTGATGGATAAGAAGCCTGAGGTTGGGACTAGACTTGAGGTGCTTCTCGATTTGAGGGTTAAGGATGATGAGGGGGGGTATCGGATTTTGTGAGGGGGAGGGATGGAGGGTCTGAGTTTGGGAGTAGGGAATGGCGTTCAGGGGGTGAGTGCAGATACGAATGATGTTATGACTATATACGGTAACGCACATATGGACACCAAAATGGCAGTTTCTTGTTCTTTTCTGTCACGATACGATACGTTAGGCATTAGCATTAGCATAATACACGTTTAAATTACTTATTCACACATTCCCCCTTTCCCTTTCCCCTTTCCATACCCTATTCCCCATTCAACTACCCCCCTCCTCAACAATCCCCCCTCCCAACATCCACAAAACGTCATAGACAGCAAATCCCACATCACATGCAGCCAGCCTCCTCACATCCCGATACGATCTGGCAATTACACAAATCTAGCCGTTACACAATCGAAAACGTGCATCTTACAATCCGAAGACACACAAATGCTGCAAGTGTGGCTTTTTTGGGATGTGTTTGCTTGCTGGACTAGATCTGTATGTGGTGTGTGCTGCGGTCTAACCAGACATGTGAAGAAAAAGAAGCGAGGGAGGTGATATCTAAGTGGGTTTGGTAGGTGGGCCGAGGAATTTGGTATACCATGCAGTTCCTTCGTGTCTAGGTTACAGAAGTCTGTGGTTCTTATTCCTGGCGAGGGGAAGAAGGAATTTGTAAATGTTGCTGGTTCATCTTTCTAGCTGATGTTTTAGACCACAGACTGTGGTATTCTATGGGATGTACTTAAATGTATGAAGTCGAATATACGCAAAACCGAATTTATTTGTGGATGAAAAGCTGGAGATCGTACCACATCAGAGAGTTCCACTATCCCCCCCGCTCCCTTTCTTATAATTGAAATACACACTCTCGTTTCCAATCAGAACTTATCTAGGTATCCCCTTCCAAATCCAAACCCCGCCCAAATTTCCAATTCCCTTGCCCCATTCCACCTCCTCAACCCCTCATTCAATCCTCCCTAACCCACGCCCTCAACTCACACCACACACCATGGCCCTCACACCACAACTTCTCCGTCCCCACCATCGGCGTCCACGTCTCGCCATCCCCAATCACAATATCCATCTCAGAGCGTCTCACCGTCTCATACGCTTCCTCTTTACGGATCTCCCTCCATCTTCGACAGTGGAATGGTGTTTTGGCCGCCAGGATCGTCGAGGTGGGCGTGTTGCGCTCTTCGATGGGGATGAAGTAGTGTGTTGATATCGTCGTTACGGGCGTAGAAGAGGAGGATGGGGCTGAGGGGATGGTGGGTGTGGAAACCCGGGGAATGCGACTGGGGGTTTGTGGAGGTGTGGGTTTCAAAGTTACGACTTCGACGACGGCGTAGAATATACTGGTATATGGGAATGGGCCCTCGGGGTTGAGCGCTGGGGGTATAGCGTCAGCGTTCAGGATACAGGCGAGGAGACTTGCTATTAATGGGCCTGCGGAGCGGGAAGGCGGGACGTTGTTATGGAGGGTGTTTGCGGGGAGGAGTTCGAGGAGGTGTTTGTAGGACAGGGGGATGGCGTCTTTGCAGCATAATGGGTTGATTGACATGGTGTTAGATGGGATGGACGTAATGGTTTCTGTTTCGCCGATTTCTTCCCAGGGTTCTTCTGGAGGAGGATCTAGATGGGATTAGCTCATAGTTCTGATGTTAAGGGGGTTGATATACCTTTTTGTAAATGCTTGTTTATCGTCTCGCGCACCTGAGAGAATGTAGGGAGTGACTCAGAGAGGGTTGAGAGTTGGGCTCTGATGGAGAGGGGCATCATTTTCTCGTCTGCTATCAGATCTTCCTCCAAAAAAGATGGGGCTGTGGTTGTTTCTTTCTTATGGTGCTTGCGAGAAGCGTTTGGTGAAGCATTTTCAGCTGATTCATGATGGCGCGCAATTTGGTGTTGAGTCAGTGGTTTGTTCGTGAACAGTATCGGAAAATGCTGAGGATCCTTGGAGTAGGAGATGTTTGGGATTCAGCTCAGGTTTTGGTGAATAGGTGACCGAAATTTGTCCTGAACTAGTCATCATGATTTCACTTTCGCAACCATTGGCTAACGTTGAATTTCTTGTCTCAAAAGCCCCATGAGGAGAGCTGGCAGAGACCCAGATCTTTCTAACCTGAACTTTAGGAGTACGACTTTTCAGAACGTTGAAGTCAACAACGACTGGCTTTATCAAACACACGCTGCGAGCATTGTATCAATGTGATTCATTGGCTCTGTATTGATTTTCAACTGACACTTATTGTCTAGCAGGAGGCATGGTCGCGTCGTCTAAAATTATAGTGAGAATTAGCCAACACAATATACATATTCAAGATTCGAAAAGGGCTTAGCCACTAATTTTCCAACCCAAAGAAATTGTTGTCAAAATTGCCATGCTCCATTTCGCCTCCTCCACCAGCACTTAAGCCACCGCCGTCCACGAACATATCATCAAATACGCTATCATCCGCGCCAAACATAGTTAGATCGAGGTCCATATTATCATCACCACCAACATTATCCAAGTCAAACGAATCTGTCAATTGTTTGTTGCCATTGCTGTTGGTATTATTTGATGTATCCTGTGATATGTTTGTAGCACCCGTTCCGTTGTTTGTCACATTCTGATCCTGTGACATGTTTCCAAAAGTGGATAGATCAAAGTCGTTGCTCTGCGTCTGAGTCTGATCTTGTGAGTTAATGGCAAAAGAAAAGTCCATGTTGTCAAAGTCCATATCAATATTATCGTCATTATCATTTGGGATATCAAATAACGAGTCAATTGACGAGTCTTGTATAGCCGAGTTACTGGGGTCGTTCTGCGTATTTTCAGTATTAATGCCAAGGCCGATTATTTTGTTATCACCACTAGCTTGTGTTGAAGCTTGAGGAGATGGCATTTGTAAGGGTTTAGAAGCCGGCTTTGGAGGTTCAGGGGCTGTAACGATAGATTCCTTTGGCGGATCGGGGATTGGTTCTGGCACTTTCACGACAGGCCGTACTGATTCCGGGCTCTTGTTTAAAGGTTCCTTCTTTATCTCCGGACTTTTCGACGGCTTCGGGGACTGGTGAGGTTGTTGGAGTGTTTTGGATTGACTAGGAGCCCGGTTCATGGCTATTGTGGGAGAAACTGGCTTCGGAGCCGGAGTAGGAGTAGGTTCGGGTGCCTTTTCTGCAACTGGGATGGGATTTTCGAGAGCAAGTCTTTTCGATCGACATTCTTCAAGATCTCTTTGAAGGACGGATTTGGATTGTAGCTAACCTTCCGTCAGTACCAGTACATATCGTTAAAGAATGTGCAGCTCACTATGTCGATTTCCAAGTCGTCCAATGCTTGCTGAAATTGCTCAATGATGGTAGGGATGGTGGATTGCGTCCGAGTAGCTCCAACTTGTGCTTTACCGCCTTCTTTATTGGAACCCTTTAATGCTCTCCCAGTCTCTATGAGCTTTGGATAAGTTAGCGAGGCTCAAATGCCATGCACAGAGGCTACTTACAACTGCATTGAGCATGCTTTGAAGCACGTCCAAGGGCTGCTTTGGTCTCGCGGGCGCATCTTGCGCCATGATGGATAGTTTGGTGGCTGGACGTTGGCGATAGAGTATGTTGAGATGAACCTGAAATTTGATAGATTGAAGTATCTAAGTATGTGAATATGTGAATAATTCGAACGTGAACTGAATAATAGAACTCGAGAATGAAGGGAGAAGTTCGGCGTGGAAGCTCCAGAACAAAGGGAACAAAGAAAGGGTCGAGGAAAGTGACGCAGATGCGCGACCGCGACCCTAGCTTGTGGCCCGTGCGCTTCGCACCCCACAGCACTTTCTGATACGGGTTTTATTTCACTTATGTTGTCTTTCCTGAAATGGACTTCAAAGTCAAAAGAAACGTCTCTATCGATGGCTAGAATACCGTGAGAAGAAGCAGTCATAACTTTATCGGGACTATATATTTTGCACTATCCATTAATAGAATCTGGATTGAAAAGAAACATCAAGCTGCAATACCAGGCTTGATCGCACGTTAATTTTCTGGGCTTTCACGCGGTGGCTGTATATCGGAGCCTCTTGTTCGGTAAGTCAAGACTTTCAGTATGTTCCTTTTATACGACAGGGCTTTTAGGTAGGTAGAACATGCTTCATTCGCTACTTGGTGCCACGTAGGAGCTGCTACGAGAGAAAACTTGCGAATGTTGGTCCTGAAGTTTATTCATCCATCAAAGCTAGCCAAACCTCCAAGTGTCGTATGTCATCGGGATGCATTTTAGTTTTAACCTGCAATTCAAAATATCTTCTGAAATTCCAGCGTCTGAACTGGGCCGGGGTTGGCCGCACCTTACGAATCGCCATCTCCCAGCATACACCTGACCACAGCAGGTCATGAAAATAGTATTCTAGTGATGCTGGCCAACTCACTAGATCTCTAAGAGCATCGTAAAGCAGGCGCATACAGTCTGCCCATTCAGGCGTATGACCAATGGGCTTTATAATCGGCACCTCGCCCAAAATTTGGTAACATTGCGAGGGACATTGCTTGCTGATGCAACCAAACGATTCGAAAAATACGTGTAGCATTTCATGCATAAGGGCCAGTATGAGCAGCGGTATCCAAGTTGTGGGACCTCTTTTATTATCATAATCAGCCCAGACTCGGATGATCCCACGAAATGGAATAGTTGCATCCATTTTGGTAAGTCCCATTTGAGGAGCATGTTCATCATATTCCATTATGACTTTAACAAGTTCTGGATCGAGAGCTCCGAAGAAGAAGGCATCATTGAGGAGTAGAAACCAACTGTTCAAGAAGGTCTGAGGATCCTCATCTTCCCAAATCGGCGAATAGAGTCTTAATATCTGCTTAGGCGAAAGTCGCAGCTCAAGTGGAATCTCATTGTACCAATGAAGCGCCCGAGCAAAGTCTCTGGTATTGTAGGCTTTCCATTGTGGCTGGAAATGCCAGGATTGAAAAAGCTCTTGGTCGAATGATGGATGTGGATCGTCTGAAGGAATAGTCTCGAATTCGAAGGGTCGAGGCGTGAAATTATCAGGGTCGTCTGGAAGAACAGTCTCTCCTGGAGAGACGGTCGCTTCTTTGAATGGCGGAGACATCAAGTTAGGATGATCGCCTGATGGAGCATTCTCCCCTTCGAAGCATAGCCTCTTCCGATGATGAGCATCGTCTGGAGGAACAGTATCTTCTTCGAAGGGCCGAGCCGTCGCTTGATGAGGATCGTCTGAAGGAACACTCTCTTCTTCAAAGAGCCACTTTGGCAATTCATAAGGATATGGATTATCGGATTGGTCATCAACGTCCCATTTTCTTTGTTTCCTTTTTACGAACAATACATGTTCTGCAACATCCCATTTAACGTCTGGTGGGAGCTCGGAACGCATGCGTGCCTTTCTATCCATCTTCTCGTCGGTTGTCTTAGGCATCTTGAAGTTGATTTTGATCTGTAAATTGGAAATAATCAGTAATAGATCAGTAATTCAAAGATAAAGGGTCAATACTTCTAGTGGGTACAAGTTTCACAGAGTTGTGTTATAGAAAAAAACAAAGGTGGTGGTTTTTGCAAAATTGCTATAGAGACAGAAGATCAGGAAGAAAAGGATATTTCCTAGTTTAAATACCCTATTCTGCTAGGACCTCGGAATTCTAATGGATGAGATACGAACATAGGAATGGTATTGCAGTGTGAATTATTTACACGTTTTTGTTGAAGCAAGCTGATGAATCACAGAAACTTGGTGTTTAGAGGAAAAAAGGTAGTTGCAGCCGAGAAGAAAGAGCATTTGAAACTTCACTCAGAGATAACTTGTCAGAGATAAGAAGAGATATTTGACTTCACATACTTTGTTCTGAGAGCCTCTCAGGCTAGAGGAGTGGTTATATCTAACAATAAGGTAGTTAATCCTACAATTAATATTTAAACATGCCTATACAAATTTGTTTCCATGTACGTTACCACATCTATATTTAATTAATTCACACTTAGAAGAGTACTAATCTCTCATTAACTTCAAACATTCTAATTTTCATGGACAATTTACAATACAGAAGCACTCGGGATTCATAGCTGAAAACGCCAGACATCTAGAACCACGTCGGGCCTCCTTCCAAACATGTAAATTGTCTCAGCAAGATTCGTCTCCCATCTATCCCATAGGTCTCAATATTTCATGCAGGCGTCTGCACAGGGAACATATGGCGGAGGCCTCACATGCACATCGGCTCGCTCGGGGCTGAGGCGGAAGCCTTACCACACTCCCCAAATGTATATAATGACGGATTGTCCACGTCTAATCTACACATAGCCAGCAACACCTCTACATCATTCGAAAGGACCTACCACGATCTCAGGAGCCGCTTGGCGGCCTCCTAAGTTCCAGGACCTAGAATTCTTGGATTTAACTTAGCTTCTGCGTCGCAGAAGTCCGCCTTGCAACGGCGGACTCTGCGCGGCTGTCAAATCAATTTCAAACTTCCAAAGACCTTGCTGGATGCGTGCACCACGTGACCAACACTACTTCGCAGGCCTTTTTCACCAACGACAGTCAATCAGACTTCGATTTTTATTTCTACCATTTTGATGGATCGTCAATAAGCAGTCTATTCAACAACGCTGACTTCGACGGGGCGCGGCCTATAACAGATGGGTGGCCGAGGGTCAGACAGCCATTCCAAGGTGCTTATCACCTGCAGTCTGACTTGCTTTCCAATGTAACGACGGATAACTTCACTGGATTTAGCTCAGTTTCTCTCATTCCTGCCGGGGTAGATCGCGGTGGGGAAGAAGTACCATCTTTTTCGACTTCTTACTACAACGGACTTCAGCGTCCTGAGGATGTTGAGACTTTACGGATTACAGAGCCCAATTTCTCCCCAATCAATCCACCACGAGGTGATCTTGAATTGTACAGTGCTACAGCTGGACTGCAACTAAACAACATTTCGCCCAATTCTGTCTCTGTACAAGCACTAGAGTCAAGCCATTCGGTTGACCTTGGCCCCGCCGGCGACGAGCCCTCTGCGACGGGAACTACACTCGCACCCACAGTGGATTCATTGCAACCGCGCTCTTCTACGCCTTTAGACTCTGGCAGCTCTCCGAAAGAAAAAGCGGTCCCACAGATTGGATGTACATGGCCACTATGTATCAAGTCATTCTCTTCCATGGCCGACTATAAGTAAGCACTTCCCTAGCTACCTCTCAACGCTTTCTAACACACTACCAGCCACCACTTCAAAAACCACTCCAAGCCCTTCCTCTGCACCATCTGTCCGGCTCGACATGCAACTAAACGTCATCTAGACCGTCATGTTAACGAGCGTCACAGCAATGTTGAGAACTACTTCTGTTCGGTTCTAACATGCAAACGATCACGCGCGGGTGGACAACCATTCCGGAGGGTGGAGAATTGTAGGAGGCATGTTGTGAAGGTGCATCAGCTTTGTGATGCTAGTATGGATGGGTTGGATATGGATGAGGAGACTAGAAGGGTTAGAGAAGGGAGGAAGAAAGGGAAGAGGTAAAGGATCTTGCGACATGTTTGATTGTGAAATTTACTTATGACTTGGAGACACACACCTATTTTACGAATTTTTAAACTCTTCATGATTGACGGAATCACATAACTGTAGTCAACTCCCGAGACTTCTTTCCTTATATTTTATTTCTAGCATTGGAGATACAATGTTATTTGTTGCGTCGATGGACTGACGACGACAGAGGTGGTCTCGCTTACCACCGGGCGATTCTCACGTCCAACCGGCAAGCTAAAACTAGCCACCATCGGATGTGCTACAGCAGCCCTACTGCACAACCAATTCTGTATCCAGTACGGTGGTAACCTAATCACAGCCCTAAGCACTGCCGGGAAGAAAAGAAGGTTTGAACCTTATATCGGAAGAGGTATTGATCGACTGTATTGCAAAATTTGCTGCTATGGGAAATTGAGAGTCTGAGGATGAATTAAAGGAATGTGAGGATTGGGTGAAGATGCGTGTTTAGAGGTAGAAATGCTCCGACGGAAAGGTGCACAAGCAGTAGCTTTAAGCGGATGTATCTCCCGTCTAGTTATCGGTGGTTATGTCAATCGTAGACGTTGCTGTCCGTGCAATAGGCAAAGAGCCGCTTCTAGGATGCCTGGACCGGAATATCAATATGTAAATAATAGTTATATTTTAACTGGAATAGGAAGCTCGTATTTAATACAACTTCGCAAGCTACCCCTTGCTTCTAGGCTTCCCTCAATAAAATATGTATAGCTCATCCTGTTATGTCTCTGAGGAGTGTGAAAGCACCTGCATAATGCAATTTGCAATGCAGCAAAGCGCCAATAGCACACCATGCATGAACGATTTTACAGCCACATAGCAGAATCTTTTTGGTCCTTCACAGGTTACCGTATTGTGAATATTGTTTTGTACTGTCATTCCAAACTTATTTTGTTGTGAATAATATAGGATTTAATTGAAGGAAGAGAAGGAAATACATCATTTGTGACAAGCTAAAAGTGATGGGTGGATAGAGACACACATAACGTGGCGGGGGGGTACTAGGTGAAAACTGTAACCTTTTGAGAAGAGGAGATTCGAGGCTCAATTCTGTTTTGGTTTAAACGTGAATCGAGCTTGTTTATTAGTTACTGGTATGTCTATAATGAATAATAAAGATAACATGACCTCATGACTTTGCTAATATGTGAATGTTATTTAATCATCCTAATACCACCTCCACCTCATCTAAACTCACCCAAGCTGATGCATCCCCACTTTTCAACTGGCTCCCAGGCTTCCATCAAATGCGAACTCTTGCACCTCTGCACGTCCATCTTCCTCATAGATTCTGTTCCTTCTACCGGTCTCTCTCGATCTTCCACGAACAACATCCGCCTTTCCCCAATCTCCATCATTACGGCGTCTGGAACTGGAGCGGTTTTTCTCCTCTTGTCTTCCCCTCGTCCTCCTCTTATCTGTTCTTTTATTCCATTAAACTCTTGAATCTCATATTCTCGATTCCTCTCTCCGTCCCGCATCTTTCGCCCGTTCTTTCGCGGTTGTCGCAGAAAGTGAGAGCAGCAGACAGAGCTCCCCTCAATCTGCGAGAAGCTCTCCTCTCTTTCCACACAACACGACCCATCTACTTCCGCCGCGGCAGCCCTCTGTCAAAGCTTCTCTCACAGTCGTCGCCTGCCTTTGCTCTTCTCCTGCAAAGCGCGTTTCCTCTTGTCGATTCAATTTCTCGCCTTATTTCGCAGTCTCCTGTCGATTTCCGAGTCTTCAAGCGCGCTTCTTATCGTTCGAGTCGTACAAGATCGCAAGGTTCAGCGCATCGCCCAAAGGAAAAAGCTTTCATCATTTTCACGTTGTCAGCTTGCTTTCTCGATTTCCATCGACCTACTTGCATCGCCGACCGAGTTGCTTTCTAGCATTAATATCGCACATCCTCTGCAACTTTTTTCTCAGCCTCACATTCAGCATCGATAAACTTATTACGCTATGGCTGACAACGGTCCCCCTCCTTCGAACGCACAGCTTCCGCCTCCCCCGCAGACGACTGCTGGTGCACCAGGCTACGATCACTCCAATGGCCAGGGCAACCATATGCCACCACCACCTCTGCCACCAGTCATTATTCCTCAGAACACAAACCCAATTCCGACCGCCATCACTTCTCCCATGGGCGAGAATGGCGGAGTAATGTCACCAGACAGCGCGGGCGGCTTCGTTCGTCGTGCTGCCCCCGAGCCAAACAAGCGTGCTCTGTACGTGGGAGGACTTGACCCTAGAGTCACGGAAGATGTCTTGCGACAAATATTCGAGACCACTGGTCATGTCCAACATGTCAAAATCATCCCGGACAAGAATGTTGGCGCTGTTAGTATCTCCTTTCTTTTGTGTCAAATCCTCGAGAATGTCAGCGATAAAGGCTGTGCCCAATTCTCTATTAAAGGGGTTTCACAATACTTTACTCTCCTTAACTTTCTTTTGTCGTCGAGATGATGCAAATTTTGGGCTCGCGCAACTCGCTAATCACTACCCAGGAACAACAGGCTAAAGGATTCAACTACGGTTTCGTTGAGTACGATGACCCCGGAGCTGCTGAGCGTGCTATGCAGACCCTGAACGGAAGACGAGTTCATCAAGCCGTAAGCACACGAAACAGCTTTGGTGATGACCTCTGACAGTTTTAGGAAATTCGCGTCAACTGGGCTTACCAATCCAACACCTCTAACAAGGAGGATACCTCTAACCACTTCCACATATTTGTGGGTGATCTTTCTAATGAGGTCAATGATGAAGTCCTTCTCCAGGCATTTTCTGCCTTCGGCTCCGTGTCGGAAGCTCGTGTTATGTGGGACATGAAGACTGGTCGCTCCAGAGGTTATGGTTTCGTCGCCTTCCGCGAACGCCAAGATGCCGAGAAGGCTTTGAGCTCTATGGATGGCGAGTGGCTAGGTTCTCGTGCTATTCGTTGCAACTGGGCAAACCAGAAGGGCCAACCATCCATCTCTCAACAGCAACAAATGTCAGCGATGGGCATGACCCCAACCACTCCTTTCGGCCATCACCACTTTCCTACCCACGGTGTCCAGAGCTTCGACATGATTGTACAACAGACTCCGGCATGGCAGACGACTTGTTACGTCGGCAACCTTACTCCTTATACCACCCAAAATGATCTCATTCCACTTTTCCAGAATTTCGGTTTCGTTGTCGAGACCCGCTTCCAAGCTGATCGTGGTTTTGCGTTTGTGAAGATGGATACCCATGAAAATGCTGCCATGGCCATCTGCCAACTTAGTGGCTACAATGTAAATGGTCGCCCACTGAAGTGCAGTGTAAGTTAACCTTTTTGTTTCAAACTTAGCATCTACTGACTCAAACTAGTGGGGCAAAGACAAGGCACCTACTCAAGATGGGTTCCCTCAAGGTACACCAACCGGCTACAGTCCTCAAGGTGGACAGACCCCAGGTGGCTATGGATCTGGAGCTCAGTCCGCCTATTTCCCTCAATACGGAGGAATGCCTCAACCAGCTGGACCTCAATCCGCTGGACCAATGTCGACTCAACAAGGCCAGTTCCCTCCTCAACAGGGTGGTTATGGAGGACCACCTGTTCCATCGCCTGCTCAGTACAGCCAGCCTCAAATGGGTTACGGAGGTTCTGCAAGTGCTGGTGGTTACGGTCGAGGCCAACAACAACCTCCGACCGCTCAATGGAACGCGGCTCCACAACAAAGCTTTGGCAATGGCTTTGGTGGATATCAAGGTTAAGGAAACGATTTTCATGCGTTCGGGTCACGACTCTCTTATCTTCTGACGATTTTCGCCATCCCGAGAATTAATGCGGGATATAAATTTTGGTACTTTTAAATTATGTCTCTGCGAAATGCTTTTCCCAGCGTTATTGGTCTATCGGTCGCTTTTGACTTGGCCGTCCAGCATGATATCTTGCATAGGACTCTCTTGATATGCTTGCGCGTTTGCGTTTCTTCACTACTTTCCTGTATTTCATTAGGCATCTCTTCTTTAAAAACTTGGAAAGTGTGTCCTTTGATTGTGTCAAAAATGAAACCCCAAAAGTTGTTCTTTCCTAGGCTATCTTATCTGTCGATGATGATTTGGATAAATTGTATCTTCATTCCCGGCAAAAATATTGTTTGTTAATTTGCCGGCCGGGTATTATGGTGTTTCTTCTTTTCGTTTGGTCGTAATGAGCAACGAATCTACTATAGCGACTACCCAGTTTCATCGTACCTTACCACCACAAATATTAGGACTAGCCGTTCTAGATTGATATCTTTACAAATTGGATTGTTGAGTTGGATGCGGAAAGGTGGATGTGGATTTGGTGTCGAGTGGTTGTGGAGTAGGTAGTCTTCAGGAGGAATGGAATGAAATATTGATATTTTGTTTGGCTTTAATGATTCATGTGTACCATCTGCGAATCCCTACGACTACTGTTTAGTTGTTACCTATTTGAATGAAGTGGACTAACTGGTACAATACTTTCAGCACACGGGATCACGCTCCCAAATCGGCTAAACTGTCCCGATCCCTCTGAACCTCGGCTCCCATCGCGTCTCCCGAGCTTCCATCACTCCAGCACCTCGTGTCAAACTTCCAGATCTTTAAACCTCATTTCTCCCTCCTGTATACCAAACTCATAGGTCTCCAAACACCCTCTTGCCCCTCCTCTTCCGCCTCTCAACTCGCGGAAAACCAAAATAATGGCCGAACCCAAACGCATACCCCCACCAGACCCCTCCTCACCACGAAAGCCCTCTTCCTCCTCCCTCCTCGCCTGGGCTCCTTTATATCTAAAACGCGTCGATCGCGTAGTTGAAAGGCTGAACAAGATTATAAGTACGCCGGCGGGAACGGATTCGTTGTTGAATGCGGCTTGTTATTCTGCGTTGCTGGGATCGGTGGTGTTGGAGCGGGGTGTTAAGGCCAGGGCTGGGGAGGTTGTTAGGAGGGCTGTGGGGGAGGGGGGAAAGGGATCAAATGGGTTTTTAGGCGGGGGATTGGGTTTTGTAGGAGGATATTTTGGGTTAAAAGAACTGGGGGGTTTGGATACAGCGAAGAGGTTAAAGGTGCTAAGTGCACTGATCTCAGAAATGCGTATGATGAGTCGATTATTCGGACTTTTCTCTCTCTGGGCATGGGGGAAACGCGTTCTTCTGCGCTTCAGAAACGGGGAGATTGGAGATAGAACCGCGCTGGGTATTGAGAGTGTGCAGGTGTTTGCGAACATAATCTATCAAGTCCTCGAGAACGGCGCGTATCTCAGCGGAAAGGGGGTGTTGGCTTGGAATAAGGACCGCCAGAAAGCGGCGTGGTTATGGAGTACAAGGGCGTGGGGCGTGCATGTTGCGCTTGATTTTGTGAGACTGGGGAGGGAGTACGCGGGGAGAATGAGGTTGAGGGAGAAGGTTAAGGAGGTGGGGGAGGAGGGGATTTTTGTGGGCGAGGGGGAGAGTGAGAGGGTTTTTTGGAGGAGGTGGAAGAGGCAGATGGTGACGGGGATGGCGTATGCGCCGTTGATTGTGCATTGGGGTACTGAGGGGGGGGTTCTGGGGGAGGAGTTGGTTGCGGTGCTGGGGTGTGTGGCGGGGTGGTCGGGGTTGAGGGAGAATTGGAGGAGGAGTGGTGAGAAGTAGGGTGGGTTGAGGAAACTTAAATTGTGGGGTTCTAGTCTATGAGTGGGTAGTCTGGAAAGGGAGGGATTCTGTGACGGATCTAGAGAGTGTGTGAAGGAGAATGTGTGTTGATACCTACGGGTAGACGAGGAAAAAGAGACATGGCGTGCGTATGGAAACAGCAAATCTGTATTATACCATAGAAGCGAGGCAGCTGCATCAGATATAACGGCCTTAGATGCATGGTATTTGGCTTACCGAACTTAGAAGAGGCTTTAGAAGGAACGGGATATAGAAGACACCGGATACCCACTTATTTATCGATGTAAATACTACTTACGAATTCTCTTGTCTCATCTTCAGTGTTGTTGGAGACTAGCATGTGTCTCTACCATATAGAAGGACAAGACTTGGTGAAATCTTACTTCCTATCAAAATAACTTGATGAGCTATCCAGTTCTGTAACACGTTACCTATAGTCTAGGCTCATAAGAACAGGATAGATGTGCTTAATAATAAAGAGGTATTGCAGACGAGTCATGAAGCGTAAACGCGAGATAATGAAAGAACCAGATCGTTTACGTAAGATTGGATTTCTGGTTTCTCAAATGCTGGGTGAAGGGATGTTTTGCTCGCTTTAAGTGAGTACTGTCTTGGGCGAAAGGTTTTTATTTTGTGAGAATGGCAAGTGGTCAAAATGATGATGAGGGAGGTTGTGGTGGAGGTGGATATTGAAGGCTAAGAGGCGGAGAAAGAGGGAGTGACGAGATGTAGTATGACGGTTTGAAGAGCGGGTTGGGATAAGCAAGGAAACATAGAGGAAATCTTCGAGTGCCTCTCACTGTTAATATGGAGTCTTTGGGTTATGTCACGTCTCATTTACTAATATCACTAACTACAGATTCTGGCTCGCCAGTTAGCAGTCGAACGAAATTTGCGCATAGAGATGCTGCGGAATTATATAACGACTCCTTTAAATATGTGCATACTTTCCACCTGTAACGTCCCGTGAAAGAAGACACGGATTTCCAAATTTCTGACTCACTGGCATGAGATTCGTGTCACTACTTTTTGACGCAATTTAGAACTCTGGTATTCTCTATTGTATTCTTGATAGCCCTGGGATATAATTTTCATTGATGAAACATGTATTTGTCATGGCAGAAAGCGATTTGGTGGTTGGTGTGCTCAGAAAGAGGGCACCTACTTAAGATGGTCTTGGCCTTGTTGTTAGGATTACCGAATTGCGGAGCACTGGTTGTGATTCAAAGTGCCTCGATGATATGAGTGATGCGTGTAAGATCAATCGAGGAAGAGAATCATTCAAACCCGTGGAAGAATATGGAGAGATGAACGGGTGTCATCACGTGTGAACAAAAAGGGGGACAAGATTAAGCGAGACAAGCGACTTTCACGATACGATCTTTCTAGGTTCAACTTCTATGCTTCCCGCGGAGAACAGCATTTCGTATTGCACCAAATGAAAGAGAAACACATGTTGCACTACCCTGTACCGTATCAATCCTCGCGTACCATGACTACACTGGTCAAGGTCTCCTCCTCGCCCGCAACTTGGACAACCTCATCCGCAAGCGTTTTGAACCGGAGATAGTTATACAGAAAACGACCCATTGGACTCGCACACAATGTTACTGGCCACTCCTTGCTTTCAGCTTCTTTTATACCCCAGTCTACTAATTGCGTACCACCCCCACGCCGTCGGTAGTCAGGATGAACGACAAGCGAAGACAAGTTAACTTGCTTCTCGGCCCACGGTGCAAAGTAAGTCTTGAAGCGTTGAGAAGCTCGTCCGAAGAATGCTTCACACCGCTTCTTATCTGCATCTTTTCTTTCTTTCTCGGCTGGGTCTGACCAACTAAGTCAGTATGAAAAGTATCTCAAAGTGAAAAGTAATAAAATGGTTGAAGTACCCGCTCCCGTCGCTGGCGTTAGGACAGCAAGATTCCATACGGCATGGCCAACTGGTGTACAAACAGTATTGCCGTCGACCTCGACAGCATCTTCAAGCAGATAGACAACGTATTTTTCAGGTTGCGCTAAGTAGTTTTCATATTCTTTCCTGGTCCATTTCCAGTGATCTTCAGGAAATTCATGTCGGTACGGATAGCAATAATGGACCTGCGGCTCCTCGGTGAAGCCTTCAATATGGATCCGAGTGATGGCATCCAGATCTTCCTTGGAAGCGGTGCGTAGGGTAAAACCGCGCGGGGAGATAGAGCCGCCTCCCATATTTCAGGGTACGGAAATTTGAGGAATGGATGGGCTAATGAGATTGGGTAGGAATAGGAGAATGATTGATGGCATCCCAGCCGTGGTGAAAACGAGGCGAAGTTGAGGTTTTTAATAGCTCTTTTTTCTAGTCTGGAATTCAAGGCATGGGACTGATGCCTCCCGATCTCCTCTTTGGGATGCATGACAAGGCTCGCCGATTGCTTACTCGGGCCTAGTGCAAGCAGCCACGACAGCGACTGCCGTCCACGGGATGGGATTCGAGACAACGCGTGAGGTCGATTCTTAGAGGCCACTCATGCCAGGGCGCAAGGAGACTTGAATGCAGCCTCACCATAGGAAGCGCAGATAGGATGTCGGCCTTCCTTCATATAACACACGCCGAACTCCGCATTGGTGTTGCCTCCAAGATGTTCCATGCTCGTACGAGCAATTCACGCTTTGCAACATGGTCGATTACGAGTACAACGATGGACAAGAGCAGCTTGGAGTTGAAGATGTGCTTGAGTCTGTTGGGTATGCCGCCGGTTTCCTAGATGGATGGGTTGCAGCGCAGACAAGTGATCCATCGACAAACACCTCCCCTGTCGGGTCACGTGTTATAGAATTGCCTGCAGAAACACCGCACGTGATGAGCACAGATGACGACCACAACAACATCACCAATAACCTGAACCATGCCTTTCCAGTCGACTATGGTACGTCGAATAAGAGCTTATCACATCCAGAAATACCCGCAATTCTCGCGAGTGGCACAGAATGGCCCGTTGTTACACCTCAAACGATGACCATCTGGCAGAGTCCCGAGTCAATCTCAACTTCTTCAAGTGACGGACGGTCACCGCCATACGGTTGGTCAAACAGAGCTCATGATGTATCTTTATCTACTACAATCAGTAATTCGACTCGGGCAAGCTCGAATTCCAACGATGTGTTCGAAACCAACACAATCGTTTTCATTCCAGTCGAAACCCCTCTTGAGAAAGCCGGCACACGCAACAAGCGAGTCTTCCCAAGTTCGCAAGCCATCGAGAAGTCGGTACGAAATGTGAACAAACGCTCGAAGCAATCGAAGAAACAGCCTGTATGTATTCCGATCAGTCGGTCCTGGAAGATGTCAGCTCACACGAATCTCAGTCAGGACCAGGCGTGACAAAACCAGCCACTCGAGGCAAGGCCGTTGCTCAAATGGTATGGCGGGCTTATGGGTCTGAAAGATGCAAGCCAAACGAGGAATCGAGACTTCGCACTGCTAGGACTAGGGACGTTGGTGCTTGTGATACGTGCCGTAAGAATAAACAACGTGTAAGCTGCCACTGCCGTTCCACGGGCAAGATCATTTTGCTAACCGCTCAAAGTGTGATCAGTCGTTGAAAGACCTTTTTGTGCCTTGTGACAGATGCGTGAAGAAGCCATTTAATCTTCTCTCGATGCCTTGCTGCCGTATTGAGATTGTTGATATCAAGCTCTTTAGGTTGGGTAGGTTTGGTTGCTTGGACATTTACACATCATTCTAATGACCTCGTTCTCGATATAGGAACCACAACTACACCAGCTACTCTTCAGCAATGGATGCTTTCAAAACAAAGCCCGCCTGAAGGTTCCATTGTTCTGTATAATGGAAACTCGTCGTTAGGACCTCCACGGCAGATCTACTTAGCTCAAGAGGTTAACACCACCACCTTCCCGGTGACCGTCACTCGCTTTCATCCTGGGCCGCAAGATACCACTGCCTACAAGTGGACTGATACAGCCGGGGTGAAGCAGGAGTACGAAATGCCACCTTACTACATCGTCGATATGGCAGAGACTGGAGCGAGCATGCGTCAATATGCGCGAGCGGTGATGCCGGAACTGACTCAAAAACTCCTCGTCAACGCCAATCCAATAGTCCGGAAAACGTTCAAAGAAGCGGAGCGGTATTATAATACTTCAAAGGTCGGTAGACTTCCGTTACGTGTCCACATACACTATGACTAACTCGTCTTGAAGAGCAATCTTGTTGCCGCTGCGTTGATGTTCTGGTCAGCGACACGTATGATTGAAAGGTTCTGGCTGATCTGCGGAAACGACACGCTTGGATTACCTCCAATGGACGAAAATCTAGGCTTCTGCCGTCGTAGTCAGTTCTTTCCCTCAGTTCCCGTTACCCCAGTCATGGATACACAGCTTGACGAGCTGGCCATCGAACACGTTCTCATTCCGTTGAAAACGAAACTTCTTCGTATTCTCAAAGCTCGTGTGTTATCGAAGAAGAAGGAATTTTGGTATGAAATCTACCTTACTTGCTTCATCATTTTGCACAATTCAGAGCGAGTCAATGAGCATATATTAGATTTCTCTCGTAGATTTGGTGTTATGGTAAGTCTTGGGAAGCTGATTCTCACTATGTTGTGCTGGATTCTAATGATTTTCTATCAGCCTACACCAAAATCAAACGACGAGTCATCACTAAGTCAAGCATACTATCACGGTTGCAAGACTATCCTAGCATACTTCCATTTCGCTTCTGGCGGTGCGGCTCCGCTGTCATTGGATTGGGACACTCCGCCTCGAGATGTGCCAGATATGACGCCTGAGCAGATTGCTTACATGCGCGACATAAAAGCGGACGTTCTCCATCAAGGTGCGTTTAATATCAAGACATCAGGCATAAATTTGCTAATCAGTTCAAAGATCATCAACTGCAAATTATCAAAACCTCGTCTATGTATGAGAATGAGATGTACTGGACTCATCAAATGCTGTCTCAGGACTGGAAAGCAGATATGCCACATGCTGGAAGTCTGTTGGAGTTTACTGAGACCGACTTCTTGGTAGCATAAATCTTACTCGCCTTCTTTGAATGGAACGTTGTGGCTGTACGATTTTGTAATCGTCAACTAATTGTGCCAGTACCTCTGTTTCTGTTATTTTAATGTCTCGGAAAGTGGAAAAATGGAAAATGGAAAATGGGTTCAGGCGGCACGTAATCGTCAACCGGGTAACGGAACCGTTCTTCGATTGTGTAATCTAATTTTCTTACAAAAGCTAGCGAGATGTACAGGATTTCTGGATCTATTTGGATTTCGCAGTGGCTCGGAAGTCAGTGGAGCTGTGAAGAGATAAAGCAAGATTTGTGATGCACAATCAAAAAAAAAAAAGAAAAACGGATTTCGAAGACAGTTGTGTTGTCACAATCAATGAAATATATCCGTCATGATTGGAGCATTCTAAGAATCGTTTTGGATCCCCTCATATCACTAACCACACATCTTCCTCTTTCCGGAGAGCCTCAATCGCCGACTCAATCAACAACACTTTCACAGCACTCCTATGCGCTGTCCTACTTAATTAACCCCCACACATCTCATCGACAGACGTAACCTAACGATGAGCGCGTGATATCCGGCTCGTCTTGAACGGCTGGTCTTGTTATCAGGACAGTCTGTTTTTCAATAGATTATGTGCAGTTAGAGATTTAATTTGTTACGGGGAACTCGACCATTGAGACCAGCTTATCTTCTCGAGGTTCTCTCCAGTGCAAGGAATGTGGAGAACTTGCCGTCAGTCGCAAGTATTGAAATTGGAGTCTGGCCAGCTTGAGCCTCAATTACACTGTGTGGCCGAACTATTATTGGCTAGAATCGCTTGAGCTATTGGTATTAGTCTTGAAATATATGCACATGATGTTCTGCTACCACTAATCAGTGCTTTGTTAGATTAGCGACCCAGATATCTTGGAGATGGAGGCTGCATTCGTCGCCAATTGGAGACCTGAGTGCTCATAAGCCGCATGAGATCTAGGACGATCGCACCTGAAGCACTCATTTTGCATGCGAAGAGCTTGATAGGGAACACGGCTTGGATAATGGCAGCCACAACAATAGAAATGATTTGCTATCTCATTGGTGCCCGCTTTAGAATCCACCCCTCATGTTCTCAACCCCACGCCTGTGACAATCAATCTGCCAAGATAGGAACAAGAGTTCGTGCGAGCTGGCAGAGCCGCATCGTGTATTTATGAACTTGTGGTACGGTGTTGAGATGGAGCTAATCACTCCGAATTTCAACTATCCAACATGGCTGCAGCTTGCGCAACTTACACGCCGTCTGAATTAGACACCAAACGTTTCTGGGATATCGAAGCTAGCAGACAGAAAACTAAAGTTGAGATACCATATGGGTTTCCGGCTAAGCTTGAGTCTTCACTGGCGTGGAAAGGTGAAGATATAGATGTCGAAAACGAACAGGCGGAATGGAAATTGGATCTTACCGATGAGGAGATATCGGCAATTGATGCTGCTTTGAAAACTTTTGAAGGTGTGTTATCCTTGCTGAAAAAGTGTCCCACAAATAACCAACAACATATCGAAAGGGAAAAATCATGAACTCTCAGCCCTTTCGGCTTCAACCTTCGAATTGCCATCAGAATTCTCCCAACGTCTGAGGAGCTTGTCCGATCAGCTCTACGAGGGAGTCGGGTTTCAGATCATCCATGGACTTGATCCGACAAAGTATAATTCCAAGCAACAAATGATTGTATACGCAGGTGTTAGTGCGCACATATGTCCTCAGCGAGGTACTGTGGACGTGAAAGGCACAGGTGTTCTGGGTCAGTAGCTTGAAAGTCCTCATTAGACGAACAGTAGCTAATTGTAACCTTTTCAACAGCACATATCGTCAATGTACAAGCTGGTAATAAGTTGAAAGCGACTGCGCCTGCGTTTAGTAATATTCCACTGGTAAGTTGAGTTAAACCCGAGAACCATGAGATCGAAACACTGAACATCTCAAGTCTTTCCATACGGATAATTGTGAAATCATGGCATTCTTCTATCTTGACACAGCCATTGAGGGCGGTGAGACGATGTTGAGTAGTATATGGCAGACTTACAATGAACTGGCTGCAACTAGGCCGGAAGTGTTGCACACATTGACTGAGCCCTGGGTTCTAGATACGTAAGTCCCATTTTCCTGTTTCTTCAAAATTCATATCTCGCTTCACCTGAAACTCAGCTACCTAAAAAAATACACACTAACACAACCAGCTTCAAACCCCTCGACCTTCAACCCCCCCGCCACTGCCGTCTCCTCCAACAAACCGGCTGTCCCAAAATCCCCGTCCTCTTCCGCTTCTCGCGCTACCCAATAACAGGCTGGCAACGCCAACGCAACGCCGCCCTCTCCATCCCCACCACCGCGCAACACGAAACGGCCGACGCAATCCAGTTCATCGCCATGAAAAACGCCATCACGCTGCCCGTCGCCAAGGGCGACATGTTGTTCGTCAACGATCTGGCGTTGTTCCATGCCCGCACCGGGTTCAAGGATGATGATATTCCGATGAAGAGACATCTTGTGAAGATGTATTTTAGGGATCCCGAACAGGGTTGGGATATTCCCGAGGAGATGGAGAATGAGTGGAGGACTTCGTATAAGAAGGAGGAGGGGATGGAGGAGGTGTGGAATGTGTTATATAAGGCGGGGATTGAGGAGTTGTCTATGTTGAATGGGTGATTGGGGGTTGTGGTTGGAAGACTGGGTTGGTGTGTCTGACTGATTTTGTGATACTGATTGTGTGTTAATTATTTTATGGTTTTGTTGTTTTTTGGTTTTCAACTCCTGAGCCGGGTGATGTACCGGTTTGTTATTGAATCATCGCGCTATCTGCTACCCTATTTATTTTGCAAACTCTTGGGTACTAGTCATGACGATCAAGCAGACGTTATGTTTATATGTTTTCTCCAATATTATTTGTTTAATCTCTTTTGATGTACGAATTGTATTCTTGTCTCATTGAAATTGAAGCAAAAATACAAAGTGCTACTACCTTCATACATTTCACCGTCACTTCCCCGTTCAGATAAGCGATTGTCCTTTCCTACAAGTAATACCAGTATGTACCATCTGCTTTTGTGGGATTATTTCACTTGGTATCTTTTGTCTTCTTTTTGTTGTCCGTTGTCCAACATAAAGCTGCGACTATACAACCGACGTCGACATGGATGACGGTGACTACGACGGTTCTCAGAGCAGGCTTCGCTCGATGTTGCGCGATGGTGTTATATATTCCATTCTCAACTGGTATCTCATATTCCAGATAAGATCAAGGATCGCCCTGACAAACGTCGGTCTCGCTTTGATAACGTAAATACATATGTGTATTTGGCATATCAGTCGTTGTCATACCATCCTCATGCTACATTCAACATAGCAGTCCCTTCACGCACCTCCGGACGAATGAGTCTCGCGTTACGAGCCATCAAATGCGCATACACGCTTCCAACCAGCGCATCAGACATATGACTTCCAACCTGTACCGGCGGTCTTAGTCCCAACCCATTATACGTCGGTGCCGGTGGCTCGATAAGATTCGTTGCTTCAACACCAAAATCATCGTCATTGCCGATAAGAGGGACATGCCAGCTATTTGGCGAAATCGGCGCTTGCATTTCGATATCTCGTTGGTGTATAGAGTTTCTAGCGTTCTGTCTATACTGCAAACATCCAACCGTGACGCCTAAGAGCGTTAAAATGGTCGCTAAGATCCCGAAAATTATTGCGATTTGGTTCGAGATGGATTGTTGAGGGTCAGAAGAGGGCATGGTTGTAAGCTCCAAAGCTAGAGCACATGCCCTAGCTGCTGAAAGGTGATAATGTGGTAGAATGTTTTAGTACCAGGGTACTCGGCTTCATACCTAAATATAGAGGTATGTGGAAGTATGATATGGCTGTAATGAGGTCTGGTAGGGATGTAGATAAGATTGTTGGATTGAGTTATGACATATAGATCAATCAGATTAACTTCCAACATAAGCAGGACACCCTTTGATATATACACCAAGTACCAGACTGCCGGGCTCTCCGCATTTGCAAGGTCGTATACAATGAGGCGCAATGAACCACAACAATGACAGCGTCGGTGAGCTTCAAGTCATGTGTAAGGCGAGCACTGTACTTTCGTCGCTATAACTTGCTCTTTCGTGCAAATGAAGCGTTCTTTCCTTCCATTTAACGTTCTCATTGGTGTAGCAATACGACTCTTCAGCACGAATATATTTGCCTAACGACCGAAAAGTAGTTCGCGAACCATCCGTGGGGTGTAGCCTCTGCCGAAACCCGTTTTCGGTCATGAGTAGTAGGAGGCGTATCCTCCCGATATCCATTTACGGTAGGAAACGTGACGTTGTCATCGCGCTTAGACGAGTTGGTTGATATATCTCCGTGGGGGAAAAAGGTATTTATTTGTTTACTGAGACTTGAGTGTAGGGTTGCGATTCCTGTGAAACTTTGTCAGCCAAACATTTGTACGCCTCACTTCTTTGGACCTTTTGTTGGGAAAACATTGAGCTGCCTTTTGTGCTCAACGGGTTTGCCTTAACTTTTCGGAGTTTTTCGACTTTGCGAGTAATGCAGCGGGTACTCGTATGCCAAAAAGAACTCACGCTCATGGATGTTCGAACTTCTGCTTTTGGAGCAACGGCTGGCGAGAAATTCCTGATATTTTCAACAGGAACTCTGCATTCCTCATATCTTCTGACATTCATGAGCATACATAATATATGCTCATAGCGTTAGACTAATGAATTCTGTAAGAGTCTCTGGGAGGTATAGAATGTCCAAGATTCTACAAGCAACTTACCTACGTACCAGTCCTCGCTTAGAGATGAGATATAGTAGTTCGCCGGCTCTGAGTTCCCTAACGAGCACGATCTGGATTGGTTGAATCTTGATCTCGATCATAACAGCAGTTAATTCGAATAACAGCCAAGCTTTTTGTTCATGTAACCCTCTCGACACGTTTTCGATATGCGACATTCCCGATTGGTTATGATTGACTGTCACCTGATAAACCGTGCAGCCTCATGTCTTTTCCTCAAACAACCGCATTTTCAGAACCCTCCATTCAAAGACAGCGGAGTACGAGCCCAACAGAAACGGGCCTCTATGTGGCGTCTCCAGGTACTCGTCAACGTAGTATCAAAAAGTGACACAAAAACTTGCGGCTGATTCCCTCTCCCCGATCTCCGTTTCCGGCCTAGCGCCCTGCCAACGACCTTCATGCAGACCCCCCTACCACCCGCCAACAACCATCCGAACTATTAGTACCAGCCTTCTCCAATTCCTCACTATCAATGACCACATCTCCACGCAACAACCCCCCCAATTCCCCTCCATGGACGTGGAACCACCCAGCCAAGATGTATCGACCAATGAGGAGCCTCCAATTGAATCAGACACCTTACTCGAATCCCAGGCGGCGGCCAGGGAAGGCGGAAATTCAAGACAGCGGTTGCTCATCTCTGCTTTACCGGCTCTGCTTCTATGGTACCTATCCGATCTCCTATTTTGGAATTGTGCGTCGTGACTGATCATGCAGTACGTTTTTGATTCGGTTTGACGGGAGTTTTGTGATTGGGAATTATTCGAGACGGATTGGTAGGGGTTCATGTGTGCTTGGTGGTGACTCGCGTTAATATGCGTATAGCTCTTGATTTACATGATTTTAAGAACGCGAGATGGCTTGTGCTGGGCTTTCTGGTGACGGAGTCTGCTTGTGGTCCCTTGGTACGTATCTTGCACATTTTGGAGCACGTGTGGTTTGGATCTATCAGAATTATGCTAAATTCAAGCAGTATGGCCATGCAGCTCAAGTCTACGGCCACCGAAACGCCATTCTATTTGCAGCCACAGCTATGTGTATCGGTCTCTTCTTATGGTAAGTCACCACCTATCGCCCAAGTCGCACCTTTAGTTAACACAACTAGTTCTGTAAGCTATAGACTATGGCAAGTTTCACTTGCTCGAGTCGTAGTAGGCACTGGTACTGCAGGAGTTGAGCTTCTCGTAGTCATTATAATCAACGGTAATTCACAACCCCATTTTCACATGCGTCTTAGCTAACTCTTCAGACTTCGTCCAACTCTACGAACTACCTCTCTGGACCAGTCTAACCACATTCTTTGGCACCATTGGCCTCATGCTTGGAGGTCCCTTAGGCGCTGTACTAGCAGACCATCTCGGCTTTCGCTCGTAAGCATGCTCACTTTATCATAACCCAGCCAAAGTACTCACACTCCCAGAACATTCGGCATTGAATCTTCCTTCATGGCCATCGCCCTAGTATTCGTCTATCTCACCCTAAAACTCCCAGAATCCCGTCCCAACACCTCCAACCGCAGCGCTAAAAAGATCGAATACCTATCCTCATCCCTCCTCCTCTTATCCGTCGCCGTCCCACTCTTCGCGCTCAATCTCGGCGGCGAAGTATTCAAATGGGGTCATCCAGTCGTGATAACCATGTTCTGTCTCTCACCCTTTCTCGTCGCTCTCTTCTACTACGCCGACACTCGCTTAGCTAGCACGCCTATCGTGCCTAAAAGGTTTGTGCAGGATCGTAATATAGCTATTGCGCTAGCGTGTACATTGCCTATGAAATTCGTGTTTGATCAGGTCAGTTTGAATCCCCTGTTGGCCTGTCAATATGATCGACTTACTGATGCAATACAGCTACGATTCAGTTTCGGCACCTACCTCCAAGCACGCTCCTTCGGCAAAGACTCTTCATTCGACGACTGGGCACTAACCTGTGTCTATCTCGGCCGCGCCCTGGGTACAATCGGCTGTGGGTTACTGATCAAACGCTATCGCCGCTTCAAACCATATTTAAAAGCCGTCATCATAGTTGATCTAATAATCTACTTCTGCTTCGCACTAGGAGTCATGCGTAAGTCCTCACCCCCGAATCAAACCTCCCCATCTAACCCCCCCAAGACGTAGAAAAGCCGAAATTCGCACCCATCCTCGCGTTCATCGGAGCCACGGAGGGCTTTGCCGAGGGTTTATGGCTCGTGGCTATCCTCTCGTTGGTCGATGCTGAAGGTATGAAGTATAACCCTATTTCAACTCTTTGACTCACACAAAGCGCAGATCAACCTTTATTATACGCCTTCTTCGGCCTCTCTCAAGCCGTCTCGGGAGACTTGGGTATTGCCATCTCCTTAGCGGCTGAAGGCACATTAGTCCGCTCCAAACTCCACGCCAAATTATCTGGTTACGCAAATGCCGAAGAGGTAAACCCCCTAACCGCATCTAATTCCTCGCCTAACCTCTCTAGATCATCCGCAAAAGCCTCGAGGATCTGAATTACATCAAAGAGCTGCCTGTCAAAGTCCAGACCATAGTTCTAAACGCCTTAATATCATCGACCGAGATTGCGTTCGGTAAGTAATCGCTATTGTCCGTACATACTTAAAAATTGCTGATTGCTCTAGCGATATCCTTCTTGGTGCTCATGATCAGTCTGTTCTTCAGCTTTTACATAAAAGAGATGCCGCGGGCGGCGAAGGGCGTTTCTTATATCGCGTAGATGTGGACTTAAACCTCGTACTGAGATGAATTTGGAAGTAGTGTTGTCTGGTGACGGCGACACTATTCTATGACTAGTCTGGCCAAGTAGATAGCGAGTTCAAAGACGTCATAAGTTCTGATTCCTTAGATTATAAATTCTATACATCGAAACGATATTAAGAAAATATCATTTCTTCGTGGAATTTTTGTTATATGACTGACAGATATGTCACAACTCACAAAGCCCCAGATAACAGTATCAATCTCTAGAGCTGTATCGTTCCAACCTTCCACTTACTGTACGTTCTCCACCAAGCTTTGAGAGTAGAGTCAGAGTCAAGGAACTAGGTAAGAACCCCTTATCGATTCCGGGATCTATGTTGCCTATGTAGCCTATCACGTTTGATATAGGTGATGTATGTGTCAATTTTTAGTTGCTATCTGCAGACAGAAAACAAAATCAAAAATAGTATCTAACTTCTGGAACTCGTTGCAAATAGACAGGAAATATGAGGCGTTCCTTGGAAGCTTCAGTATGATAATGAAGCAGGATCTCAAGACGGACGCCTTAGCTTCGACATCAAGAGCGAAGCCGTCGAGCCTAGAGTAGCAGTCCACGAAGGCGAAAACAACTACCCATCTCGTCGCGTTCCTTAAACTTTCTCCTCTCCTGATCTGGTAAATCGATAGGCGATTGATATTCGATCCCTATCATTCGATAATAACTCATCCTCTCCAGCCTCACCACTCTATCACGAATTGGACCCTCATAAATGAAGCTGCCATAGTGTAAGTTGTCAAACGCGAAGCAACTTGGGTCGTTTTGGTGTAGGTTAAATAATTATCTGTCTGTATACAAGAGCCCGTACCATCTCTTGCCCAAAAGCTCGACTTCGCTGGCTGATCGATCTGAATACCTATCAAACAAGGAAGTAGATTTGAGTAAATATTTTGACAACCTGGCCTATATTTCCCTAAAATGCGTCAGACGAACACGACTAATGTTGGAAGTGTTTTTACTCACACCATCTGTTACTTCGGAAGTCTATAGCAGCACCTAGCTAGTGAGATTCTAGCTTACGCTGCTATGAGCCAGGCTCCTTGACATGCCTGTCTTAGACTTTCGACAGTCTTCGAAGCTCGCGAAGAAGCTCCTTAGACTTATAAGTCTAGATGATAGCAAAAACACACTTATTAGTCTCCCTATCATACGATTCATACAGATCATCATCCAACCCCCCCAAATCAGCCTCAAACATCCTCTTATGCAAAGGCAGACATTCCTGAACTCCAGTTTCTATGATCGAAACAAGTCCAAGCCGCTCATATTGACCCTTCACGTCGCCCGTCCTACGAAGAAGTAGGCCTTGCGTGAAGTTTTCGAAAGAGCCGAAATGGGGGCCCCATTTGAACGTGCACGGTACAACGACGAGTCGTCCTATCACGTCGCTAGATAGTAAGGCTTCCAGATCTATATCAAAACCTAGACCAAGATCTACATCAAGATGAAGATGGTGTATGACAGGGTCGGTCCGAAGAAGTCGCGGGATCAAGGCTCCTTTCAAACGAAGCGTGCCGGATAGGACTTGGGCGAGGGGATTGTTATTTCGAGTGACCACTGCTACGTTGCAAACGTCGACACAAATTTTCGTGGTGAAATCGTCGGGTGGTGCGTCTGCCTCAGGGTCGGTGATGAGGTCGGTAAAGTAGATACTCCCCTGGTTTTGATGCCCATGACCATGAAGGTGCAATGTACTCTTCGCTGTTCGGCTTCGGCTGGGTAGTTCCAGCCCTCCACAGGAGTTGTGGTATCAGGCTTTCTTCCCATAGTCCTGCGACATAACTGCCTTCCATAAGTGGCTGTATGAGGTATGCAAGCGCAGAAATTGCGATGAGACGGTCAGACTGGTAGGTTAATTTGCAGGATGTGAACTTTTTGACGAGAAACTTCCACAGCTCGACTGCTCCTCCCTCCTCCAAATGCATAGAGTCTCGTCTCAGAGCTCCGACAGACCTTCTCTTGTCACGAATCTTTTGAATCATAGCGTGAACAGCTCCTTTGAGCGGAATGTGAAATCTGTCAGACCAAATGTTTTGGAGAGATAACGGTTTGAGGTGTTTCGGTGGAAGCTCGCCGTTAAAGGTTTGACCGCATTCAAAGAAAATCTGCTGGGAAGCAAAATACAATACTCTTGGGACCAGGACTCGTTCTTGGAAGACCCATCCTCGCTCTAGTAAAGGCGACTCCTCCACACTTTCCTGCAATATTTGCTGCTCCGTGCTTCCATAGACTCCTTCGTGCATGTACCAAGGGTTATTACTTTTCACCTCAATTCGAAGTGGTATATAAGCCCTAAAATTGTCCGCGCTGAAGAGACCCTCTTCAGAAGACGAAGCGTATGCTGCAGCTATGTTGCAATAGCTATTTGAGTAGACAGAACCCATTAGCACGGATTCATTCTGCCAATCCTCATTGGAGTCTTGTATAATGCAGAGTGAATCAATCCGAAGATACTGTACATCCATGAACCTTGTAACATCGTCAGCTTGTCGAAATGTTACAGTCAACTCGACTACTGGAATTTCGTCGAGAAATGCCCGAAGGTTATGGCTTGTGAGAGTAGTGAATTTGTTGTTTCCACAACTGTGACTCAACGTCATATAACGTGTGTTCAGTGGTAATATGCTAGTATCACAGAGCTTTAGAGGCTGCTTCTCAGACGGAGGAACATATATGAGTCTGGTGGGAAGCTTCACGTCGTATTGCTGACTCCCTTGTCGAGGCTGGCAGAAGTGGTGGTTAGTACAACAGGCTGTGACCCAGGATTTGGCTAGCTGAAGGGCTTCTGTTGAGCCAGTACCAGGGCTAAGGTTCTGTATTTGGCTACTGATACCTATAGCTGATCAGCGACGATTAACAGTCATGGGTAGGAAGACTATTTGCTGTCTTACTCGAGAAAGAAACCACCTGTACATCGTTCCCAAACTTCAAGCTTGTGAAAACGAAGTAGAATCCATGACGAAATTGGATCCCCCAATTCCGCTCCCAAATGGTGCGCATTGTTCCAAGATTAGTGCCCGCAAATAATATACCGGAATGATTCGGAAAAGGGTGTCCCTTCTGGCTGCGCTTCGAAATGTCTTCGAATTCAAAGCCACCAAGTTTTCTAGCTTGTATCATCTCTCGATCTGTTGTGGAGAATTTACTCCATATGTAATGACATAGTTGACAACCCTGATCAGATGCAGATATTAGATCCTCGATACAATTGTGATGACAATACAGCTTTGCTGTGACCAAGAATGTGAAGGGCGTGTCGGGACGTTTGCAGTCTGCCGACATCTCCTCGCTCGTTCCGTCAAAAATACGGCGGCACATAGAACAGAGATTATCCATCTTTTGTGAGCTGATACCTGTTGTGATAGCTGTTGCGAACGTTAAGACTGAAATAAAGTAAATAGGTTGTAATACCCATAGAGAAAGAAGTAAATGAAATGATCCGGAAGAAGTAAAGACTTGTGATCAAATTCATCAGCTTGTATCATCTGGTGAGCTCCAGATAAACAATAGAAGATACAAATATGACTGGAAAATCAAGACAAGGCTGCGATAAAGATTGCCATCCACAGCTGCCTAAAAAGCTAACTGTCTCATTGCAGAAGGGTCGTTGGAGCTGAACTCAGCCGGACGCGTTTTAGAAGTTGATCAGAGTAAAGAATATGCAAGCGCGAGGCAGGATCAATTTCAGACCACTTTGAACGAAACTGTCGTCTACAGAGAAAGAGTCCTCACGTGACTCGACCCCGCCTCAATATTTTGAGATTGAATAACCTGTAAATCCCTCATAGATAATAAGCTATCCAAAGACTTTCATGTAGTCAGGTATTTTTCTAGCCCCTATTCTCTTGTGTTGTAAGATATTATGTAAGTCACGTGGTGGTATGACTACGGTACAAGGGCATCGAGGACAACACAACTGTTGTCCGTGCCGTAGTTAATCAGCTTCATACGATGGAATAGGTTAAATATAAGGCTTAGCTCGCGGGGTTCATCTCGGTCTCAGCAGTCCTCGGCGAAGTACCCGCGACTTCACGGATGGATATTCTTGTTGGCTGTCCTGCGCCGCTTGCTTGAATAAGAACTTATTGGTCTGAACTCCAACATT
Organism: Glarea lozoyensis ATCC 20868; assembly: GCF_000409485.1. NCBI lineage: Eukaryota > Fungi > Ascomycota > Leotiomycetes > Helotiales > Helotiaceae > Glarea > Glarea lozoyensis. The sequence continues at coordinate 594,503 of NW_007360989.1, read as the reverse complement.
TGGACTTGGTTCGTGGGAAGAGATGCAGTAGTAGTCACCCTTTGCCGGATCTCTGGAAAGCACATTGAAAGTTCGTAAGATAGAGCTGTAAATTCCACATTGGAGGAGGCGCGTCATGTGACTATAATTCGCGGGTGCTGAGCGCTGAGGCCCAGTTCAGTTGTTGTGCGACAATGTGGTTGAACGAGCAGAGATTTGGTAAATTTGATTTGGTGTAAGCTGATTGATTTCAAATCCAAAGGTTGCCAAGATAAGATGTGAACCCCTCATAAGATTCCCGTATGTCGCAGCTTTGTCGATGTATATACCACTCATCAATCATTCATTAAGCGTGACGCCCAACATCAACGTTTCAGTCAATCCCTGTACCCTAAAAGTTGCGGTCTGTACCTTTCTGACGGTTGTGGTGGTGCTTGGTGCGTAGCCTTGTCGGGACATAACATGATCTAAAAATGTAAATTTGTTGCACGTCGCAAAATGAAGTCTAAAAATGTCCCTGGGATATTTTTATCTGATTGCGAAAATAAGGTCAAGAACCCGGTCGGATGAGAGTGGTGTTCCTAGTGGAGGGGTGAAGGATTCCCTAACCGAATCAATAAGGACGGACACACTGGGGATGATGACTCTGTTAATGTTTCTCATAAAGCGCGTGATTGTTGCGGACGTCCTGACCCTGTGGTTAATCGGACTTGTCGTGATCATTTGGTTTGGTGTATTCTAGGTTGCTCTGGTCGGTCGCTTGTGGTGGAGACAATGATCGGATGTGCGATATTAGATGGTAATCTGAATTTGGCATAGGTTAATTCCGGTGGCTATCCATAGTTTATTCGGACGATGGGAATGAATAACTGAGTAAAGTTTCTGGTGGTGGAAATGTTGTAGTGGTGGAAAGCATGCAGCTGCTCAGGTGCGATGTTGTGGCAGGTAAGCTTGAAGTCAGTAACAAAGTAGATGAAGCCAAAGAAGGGAGGTGTAGGATCCATCCTGCCTGTCTGATACCTATGCAATGATGATGGTGTCTCACTGTACCAATCTCCAAAGCGAGATATCTGGAAGGTAGTTAATAGCCATTTCTCTCTAACATAGCTAGTCGCTCCATTTGAGCCCGCTATGCCACGCTCCACCAAGCACATCCGAACCGGAACTTCGATCGCTTCTTAATTGTTAGTGTAGGCTGCATTACCCAACTTCATCTGGAGATAGTCCACCCCAACCCGCACCAAATCGGGCAATTCTGGTGCATACTCCTCGAGTATTGACATGTTGGGGAAGCGAGATTCTTGGACGGTCTGGTCTTCCCGTCATCTCCCACATCACGCTCCGCTCCACTCCGCCAAAATACGGAAAGCACACCGGCGCAGTTCGGGAGTCGGGGCATTCGGGGGTTATCTATCGTATGGATAATTGGCCGTGGTCCTCCTCTGAGTCCTCTCGGATGGCCTCCCTATGGAAGTCAGCACCCTGCGTCATGGCGGGAGGACTGCATCTCTTGGCTCTCGCCCCTGGGTTCGTGTGGAGAATTGGATTTGTTCCGTGGCCTGAAACCGATCTGGCGAGGAAAAAGATGAGGACTCAACGGAGCTGGGGCTGGCGGGGGTGGTCGGGTTTTGTAGTGATGAAGGGACCAGCTGTGCGAGGAAACTCATCCAGGTGAGGAATCGGACGGACAATCGGAACACGTGTTCTCGCGAGATCTTCCAGAAGAAGTCTCCGTGTCACATTTCTGAAGATGGTGGGTAGATGCAGCCATACTTAAAAGATTCGGGTTCGTCGCGATGTGCTTTCGTAGCTTCGTACCTGTGTAAGAGCATCAGCCAGCACCAGCAATTTGGACTGGAGTACGGCAGCTCTCCGACTCTCATCAGCGGAAAAGTGGTGGCCCTCGAAACCGTTCGGACAGCTTGTCTCATTGGCCATAGACTGCATCTGCCCCATAATTAGGATCTCCCTCCAACCCTTTTGGGCCTAGCTTCCCAACGCGATAGCTCGGTCGCCGATGCGCCAAAAATCCGGTGAGCGATAGTTGAGAGCAAAAGAGACAGCTTCTCCTCACACTTTCTCACCATTTGAACAGTGCAGTCAACTCCTCAACTCCTTCCCAAAAACGACATTGCAGACATCGAGGTTATCCCCCTCCGGTCTGCTTCTTCCCCTCTTGTCCTTCAATTCATCTTCCCTCCCTTCAGTCGTTTTATACCCAGCTACAGGAAGTGTCTTTTGGGCTCGGCGATTTTATTGAGGCGTCTTACTTGCATCAATTGCGAATTCAGACGGCCGGTATTGACTTGCTGGCTTTTACATCTTCCCGGAGTAACATCAGACTGAAATTCATCACTGGCGGAACACTCTTAATTGCTCGCCTACCACGAGCGTTGAAACCACTAGAATGGCCCAAGTCAATGGAAGTCGCGGCGTCAAACCTGCCACTAATGGCACCGTTCCTGTCATGAACGGCTCAACTTCATACGCCGCGAAGCACAAGCTAGCAGACCACTTCATCGGTGGGAATAAACTTGAGAACGCTGCTCCTAGCCCTGTGAAGGACTTTGTTGCCCAGCATGATGGCCACACGGTCATTACCAGTGTAAGCCCATCTTGATATCAACAGTCACGGAATATGCTGACAACTTCAAGGTCCTGATTGCCAACAATGGTATTGCAGCAGTCAAGGAGATTCGATCAGTACGAAAATGGGCTTACGAAACCTTTGGCGATGAGAAAGCGATTCAATTCACGGTGATGGCCACGCCAGAAGATTTGGCAGCCAACGCCGACTACATTCGAATGGCAGATCAATACGTGGAGGTGCCCGGTGGAACAAATAACAACAACTACGCCAATGTCGAGTTGATCGTAGATGTTGCGGAACGTATGGATGTCCATGCGGTTTGGGCTGGATGGTAGGTTTTGCCTTTGGTTGTGTGTTTGATGACGGGAAGCTGACTTCACTAGGGGGCACGCCTCAGAAAACCCAAAACTACCCGAATCCCTCGCAGCCTCCCCAAAGAAGATCGTCTTCATTGGTCCTCCCGGATCTGCTATGCGATCGCTTGGAGACAAAATTTCTTCCACAATCGTTGCCCAGCACGCCAAAGTACCATGTATACCCTGGTCGGGAACTGGTGTCGACCAGGTCGAGGTCAACGAAGATGGAATTGTTACAGTCGAGGACTCCATCTACATGAAAGGTTGCGTGCAGTCATGGCAGGAAGGTCTTCTGAAGGCCGAACAAATCGGTTTCCCTGTCATGATCAAAGCTTCCGAGGGTGGTGGTGGAAAGGGTATCCGAAAGGCGGACAGCAAAGATGGTTTCGAAGCTCTATATAAAGCTGCCGCAAGCGAAATTCCCGGATCGCCAATCTTCATCATGAAGCTAGCAGGTAACGCCCGCCATCTGGAGGTTCAATTGCTGGCCGATGAGTATGGAAACAACATATCTCTCTTTGGTCGAGATTGCTCCGTCCAGCGAAGACATCAAAAGATCATCGAGGAGGCACCTGTTACCATTGCCAAGCAGCCAACTTTCGAAGCGATGGAGAAAGCAGCTGTTCGTCTTGGTCGACTTGTAGGATATGTCTCGGCTGGTACCGTTGAGTATCTATATTCCCACGCAGACGACAAATTCTACTTCCTCGAACTCAACCCCAGATTGCAAGTTGAGCATCCAACGACCGAGATGGTCAGTGGTGTCAACTTGCCAGCTGCACAACTTCAAGTCGCTATGGGTCTGCCATTGCACCGAATCCGTGACATTAGATTGTTATACGGCGCAGATCCTTCGACTTCCTCCGAAATCGACTTTGACTTTTCCAAAGAGAACAGCTCCATGACCCAGCGTAGACCAAAGCCAAAGGGTCATACAACCGCCTGCCGTATTACCTCTGAAGATCCTGGAGAAGGTTTCAAACCATCCAGCGGTAAAATGTCGGAGTTGAACTTCCGAAGTAGTTCTAATGTCTGGGGTTACTTCTCTGTTGGAACGGCAGGTGGTATTCACAGCTTCTCTGACAGTCAATTCGGTCACATTTTCGCCTATGGTGAGAATCGTGCGGCTTCGCGGAAGCACATGGTTGTAGCTTTGAAGGAGTTAAGCATTCGTGGTGATTTCCGAACCACTGTCGAATACTTGATCAAATTGCTGGAGACTCCTGCATTCGAGGACAACACCATTACCACAGGCTGGCTCGACGAGCTGATCTCCAACAAGTTGACTGCCGAGCGCCCAGACCCTATATTGGCTGTCGTGTGCGGAGCTGTCACCAAGGCCCATATCTCTAGCGAAGCCTGCATCAATGACTATCGCACATCTCTCGAGAAGGGTCAGGTTCCTGCGAAGGACATCTTGAAGACGGTCTTCCCAATCGACTTCATTTACGATGGCCATCGCTACAAATTTACTGCTACTCGATCCAGTTTGGACAGCTATCACTTGTTCATTAATGGATCGAAGTGCTCAGTTGGCGTCCGAGCGCTTAGCGACGGTGGTCTATTAGTCCTGCTCAGCGGCAAAAGTCATAACGTGTACTGGAAGGAAGAGGTTGGAGCCACTCGTCTTAGCGTTGATGGCAAGACTTGCTTGTTGGAACAAGAGAACGACCCTACCCAGCTGCGAACACCATCGCCCGGAAAGCTTGTCAAGTTTACTGTTGACAATGGTGAGCATATCAAGGCTGGCCAACCGTTTGCCGAAGTGGAGGTCATGAAGATGTATATGCCACTTCTCGCCCAAGAGGATGGTATCGTGCAGCTCATCAAGCAGCCAGGAGCCACTCTTGAAGCTGGTGATATTCTTGGTATACTCTCGCTGGATGATCCATCCAGAGTCAAGAGCGCCCAACCCTTCTTGGGTCACCTTCCAGATCTTGGACCACCACAAATCGTTGGTACAAAGCCTGCTCAACGTTTCGTCCTCCTGCACAGCATTCTCGCCAATATTCTGAATGGTTTTGATAACCAGGTTATCATGGCCTCCACCTTGAAGGACCTCATTGAGGTTCTCAGAGATACAGAACTTCCCTACAGCGAATGGAATGCGCAGTTCTCCGCTCTCCATGCCAGAATGCCACAGCGCCTAGACGCTGTCTTCACCCAGATCGTGGACCGTGCCAGGTCACGATCTGGCGAATTCCCTGCCAAGAATCTTCAAAAGACGCTTTCCAAATTCATTGACGAAAGTGTCGAGGCAGGAGATGTGGATCTGTTGAAGTCAGCTCTTGCTCCTCTTCTTGAGGTAATGGATCGATATGCAGAGGGCCAGAAGGTCCACGAATTCAACGTCTTCTGCAGGCTTCTTGATCAGTACTCATCAGTAGAGAAACTTTTCTCTGGGAGAACCTCCCGGGATGAGGAAGTCGTTCTGAAACTCAGAGATGAGAACAAGGACGATATTATCAAGGTCATCGGTACCGTCTTATCTCACAGCAGAATTGGCTCCAAGAACAACCTCATCCTTGCCATCCTCGAGGAGTATCGACCAAACAAGCCTAACGCTGGAAATATTGCCAAGTACTTCCGCTCATCACTCAAGAAGCTTACCGAGCTTGAGTCAAGACAAACAGCCAAAGTGTCCTTGAAAGCGCGTGAGGTACTTATCCAATGCGCCCTACCATCTCTTGAGGAGCGTGCTGCCCAGATGGAGCATATCCTTCGTTCTTCAGTTGTCGAGTCTCGATATGGTGAGACAGGCTGGGAACATCGTGAACCAGATCTCGAAGTCCTCAAGGAAGTCGTCGATTCAAAGTATACCGTCTTCGATGTCCTCCCAATCTTCTTCGGTCACCAAGACCCATGGGTGTCGCTGGCAGCTCTCGAGGTTTATATCCGCAGAGCTTATCGTGCCTACTCGCTAAAGAAAATTGAGTACCACAATGACTCGACTGAGCCACCTTTCATCGTGTCTTGGGATTTCATTCTACGCAAAGTTGGTGCATCGGAGTTTGGTATGCCGGTTCAATCCTCGGCACCATCAACGCCAGCAACGCCATCTTACGAGGGGGGCAATCCATTCAAACGTGTCAGCTCCATCAGTGACATGTCTTATCTTGTCAGCTCTGGTGACAAGGAACCAACAAGAAAGGGTGTTATTGTTCCTGTTCAATACCTTGATGAGGCTGAAGAATATCTCATGCGGGCCTTGGACGTCTTCCCAGTTGCAGGTACCAAAAAGCCAGCCAATGGTTTAATGCCCGAACTAGGCGGTAGAAGAAAGCCTGCTCCTAAGATCGATACTGAGGATGAGCTTACCGCTGTATGCAATGTTGCTGTCCGTGACTGCGAAAGTCTCGACGACGCTGAGACACTTGCGCGTATCAACACCATCGTCAAGGAATACAAGGACGAGCTTCTCTCTCGCCGCATCCGAAGACTGACATTCATCTGTGGACACAGAGATGGATCATATCCAGGCTACTTCACCTTCCGTGGTCCCAACTATGAGGAAGACCAGAGTATCCGTCACAGTGAGCCAGCATTGGCCTTCCAGCTTGAACTTGGAAGACTCTCTCGCTTCGCCATTAAGCCAGTCTTCACTGAAAACCGCAACATCCACATTTATGAGGCAATCGGAAAAGAAGTTGAGGGTGACAAGCGTTACTTCACACGTGCGGTTGTTCGACCAGGACGACTACGAGATGAGATCCCTACCGTTGAGTACTTGATTTCCGAATCAGACAGACTCATGAACGATATTTTGGATGCTCTAGAGATTATTGGTAACAACAACTCCGATCTTAACCATATCTTCATCAACTTCTCTCCTGTCTTCCCACTTCAGCCTCCTGAGGTCGAGAAAGCCCTTGGTGGTTTCCTCGAGCGTTTCGGCCGTCGTCTCTGGCGTCTGCGTGTCACTGGTGCCGAGATTCGCATCATCTGCACCGATCCAGAGACCAACATGCCATATCCTCTTCGTGTTGTCATCTCCAACACCTCTGGATATGTCATTCAGGTTGAGATGTATGCTGAGCGCAAGTCCGAGAAGGGTGGCGAGTGGGTCTTCCACAGCATTGGTGGTACTACCAAGATTGGTGCTATGCATCTGCGACCAGTCAGCACACCATACCCAACCAAGGAATGGCTCCAGCCCAAGCGGTACAAAGCCCATCTTATGGGTACGCAATACGTCTACGATTTCCCAGAGCTGTTCAGACAAGCTATCCAAAACAGCTGGACCAAGGCCGTCAGCAAGCACGCCTCTCTAGGCGAGAAGCAACCACCAGTCGGAGAGTGCATCGAATACAGCGAGCTTGTGTTGGATGACCAAGACAACCTTGCTGAGGTTGTTCGCGAGCCAGGTACCAACTCTCATGGTATGGTAGGTTGGATCGTCACCGCCAAGACTCCCGAGTATCCTCGTGGACGTAAATTTGTTGTCATCGCCAACGACATAACATTCAAGATTGGTAGTTTCGGACCCAAAGAAGACGCCTTCTTCTACAAGTGTACTGAGCTTGCGCGAAAGCAAGGTATTCCTAGAATATATCTCTCTGCTAACTCTGGTGCTCGCATTGGAATGGCTGAGGAACTTATTCCTCATTTCAACGTCGCTTGGAATGACGCAGACAAACCAGAAGCTGGATTCAAGTATCTCTACCTCACCGCCGATGCTAAGAAGCGTTTTGAGGATGGCAAGAGAAAGGATGTCATCACCGAAGAAATCACTGAAGACGGTGAGACTCGATACAAGATCACCACCATTATTGGTGCCGAGGATGGTCTTGGTGTTGAGTGTCTTAAGGGTTCCGGTTTGATTGCAGGTGCTACTAGCAGAGCGTACGAGGATATCTTCACGATCACCTTGGTAACCTGCAGATCTGTCGGTATCGGTGCTTACCTGGTTCGCTTGGGTCAACGTGCCATCCAAGTTGAGGGTCAACCTATCATCTTGACTGGTGCTCCAGCTATCAACAAACTTCTGGGTCGTGAGGTTTACACATCCAATCTTCAACTTGGTGGAACACAAATCATGTACAAGAACGGTGTCTCTCACATGACCGCCAACGATGATTTCGAGGGTGTGGCCAAGATTGTCGAGTGGATGGCCTATGTTCCTGATAAGCGCAACAACCCACTTCCTATCGGACCAGCTGTCGACACTTGGGATCGTGACATTATCTACACTCCTTTGGCCAAGCAGACATACGATGTCAGATGGCTCATCGGTGGTAAGGAAGATGATGAAGGTTTCATGCCAGGATTGTTCGATAAAGACTCGTTCGTTGAGACCCTTGGCGGATGGGCCAAGACTGTCGTTGTCGGTCGTGCTCGCCTTGGTGGTATCCCAATGGGTGTCATCGCTGTTGAGACCAGATCAGTGGAAAACATCACCCCAGCTGACCCTGCCAACCCCGACTCCATCGAGCAAGTCACCAATGAGGCTGGTGGTGTTTGGTATCCAAACTCCGCTTTCAAGACTGCACAAGCTATTAAGGATTTCAACAATGGTGAGCAATTGCCATTGATGATCCTTGCCAACTGGAGAGGTTTCTCTGGTGGTCAACGTGATATGTACAATGAGGTTCTCAAGTATGGATCTTACATTGTCGATGGCCTCAGCAAATATCAACAGCCAGTTATCATCTATATCCCACCTTTCGGAGAGCTACGTGGTGGTTCATGGGTAAGCTTTCTCCTCCTAACTTTCATAATCATTTCTAACAGTTTTAGGTCGTCGTCGATCCAACAATCAACCCAGACTACATGGAAATGTACGCTGATGAGGATGCCCGTGGTGGTGTCTTGGAACCCGAGGGTATTGTCAACATCAAGTACCGCCGCGACAAGCAGCTCGAGACTATGGCTCGTCTTGATCCTGAGTATGGTGCTCTCCGCAAACAGCTTGCTGACAAGTCATTGAGCCAAGAGCAACTTAGTGATATCAAGGTCAAGGCAACTGCTCGAGAACAACTCTTGTTGCCAGTGTATCAACAAGTTTCACTTCAGTTCGCCGATCTCCATGACCGTGCTGGACGTATGAAGGCCAAGGACGTCATCAAACGTCCAATTGTCTGGAGAGAAGCTCGTCGCTTCTTCTACTGGCGCGTGCGTCGTCGTATTAACGAAGAATACATCCTCAAGCGCATGGCCACTGCCTCCAAGAACCCACTTGCTTCTCGATCTCGTCATCGGGATACTCTCGCGGCCTGGACTGGCGTTCCTAAGTTCGAAACCGCAGATCGTGACGTTGCTGTCTGGTATGAAGAGAATAGAAAGACTGTTCACGAGAAGGTCGAGGCGCTCAAGACTGAGGGCGTGGCTTTCGATGTTGCTGGCTTGTTGCGCAGCAATACCAAGGGTGGTCTTAAGGGTGTGCAGCAGATGTTGAGCATGTTACCTGCTGCGGAACGTGAGGAGGCTTTGAAGTTTTTGAGTTCTACATGAACTGTATGAGAGAAGAGGTGTTTTGTAGTATAGTATAGATATGCTTTTTTTTTCTTCCTTTGGGGATTGTATAGTTTTGGGAAACTGGAGGGGGCGTTTTTCTCGACATTATTTAAGATGTGTTTAAAATATTAGGTGGTTTGAATTGTGGGGTTGTCTGCTTACTGCAGTGCCTGTCGTTAGGAGATGGATTAGAATGAAATGTGAATTATTTCAATTTACATGGGATTTTATTGTGATTACTGTCCTATGGGTTATTATTACGATATTCCTTATGAGCAAAAGCCTACGACGAGAAGAAGAAACACGCAATGCGAGAAAATAACCACCAACTTGAACAGAACTCGCAAACTCCTCACCTCCTTCCTCACAAGTCAATCCCCTTTCCCCTTTAGTCCCCACCTCGATCTCATCCTCCCTCCCTAACCCTTCACAACCTTCGGACTCTCAATCACCTCACTCCCCTCCACCTTCGGAACCGTCATCCTCAACACGCCCGCCCTCAGCTTCGCATGCAACGCCCCATGCTGCACATCGACCGGGAAACTAAACGCGCGGACCACCCGCCCGTGCCAGCGCTCATTCAGCGTGACGTGCTCGCTCTCCTCTGCTGCTTTATCATCGTCTTTCTTCCCCCCTTTCGCCGCGTCATTACTGATAAAACTATGACCCTCCTCCGCGGTGCTCATCACAGGCACGGCGCTCGCTTCTGCCGGTTTAGCATGCGCGTCGTGTGGATAAGCGTCCAACATCAACGTCCTGGAATTCGTCCACCGCAATTTCACTTCCTCGGTCGCTTCGAACCCCGGGAGTTCGACGTCGATGGAGAAACTGTCGGGGGTTTCCCTTATGTCGGCTTTCGGGATGTGGTATGGCGGGCTGTCTTCGAGGTTCTTGAGCAGGTGGCCGAGTTTGTGTCGGGTTTGTTCGAAGGCGTGGTGGTGTACCGGGTAGGATTTTGGGACGGAGGTGGTGTAGTAGAAGTCTGGGGGGTAGGCGTAGAATGCTGCCATGGTTTTTTTTTTGGGAGGGGGGGAGGAGGGGGTGTGGAGATGGGGATTGGGGGTTGTGTGTCTTGGTTTGCTTGCTGTGGATTTGTTTGATTTTGTGTGTTGTATTATTCTGCTGTGTAGACCACTTACTTATACTCCCCATCTCCGCCATCACGATACTGAATGTCATAGAAGAATATCACATCATACGACTCCTATAACCATCACATGTCCCCAAGACCACGTCATTTCTCTCTCCCATTTCCAAAGATTGATCGTTGGTTTATTGGCAAGGTCATACGATCCTAAACATCACACCATGAACATGCCATTGCTTAGCGAGATGGTGAATCATGTAGAAGTTTCCAGATTTGCAAAACATGTTAAAGTAGGGTTATTTAAGTTGATATGATGTCAAGTGACCCATGTGCGGTAGGGTTGTTTGTTGCAAAGCGTTGATTTTAGCTAGACTGGGTTTTTCTATAGTAGCTAGATCTTGAAGAACTTCTAGTAATTATAGCACGGGGTCTTGATATAAGCCAATATGCTATCCTATATTCTTAGTGAATGCTACTAGTAGTATCCAAACTACAAAATTCTATTTATTTTCAAGATTTTGGGATGTGGTAATAATCATACCACTCACAACCCCCCCCTGTGCTCAAGAAGAATCACTACACCTTTCCATATTAACCACTTAAAGATCCCGCATCGAAGATAAACGTAACTATTTAAATACTATCTTATCTCAATCCTTATATAATTGGGTTCCTCCCGTCCAAGTAAGCTTTCCAATAGAAATAATGTAACTCGCCGTATCAACAACCACATGATCACTATGTTAAAAACGTAATAAGCTCAACGTATATGTCCACTACCCCCTAAAAGAATTGATATACCGCACTAATTCGATTTATAAGCCCTCTTCCTATTCAATCAAACTTATGAAAAATACCCTCCCTTTCTAAACTCCCACGACATCACCATCCCATTCATAATGTCCACCAGTATTTGGCAATTGATCTATACTCATTACACTTAAAAAATTTCAGGAATGAGTCAATCACCAAGAGTATTGAACAACACAGGAATCAGCTAATTCCATGCTTGCAAAATAAAATCCCACACCTCCCTTTTTCGAACACACCACAATCCATCCTACCTTATCACCCAGCCCGTAATTCGGTGATACACGTAGTCTTACTCGGAATCACGATACACATGCACGGACGAGTAATTTTCACGTTCTTATAGGAAAGTTCAATACCTACAACCTAAAAACTACAAACATAAAACTTCTTACCCCGTCTTTATATCCATATATCTCATCCACTCTTCCTTAGCTTCTAGTTCCTTGGAAAATAAATAATGGCGGCTCGGCAAGCGGTCTCGTCTGCTGCCTCACTAATTTGAGACATACACATTAAATATGCGTCTAAGGATGGTCTCGTCGTGGAAGCTCGACGTTCGATCCATTTATGGTGGCTGACACAGCGTGACCGAGTTTAATGGCTATACGTGACTTCATTGCATAATATTAACTTGGACAAAATCTATTTTCGTATGGATCAAATAGCGGGGTTCTACAAAAACTTCACATCTACTGATGGATTATAACGCCAGATACACAACCCCTTCCATGCAATTCCTCGCCCGTCAACTCTTCTTCCCGACGGCTTTACATCCTCTCCACAGGACTCAACCCCAACAGCCTCATCCCATTATACAGCACCACGCGAGCGGCATCGTACAGCGCCATCCTCGCCTTCATCAACTCCCTCTCACTCCCCACGATCCGGAGGTGATCATACGAACTACTCAGCGCGTGGGTCATCTTAAATAGATACGTGAGGGTGGTAGTAGGTTCGAGAGTTTTCAGGGTGTTGGCGACGACGTCTGGGTATTGGGAGATGACCCGGATGAGGTTTAGAGCGTGTGATTCGGTGAGGAGGGAGAGGTCTGCGGTAGCGATTTCTTCGGGGGTGAGGGCCGCGCGACGGGTGATGGAGCAGAGACGGGCGTGGGCGTATTGGAGGTAAGGTCCGGTGTCGCCTTCAAAGGAAGTCATAACGTCCATATCGAATTTGTAGTTGTTACCTCTGGAGTGGATATTAGTGGGGTTATGAAAGGGAAGAAAAGGGACGTACCGTTTTCCGCTAAGATCTTGGACCATTACTGAACTGATACCGAGGATATCGGCTGTAGCTAATGGATCTTCAATTTGCTCGTATTTCTTTTCGTTTTTCTGCATTACTTCGTGCATTTTCTCGGCCACATCACGGAGGATATCATCTAAGAATTTTACTGTTCCACGTCGCGTGCTCATTCCTAGCACGAGGCCGAAATTGATGTGTTGAACTTTCTTGGCTAGCTCGTCATAACCCATCAACTCGATGATCTTGAAAAGTTGTTTGAGATGGAGATCTTGTTGCGATGCTACGACGTAGATCATGTGATCGAAGTTGTATTTTTCGACTCGTTGGAGCATTTCTGTGATATCTCGAGTGAGGTAGAGGGCGGTACCATCACGTTTCTTGATGATCGGTCGTTCAAGACTCTTTCCTGCTTTACCCGGGACGTGTTTTGTAAAGTCAATGATTACAGCTCCTTCAGACTCTTCAGTAATGCCCATCTCCTCCATCTTTTTGGCTGATTTAGCCATATTTTCCTCTAATACCTGACTTTCGCCAGAATAATCATCAAAATGAATGTTGAGGCGAGCGTATGTCTCCTTGTATCTTTTGATACTGAGATCTCGGAATCGTTTCCATTGCGCCAAAGCTTCCGGCTCACTTTCCGTCATCGCTTTGAAATATCGACGAGCTTGTTCGTCCAGTCCCTCCTTCTCGATATGTGAAAAGTCCTTGCTTGCCTCTTTTAATGCCGTCATTTCTTCCTTCTCTGCAGTCATATCCTTGTTGATTGAGACATAGATCTCGTATAAGTGGTTGATCGGGTCAGCTTGTAACGCCTCCTCGCTGCCATATTTCTTGAAACCCAAAGCCAGTAATCCATACTGCTTACCCCAATCTCCCAAGTAATTGATTCGGATCACATCCCAACCAGCCCCATCATATAAGTTTGCAAGAAATCCACCGATAATAGTACTTCGAAGATGTCCGGCATGGAATGGTTTCGCGATGTTTGGGGAGGAGAATTCTACTATCATTCGTTTTCGACCTTTCGACTCGTCCGCAGGGTCTTTCAAACCCAGATATCGATTCTGACCGAACAGAGTACCGTGCTTGATGACAGTGGGAATGAGAAGTTCTGCGAGTTTATCGACTTTGAAGAAGAATTGGATGAATGTGCCCATCACGGTTGGTTTGTGTACCAATGGTGACTCGGGAAACTACTAAATCTGTTAGTAGAGCCAGACATACGGGGCAAAGGGAAATGACCTTCTCCACCCACTCAGCAGCCAACTCATTCGGTTTTTTCCCCTTTACTCGCAACGCAGGCACTGGCAGCACCAAGTCGCCCTTTTCCAGCGTTTGTGTCCATTGCAAGGCGGGGTATACAATTGTCGCATCCACGCCAGTAACCTCCGAAAGAATTGACGATAAATGTGCACGGTAAATGTCGACTGTATTGACTTCAGGGAAGCAATTGGGGTATTTGGGTAGGCGCTCAGAAACATCCAAAGACTTAAGCTTTTCCACCAATTCGGAGGAGGCGGCCGCCATGTTGTATGTCGTTGAGGGTAGCAAACGCGTCGAGCTGGAATTGAGTCGCGTTACACAGTAGAAGGAGGATATCTGAAATACTCTGGATTTGAATTTGTGTCGTGATACTCGTGAAATACAAGAGAAGGAAGAAATCATGAATTATGTGGTGGGGGGTTAGTCAAGCGGGGTGACTGGTGACTCAAGAACGACGTGTATGGCTACAAATAAATTTCCAAAATTCTCAGCCTTAAGGGCCCACGAACAGGCCGGGAGGGTGCATCACGTGATTATGTGAAGATCTGCCCCGCTTTGTCCCTTTTCTTGGTGGAGCTGGTGGAGCACTGGGAAAGTCAACCTCTTCCTTGCCATCTCATACTTTGCTTATTAGCTTTGCTTCTTCTGGATAATTTCTCGACATAGCATTTTGCAAAGCAAATCAACCATCATCTGCGAGATCTAGACTAGTAGGTTTAGCGAGTACTACTGCAGATGAATTTTAGATTCTCAATTGAGAGCTCTCTGAGCTGCGACAGCTATGTTCATCAAGAGAGTCTGCTTTGGTCACCTCATGTAACAACAGGAAAAGCACTTATACGAAATTGACAATCTATATTCAGTGAATGGATTTCCTAGCTGCGCTCATTTCTCTCTCTTCCTCACAGATGCCAAAATGCATATTCTGTGTCGTTGATTTTATCCTACCCAGCTAACTCCGTCCTGTTAATGATTGTGGTAATCCTCCGGAATGCCTTGCTGACAACAATTATAGGACGACCTTGTAACCAAAACCCGAAAAGAGAGATACTCCCGATACTCTTCCGTTCCGTCTTATTTACATCCAAAGACAAGACATCTTAACAACGCCTTGAAAAGTTGCTCTTATGACCTTTTAAGAATTTTCTTTTTCATTTTCTCCCTCCAATAAATCAGAAGGACGGAGTTGGCTGTCCGTCATCCCTCAGGATACGCAAAAATGCACGTTCATGAGCGCCTATATCCGTCAGCTGCGTGCTCTACCTCGCTGGAAATTACTCACTTGGTCTGCTGCTACGGCTCGAAGCACCTTCTTCAACCACGATGGAATGGCTGTCAACATATTCTCTGGCTATCACGATTCCGTTTGGAGAGGAGTCACATGAGTAATCCATCTGCATCAAGGTAACTCTGATGCGATAACGACCGGTGTCATGTATGACCAAATCCGGGAAATAGAAATAAGCTCTATCCTTTCCGGTAGGGCCACTGCCGCGTCCGTTATCTGGCAACGGGTGAGCAGAATCAGCGACTCTTCCACCAAGCTGATCGTATAACGTTTCTCCTGAATCCTTGTGGATGAGAGTTACAACGGCCCAAATATGTGCTAGTTCACTGAATATATCGACATCGCTAGCCAGGCGAGCTGCCATGGGGACGGCGACACCTGGTCGAACTCTTGAAGGTGGTTGAATTGCTAATCCGAGCATATTTGCAGAAAATTTGGTTAACTTTTGAGATCTTCGGTATGTTTGTTTGCGCTGAGCCTACATGATCGTTAGTAACTATTTGCATTTGGTTTGATCTTCGCTTTCAAGGAAAGCTGACCACCAAGTGTCTGGATAGATATGCTCACCTCTGCGATCTCAAAGATTGCGAGTGAATTATTGCACTGATTTCTTGATAGAGTTGTTTGGAAGTTTTCTTGGTGGAGAAGCTCAAGTCATGAATTGTTGAGAGAAAAATATAAAGGACGTCCAAGTGGTATTTATACAATTTGCTTTGTCGTAGTGCAATCTATGGGCACCTCACCGGTACGTCGTCTTTGAGAGATATCGATGAATTGCGAGTACAGGTACTTCAAGTGCAACCGCACTTCTATTAGGATGAAGAGCAAAGGTTCCAGTGGGACGTGATGGATGTTCAGAGCACTGCACATTATTGGGAATATTTCCAAAATCGAGCCTTTGGCTTAGATGCTTTTTAACGGGTTCTTCCCTGCCTGCCTCTGGCGAGTTGAGGAAGTGACCCGGATGGTGGGAACGTTACCGCCATGAAGCCCTTTCTTCTTTCTTTTTCCCTCTTACTCGAACCTTCAGCTCTGGGTGGTCGTTTGTTGATGTTTACTAGCCCTGCATTCAATTAACAATTGACACATAAGACAGTGATTCGAACACAATAAAAATTTCCGTATGCGTTTTCAGAATGAGGCGAAGACTCGAGGAGTTGGGGAAAAGTGTCAAGAAAAAAGGAATTTAGGCTTACAACGCTAATAGCCTAACAGCGAGCTTCCGGATGGGATATTGACATGGCAGTTCATAGAACAGCCACTTCTAATTGGGATCCTCTCCAACAATCCTATGGTTTGACAAAAGGTCCTAAGGTGGCTTGTAGTAGCCCCGAGGCGCCGGTCGAAGGGTGGTGAGCAGGCGCGACCGGGATTCCAATATGCAACCAAGACATGATGCAGAGATCTCTCATATTTTTTAATCGTTCCAGATATCGTGTAAAGCAGATCTAGTGTTGCTTTGCACGTCGTTTTGGCGCATGCACGCACGTCAGTACCTTCCCAGAAAACAGCCTGTACGACCGACAGTCCAAGAAAGCCCATCCCATTTCCAAGCACACCAACATGCTGGCAGTGGTTGGAAGAGGATATCTCCCACCCGCTCACCGCGGTTCCAACGCTACAGTACCTACATCCTCTGGCCACATGAGACACTCTTGAGCCCCGATTTCCAACGTAGGAAATTCGTGTTCGGAGATCGTACTATACCATGTGCCTTGAATCTCGGTACGTAGCCGGACGATGCCGAGTTTCTCTGTTCTTACCGTCCATCGGTTCGGGCGCCACATATCCAGCGTCCGAACACAATAGGGACAACATCGCTTAAGAGCATTTGATCCTTGTGGATTTGATAATTCAACACCTCTTCTTGAGCCGATTAACTCATCACACAGAGTTGGTGATCTGAAGAATATGGAGAAGCAAACAATAGCGGTGTGAGGAGAATTATCTATCCAAATCGGCGTGGGGATTTTCATGGTGATTTGAATACGCAAATGTTGCCAAGGATGGACGTAGGGCTGGAAAAAATCATGGGTTTGTAGGCAGTCTCATGTCTTCGTTTTCTGATCACCTCCTATTATTCACTAATTAATCATCATCTGCAATAGATTATTATGCTGGAATGAGATCATATGTGAAATTTGCAGAACAGTGCACTCAAATTGTTCAATTTTGTGAGCCACTCGAGAGCACTTTCCTCCACTACAGTAAGTAAGCGATGATCCTACAGGTCGTTCTTACCCTCTGCTGTCAACAATGACTTGCTCCTCAGCGAAGAACTCTTGGTCCAATCTTCTGTCTTACCAATGTTGAGGATGAAGTAGTTTATTCTACTCATATCATCGTCAACCCTTCGCATTATTACTCAATTCCTATTCTTCATCGAGCGGCATGTCTTATGTATTTGGATTATAACTTCTTGGTAACCGATCACGAAGTTGAATATCATCAGTTGCTTCCTCAATCACAGTGTTATCCTGAACACGTTACTTCTACGTCCTGCCATTCGGCTGCTTACTCTTCTAATATGAAAAATTGGCCATCAATCAAAAGGTTCGAATCAATTCCCATTTGATGGGAGCACATCACTTACATGTATCAGGGGTCCTAAGCCGTTCAATCACTCCATACCTGCTTAATGGCTTTGACAATCAGCCAGGGTCTGCTTTTTATCATCCTCTCTTGTGCAACTGGACTTTGCGTCGGATCCATCATAGTATACATGTCACTGCTGTTCTTTCACCGCCGACGAGTGGAACGGATCGAACCCGAGGAGGCAATGCGTGAAGCCCATCCATACGCCTGGCGAACGACAGTCTGAATATACATCTTTCAGCCGTGCCGCGTGGCTCATGTCGGGAAACTCTCGGGTCAGTGTCATCGGACCCTAGTCTTGGCCACCTCCCCCTCTAGCGGTGAAATGGGGGGAATATGCTGCTGTGAGGAGGAGGATGGGGAGTACGTGCGGGATTTGCGGACTGAAAATGGGTCATCACTCCACACCTAAATCTCTGTGAGCCCTTTCGTTTATCTAGGTTGACGATGCTCTTGAAGCACAACATTACTGCGGCACAACAAGGAAGTAACTACACGATAAGATGACAGTTCAGTCACAAGTTACTGGATAGAAATTTTCACTGTTTCGATCACATTCGGAACTTACCACTGGATACTCCCTGGAGCCTCAGTCATGCTTGCTGAAGCAAGCTCTAGGATTTGCTGACTCTAGCTGCGTGCCTGCTGCGGATGGGTTCCGGAAACAACTGTAGTGAAGGCGTATGCAGCCGCTTCTTGGTTTGGTAGACGGCTTTTGTCAAATCTTCAAAGTGTGACGTCCGCAGACGAAAACGAATTCTAGTCTCCTGTCACCCATAGTCTCTCATTGGCTACTGTTACAATGATGAAGATACGGTTCGCAGCCTGGATGACCAGGTAGATTGCTGTTATTCTACACCGCTACCGAGATTGCCGACATCTTTCGCATTGACGGACAGGGTGGTGTCTTTCTATGTACACTGAGCTGACACACTCATACATGCTCTCTCGTAGGGCTCACTGGGTCTGTCATGGAGTCCAGCTGATCATTTTCATGAAATCATAAATTCTGAGACTCCGGTTAAGTTGGCGACATATCGAGGCTTAGAACTTCACGGTCCATAGAACTTTTCAATCAGCCACTCTAGACTAAGTTGCTAAGATAAAATACAACGTTCTCTATAGCTTTATTTCTATTGTCGCCAAGCTGTTATCAGAAATTTCTGACTTCAGAATTGCTGCACATTCGTCAGCGACTGGCAATGGAGATTTTGTATCACGCAAGCCACGACTGAGAAAGAGATATTGCCCATCATTTCCCAAGACATCAAATCAATTAAATGTCCCCAAATTGAGGCCTTATTGTCAGGTCTCGAAGGTCGTAATTCTGCTGTGTGGAGACATTAAACTCGCTTAGCGTTAAGATCAACCCCGCTATTCTGCTCCACTTTTCATCGTTATCCTCCTAATCCTTTATTTACAGGGTAATAAGTATTGTCAATCAATGAATGAGATCTTTATTGGGATTCCAGCCCGTTTGTTTCCAGCAGCTTCGAAGCCTAGACTTTTGGCGATCAAAGTTTCGTTTTCATGCATTGCCTGCTTCGTACATTTGCGCTTCATGAGACCTTGTTTTTAAACTCCCGGGGTTAGCCTCACGATCATGAAAGCCTTTCACTGGCTATGGTATTATTGAACGCGAGTCAGTTAAAATTGGGTGTTTAGGTTGTATAGATGCAAGCTTACTAAAAGTTTTACGACTTGCAAGTTTCTTTATGAGTTGTATTGTAAACTCTTGGTTACAATGAAGTGAGAGAAAGCGAACAGGAGAAAAATGGGAAGTGTCTAGGCTAGTTGGTCATATAAAAATGTGTTATCGGCATGGCAGCATGCTTGAAAGCAATTAATCACTTGTTCATTCTACAGTATCTATTGACATAATCAAAATACTGAAAATACTGCCGAGGCAATAAATACCAAGTACCAAAACACACCGCAGATTCTCTATCCACACGACACCAAGCCCGACGCGGGATCTCAGACTCCCTATGCGGGCCGAAAAGGTCAAACCAAGTCCGGCTGTCAGCCATCCGACGACAAATGGCTTTTGTGTTCCAGCGAGCAGTCATATTCTTCTTGGTTGGGCCTCGCTTACCCTTTGCAAATATCTCACTTACCCGCGCTACGCATCTTCCGCAAAATTATGGATTCAAGCTACACAAAGATGCGCTTAGGCGGTATGGGTGACTCGGGCGGCTGTGAGGTTTCGGGCTCGTCATGGGGAATGGACTCTACTTACATAAGGTAGATATACTTCCTACCTCTCCGCAGGCAATAATCTGCAAGCCAGATACGTTGGGTTCAGAATATTTTGTTATGAGACCCAATTATTGATTGCCGCGCAATTGATCCATGTATATTTAGAACGGGGAAGCTTCCGCAGCGACGCTTCTTTTTCAGCAAGCTCGACGGCACATTTGCTCTCCGGTCACACCAGATGAGCGGCACCCTGTAGCTATAGCCTCAATCGTAGCTTGGATCACGGACAATGACCTTAATTCAACGACCATCCAGCAAAAGACGGAAGTTCTAGACTCGAATCAAACACATCTTGCATCTGCGGGATTGTCGATCGAAACACCCCTCCGGCGCATATCGATCGTATTCTGTAACCCACCAGCACCTGGCAGGAGAAGCCGTACGTTGGCTGTACCCCCGTATCTGTGCTGCATAGAGCCCATCTTCCATCTCCAATGACGGGGCCGTACACGACTTGCTAAGCGATCCCTGCATGGGGGGTTGGTGTTACTTTTTCCTGGCCGCTACGGTAGACATGTCTTCACACCGTACCCTCTGCCACCCCCTTCATGGTCATTAAAAGACGTCACTCCTCCCAGCTTTCTGATCCGTCCATTGATACAATTTTGTTCCTGTCATACCGTGCGAGTCATGCTCCCGATGTGATGGTTACGCGTTTTGGGCACTGCAAATAGTTGCATGAACGACTCTTGCCCAAGATCGAACTAGAAATACTGGTCTGTCGTGTAAAGATGACGAGGAAGCTTAGGGACGGTGCTCGCCCCGACGTAATGAGGGCTTTTTCGGTGAAATATGTTGATGTCAGCGGACGAGATAAGGAAGGTCTCCGTGGAAGTGGTATTTGGAATTCTCTTCAACTTTGTTCTATGGGTTTCTGTCGTCTCTTTCTTGTGTCTTGCTAACGACCTCGAAGGCGTTATGATCGTCGAGATTTTTACCATTCAAGCTGAAAAGTCGCCTCCTTTAGGCAGGAAATTCGGCCTTGCAGATTTTGCGTCGCTTATTTCGTCAACCCCTTTTTTGTTCCGTTCTGGACAGAATCATCTAGATTTCTCGCTGTTGATACTGGATTCAGATTCAGACGGGAAGAGCAAATTCCGAGCGATTGCTTTGCAGATCTTGGTGAAAATGAGAAGAACGTGTTCAGTTTGTTTTGGAACGTGAAGCACTTTCCATCACGAAGTTATTTTTAGGAATATCTCAGTGAAATCAAGCACAAACTTCATCTCTTTCAGTATACCACTAGGCATCTGTTTGATCCTTGTAAGAAACGAAGAATTTCCAAGCACCGCCCGATTGACAGGTCATAAAAGTCAAGCTTTTTGAACTGCTTTTGTCCATTGATTTCCTTCAAGGTCAAATTTCTGAAAGAGCTTCTTTCGAAACCGTCTCGAGCGCCGTAAATTTTTACGCCGAGTTCGAACAGGATACCCAGGTTCGGCAGGTCAGCCACCAGAAGGTCTGCCTACACAGCACCCCAAGTTCTGCATGGCAGTCAAAGTCAAATATCAGCATCTATGAACAGATTATCGCGTCTGACAAAGAATCTGAAGAAATGCGGGTCAAGTTTCGTTCAAAGAGGAAAAGAACTGGTCATATTGGAACTGGCAAGTCTAAAGAAAATTCGAAATTTTGGTCGCAGGATAGTTCATGGTCATTATCTGTTTTATGAGTTTTATGAAACAAATCTTGAAAGCCTTGCGGCATCAAAATACTCAAAAGTCTTGATTTCAACTCGGACATTGCCCCCATCTCAGTGCTTCCTCCTACAAAGAGTAAGTGTTTCCTGAAAACTTGTTTCACTTGGTAAGAATAGCGCGATTAGCAGAACAGTGGAGACCTCGAGTCGAGGACCATAAAATCTGATGTTCATGTTCTTTGTACTATACTTGAACGAATCGATCTCCCAGAACTTCGGTCATGACGGCAGAAAAAAGCAAGGTTCGCAAATAAGTTAGCAGATTTTCAACAAGATAGTATTCCCTTACCCACAATTCTTTTGGACTCTCACCTTCAGAGCCAGCACAGTAATGTGACATCGTGGCAATGTGTTAACAAACATTAGTGAGAGAGAGAGAATTATCAAGTGTGAATTGATTTCAATTTCTATCCTCCCGAAGGTCTCAGCATTTAAGAACCTCGGTAGACTTTCTTACCCATAAAACCACTTCTCTCCAATCAAAGCAAAATGTGAACTCCATGCAGTACAAACCAGAATAGGCTCACGGGCAAACCATTTCATCCCACGATATCTCTCCAACCAACACCTTTCCAATTACCTCGGATTTTGCCAGCAAAACCCATAACCACAATCAACCAACGCCCATTCCTATCCGCGAGGAATATTATAAGCATAATTCCAACCCAGCAATGAAGGCTGTCCATTCAGATTACTCAGCGATCCATGCGTCCAAGTCGGAGCAGGATCAACCATATGCCAAGCATATCGCTCAACATAATCAGTTCGATCCAACCAAGGCAGAACTTCTTTCATGAATTGGATTTGTTGAGTTTCAGTTGCGCCTGTGAAAGCACCGCCGTTGAACTGTAATCTCAGTTTAGCAAGACTCTCCACATTGTTAAGCTAGGATCAATATGAACTTACCTCCGTAATCCAAATCCTCCGCCCCCCAATCAACCCCTTAACCATCTGCACCCACCCAATAAACTCCTGCGCATTCGTCCCGCCATACCAATGCATATTCACAAAGTCCACCTGGCAATCCCTGCAATAGTTATTCAAGAACGCAGTGATCCATCGCGTGCCATCCGCCGAGTTCGTGATGGCTGGGGACCCGAGCCACGCTTGGTTGCCGAAAGGTTGGATGTACTTGCGGTACGAGTTCGCGGCTTGCTCGGGCCCGATGCAGGATTGCCCGCTGTTGAAACATTGGTCCGGTTCGTTGAAGCCGAGGATGTTGTTGGCGCCGCGGTTTATGGAGTCTTGGGCGTTGCCGAACCACTGTGAGATCAGTCTGGTGTTGAAAGAAAGCGAAGATGAGTTGAAGCTTACGTTTGTGGTGTGAGCTGGTCCATCACCCCAAAGCATAGGAACAAACTGGACATATGGTGCTCCAGTAGGAATCCGGGAGTCCCAATTGTACATCCAGTTTACCTTAGTGCCGGCGCCCCAGAAACTTTGAATATATTTCACATCATTAAATGCAAGGCCTCGCTTATTTTGAGCTGGGTTGTAGACGGGTTTACCGCCTGGGACTGGTAGTGCGGGAACTGCTTCGGCGTCTGGGAGTGTGAAAGAGGGAGGGTGACCAAGTCCTGCTTGGGGTGGGCCTTGAGGTGTTGATTGGGAGGGAAGGGCGGTGGTGATGGAGAGGAGGGTGAGTGCTGTGAGGAGTTGGAAGTGCATGGTGGGCTCTGTTTCTTGTTAGATTGTCTTTTCCACGAATCATGGCTAGGAGATTGAATGTCACTAGGTCCCGAAGACAGCTTTTCTGGGGATTTTGTTAAACGTTGTATCGAGATAGAAAGAAAAAACTCACAATTCTGACCGCTAATCCTGGGATAGGGTTTCAAAGGAGTGTTGAAACTTGAGCCTTGATTTCCCAAAGAATGAATGTCCAAAGCTATCTTCCAATTGAAACAACCAATGATTGCAACACAAACGCCTTGAAAGGGACGGAGGGGAAGTCGACCCAGTACCAGACCGGGTGATTGGATTGTAAAGAGAAGAAGCTAGTCAAAGAGGGGAGAAAAGCCAACTCTATATACTTCAAAACCTACTCAACTCCTACCGTGAATCATTTCAAAACTCCCTCACCTAGTGCTACCCCTCCTTATAACCCTTCAGGTGATCGATGGTGCAATTCCAAAAGAGGACCCGTGATTGGATTTGGAAGCTGAACTCTGCGGTACTTAATAAAGGAAAGAGGTGAAGATGTGTTGTTGAGGCTTTGCTTTCAATTGAAGTGGATGAGAGGGTAACGAGCGAGTATTGATAAGACTAATTGAGATAACAATCAGGAGGGGAGATGAAGCTGGTTCACGAATGGTGATATTTGAGGAAGTGAAGTTCTTGAGATAATACACCTAGAATTTATTTTCCGTTAAAGTCTTGATAAGTAGCACATCTAAAGATCACTGAAGCCAATTAGTGTTAACCTTCCCAACAATTAAACCACACTGTCTTGCTTGAGACATAAAGGACACATAGTGAACAGTCACCCGTTCACAGATCTTCTCTTGGAATTTTCGGTTCGAGACAAAACCTTTGCCATAGTAACCAGAGACACATCACTACCGCAAGTTCTACGCACTCCTTGTAAGAATATTGAAATCGGAGACATTCAATCGCCACTTCAATAAACCCGTACTCACAGCTTTAGCTCTCTTCGAATCACCCTTGTAGCCAGTAAAACCACGGATAAACAAGAGCACACACTAAGATAGTCAAGTGTCAATATCAAGTTTCAATTGACAGACTGAAACCAGAACTCCTTACCACCAACTCCAACCCTCACAACCTCATCTCTCCCCATCCCATAAAATTTCATACTCACGAATAACAATCCACCTAAGCACAAGCCTCAGAATAACTAAGTACCTACCAATCTCACCTTCCACCTCCTGCTACAAACAAAATCTCCTCTTGACCCTACTTCCCTCATATAAACAGACTTAAAACCAAAAAGCCTCCTTATCGCTGACTTAATGCTCACAAACTCATCTCTCTCCCAAATACACCTCCAATTGTTATCAAGCACGGATACCAAAACAGCAGAACACGCGCACCAGGATAGATAGGTGTTGATATCACCTTCCAGTTCCTGTCATGATAGATGGTCAATCATTTCTGAATCGAAAAAAACAGAGCTTTCTGAATGATTCGAAGTAATTTAAGCTACTCCATACCATGAAATTGATTGCACTAACGTCGATGCTGAATAATCGAGTCGGCGGGGATTATAAGTGGTTTATATGTAAGAGACAATATGTAAGAGACTAAAAGCCAGAATTTCTTTTCCAAATTACAAAAAGAACGTGGAGGTAAAGAAACACAACAGAAAAGCTAGAAAAGATGACCGCCACTGAGTCGGTTAAAGGGAGACAAGATGAGTGATATCAGCCTTTTGACTTGGAAGAAAGCTAAGTTGTGAACTCTTTCAACCTTAGTCGATTTTGAACGAGAGTGCGCAGCGAGAGTGCGCAGATTTCTGATGTATTAAAAAGAGAATACTGAGATAGGCGGTGTGATTTTGCTAGAGTGTTTCGATTGCCACTTGTGATATCCACCGCGAGGCGGGTTCAGCGTGCTTCTTTTATGGAATGTGCGACTTAGCTCAAATACAGAATAGCTGGGATCTCTAAATTCCAATTCGTTTGAGGCACTTGCCATATTCCAAATCGCGAAATACAAAATCACATCACGTCACCAAAAAACTTCATATTCCAACATCTCCTATTATCAACCCCATCTAATACCTAACCTCACCCTTCCCACTACTCCCCATAACATCCATCTGGTACTCACACAACTCCTGAATCAAATCCGTGCCCTTCCCCATTAACTCAGTAAGCGGCACTTTCCCCGTATTCTCCTTCACGTATTCGTTGTATTTAGATAAGACGAGATCATTGACATTAATCCTGGTCATACCGCCTTTGATACATTTCTGGGTCGTTTCGTCGGGGAAGGTGTTGGTGCCGTGGAGAACCATCTGGGCTTTTCCTTTGCAGGCTTCGCGGATGGATGTAAGTCTGGGTGTGTTAGTAGGAGGCTCCGTAGATGGTCTTGGTTTTTTTGACAGTCGCGCAAGTCGTCAAAACCACAGAAATCACAACTCACCTATCATACTCCAACCTAATATTCTCAATGCCCCCATAATTCCCATGCACATTCCCAAAAGCCGGCGCCAAAAAGTCAATCCCGGTACTCACAAACCTCGCCGCCTCCTCCCCGGTCGTAAGCAATCCCTCAAGATCCCCCGTATCTTTAACCCCATCCTCCCCGCCATTAATCCGTCCGGGTTCCGCCTCCGTCGCAATACCCTTCCCATGCAACATCTTCGTGATCCGCTCCGTCTTTTCTAAATTCTCTTCCTTTTCGTAGTGCGACATGTCGACCATGATGGAATCGAAATCGTAGTCCGACGCCGCGATGATCTCGTCTTCGGACTGCGCGTGGTCCATGTGCAGGACGATAGGCACGGTGGCGGTACGCACGGCGGCGATGGCGAGATGGATTAGGAGGGGCGAGTAGTGGAGGGCCCAGGGGAAGAGGAGGATTTGGGCTGGCGAGCGCTTTTTTTCGGCGGCGCGGACGACGGCTGTTATGGTTTCGAGGTTGTACTTGGGATGTTAGAATAGAGTATTTGGTTTAAAAGGAATGGACGTACGGAAACGACACCGATGATTCCATAGCCTCCTTCCTCTGCTTCTCGGAGCATTCGAACTGCTCTGTTGTCTTTCATTGATTTCGGCATTTTGGTAGAGGTTGAGATGAGATATCCAAAAAATTTGTAAACGTGAAGGAGTTATGTTAAAGTATGTACAAAATCAAGAATTAAGGATTGGAAATAAGTGGTTAATCAATGGAGAGATGGAAGTGAAAAGGTAGAAAGGAATTGTATCAGTAAAGGCAAAAGAGACCGGGTAATGTTCAACCGACTGTCGGAGGAGGAGAGGTGGGGTGAACAGAAATGACCCCGCATAGAGTGAGGAAAGTTAGCCGAGTGATACTTTTAAAATCTATAACGTACCTGTTGACTATTGAATCCAATTGAATTCAATCACAAGGACATTGACTCTTGAATATTTGTTCTTAAAGTTTAGCAATAGTAAACCTTCCAGGATGTTGTCTTACAAAACCCAACGTTAGCCATTTCTCAGAATAGTTTCCGTCATTCATACATCAATTAACTCTCCAAACACTTTCCTACAACCCACACCTAAAAGACCCTCTACTCTTTCAAACTATCAACATAATCCCTAACCGCCTCCTCAAAACTAACATCCTTCCTAAACCCCAGCCCATACGCCAAACTATTATCAAACTCCGTCCCCCAACTCCTCAGAATCCTCTCCATCTCCTCATCCGTCTCCTCCCTCAAGTACTGTAGTTTCTCCTTCCCCGCCACCCTCTCCAACGCATCCATCATATCCTGCACACTAACCCCGATGCCAGGCATATTAACCACCCTCTTATGCTTCGGCAGCGCATCCGCCCCAAGTTTCAACGCGTGAAATAGATTCTCGGCCAAAGTTTTGGGGGAGCAGAGCCAGGACCGAAACGACCGGTCTTTGAGCGGGATAACGCATTCTTGGTTATTCATCGGCTCGCGGATCATGCCGCTGAGAAAGGAACTCGCTGCGGCGGTGGGCTTGCCGCCTCGTACGCTGATGGTCGGGAAACGGAGGGAGTAGCCGTCGAGGAAGCCTTTACGCGTATAGTCGTTTAGGAGCGTCTCGCAGCATAGCTTTTGCGCGCCGTAACTGCCTTCTGGGGTCGGGAAGACGGATTCGTCGATTACGGCTGGGAGAGGCTGGCCGTATACGGCTTGGGAGGAGGCGTAGAGGACGCGGAGGAGTGGTTGGTTTGGTTTGTGGACAAGACGGAGGGCTTCGAGGAGGGAGAGGGTGGAGTGTAGGTTTACTTTCATGCCGAGTTCGAAGTTGGCTTCGCTGCCCGAGGACATGATGCCGTGGAAAATGCAGACTGCATCGAGGGGGAGGGAGGTGTCGATGAGGGATTTGAGAGATGAAGGGTCGCAGAGATCGGCTTGTATGGGTTTGCAGTTTTCTGGGTGTTTGGCTTTGGGTGGGATGGGTGGTGAGATTATGTCTGTGAGGATTACTTCGTAGGATGGGTCTGAGAGGAGACGGGTTGCTAGGAGAGGCCCTATTAAGCCTGCGCCGCCGGTGATGAGTACGCGAGGCATTTTGTGAGACTGTTAATGTTGTTAGAAAGTAGAAATAATACAAAAGTTGAATGGCCGGCACTATATTTCAAGAGCAACAATGCTTGTTTAATAAGTGTTGATATTCGAAGATCGCGGGGAATTAGTGCAACTCCCCCACTTTACCACAAAATGATCTGACGGAGAGAAAACCGAAAAGAAATATCATTGGACGTACCAAAAGAATAGGAAAGTTTTCCGAGGTGAGATCTCGCTGTTGTCCCCGGGGGATGCTTTGAATTGGATTTAATATTTATACACTATTTCTGTCTGGAGTATTATAACCCGAACCCAAACATTATATCCTTACTATGTAACAACCTAGTTCTCCTACAGAAGAACCACCGTGGCTTGATACAAGTGATCTCCAATATATGATCATCCCAAAATATAGTCCTTCTAATATACACATCCCCTCCATCTCCCGCCCTCTCCCCTTCCCCTCCCATCTCTGAGACATCTTATCCCCCCCCCTCCTCACTTATATCCTATCCTATCCCTACGCAGGAGCCTTCGTCCTCAACTGCACCCCATGCCACCCCTTAATCTCCTCTCCCAGCACCTGATTCACGAGCCTTTGCTGCTTAAGCATACTCAAGCCCCTAAACTTCTCACTAGTAATATCAATGGAGTACATACTCCCGCAACCACCCGATACATCTGCGACCTAAACACATCATTAGCCCATATCCCAAACCACGACTAAACCCTCAATATTCACAACTATGCTCCGAAAACGCATCTTTCCTCCTCTCAAAAGCGCACGTAGAGGCAAAAATAACAGTACACGAAGAGGGAATACATACCTTCAACTCACTAGCCCCCAACTCCCTCATCAACAACCCCCAAATCTCCTTCTCCTTCGCATTCAAATGCCCAGGCGCCTCTTCCATCTTCGAACCACCGACCCCTTCTTCTCCTGAGCCGATTGTACCTTCTTTCGTACTATATCCTCTTCCAAATACCCTCTCCTTCCCCATTGCCCCATCCCTTATTGTTCCCCTCTCCCTATCTATTCCCGTCGCCTTAATCCCCTGCTGCCCCTTCGAACTATGTATCCTATTCGAGCTCGGCAACGGCGATATAGACGTCAAACCCCGTCTCGCAGGACATATACTGGCCGCCAGACATTTCGGCTGCGCAGTTGCTTGACAGCGTAGGATGCGTGATGGGGATGTGCGGAGGCAGTGGCGGAGAGCTGGTGGTGTCATGATCGATTCTTTTCTTTCTCTTCTCTTCGTTATTGAAACTCTTCTGCTCTTCTTTTTCAATTCTTTGCTTCCTATTCTTGCCTCACTCTCCGTCAAACATCATCCGATAATCTACAACATGCCCCAAGCTCCAGCCCCACATAAACCAACAAGGTCCAAGCTCCACCATCCATTCCATCACCGCACATTTCTAATCCAAGACATCACGTGCGTATTCCGGAGTCCAGCCTCACATCGTCATCACCAGCCACAGTATTAACCCCGCGCGAAAAAAGTAAAAATTTGTCGTTTCCGGTGGTTTGGGTCGGAGGACGGGGAATAGGATATTAGGGAAAAGGGATAGGAAGGGAGATGGATTTTCAGGTACGCGAGATGATCTTTGCAGAGTAGGGAGGAGGGAAAGTGATTTATTGTAAGAGTGTAAATGGGTTAGTAGTTAGATAGTACTTACTACTATAGAAATCTTCAATACCCTCAATCTAACATACCAATCGATTAATCCATCTAAACATACATACCTCCTTGTATACCTAGTGTCTAGAACTTATCTTATCTCTCGACCACGCAAACATCTCATCTCACCCAAGAATACACCATTTTAACATCTAGAACCCATCCCATCCTTATCTCTAAACTAAACTCCCGATACCAACACCACTCTTATCTCACCCAAGAACCCACCATCTAACCTAGAATCCATCATCTAACCCAAAAACCCAGCATCTCACCCAAGAACCCTCGATCCAACCATACAACCACCTCATTCCATCTCACACTACACCCAACGAACCACCCCACCCCATCAAAGGCTCTACATACCTACCAGATTAATTAAATTCAAGATCCTAAACCATCTCACCCCCCCACATACTACTCCCAACGAACCAAACCACAACCTCACCTCACCACATCAAAGCTCTACATCAACCAAAGAATATAAAGCCCAGAACATTTCTCACGATCGATCGATCAAATTTCAGAGTTAATACTCAGACCAATTGATACCCACAGTCTAGGACCAAAACCACAACCCACAGAGCACACGGACAACACAATCCACCCCCCAAATAAGTCCACTCCTGGCACTCCCCACCCAAATCCACAACGCACAGCACACCAACCAGGCAGGCATCACCCTTCCCACAACAACCTATTGTTCAAAAAAAAGAATCTGAGACCATGACATGACATCATCCCCTCTCACTCCACCAAAACATCCAGCGCATAAAAGGTCTCGAACAAATTTGCTATCTCGTACCAAGATCCATAACAAACTGCTATAGTACCAAGAGCTATAGAGCCAGGCTACTATACCCATATAACAACTAGTGTTATATAATCCTTCGAAGAAACTAAGTACCCTATAATCGAGGTAGCAGATAAAACATAACAAAAAACATCTAGACGAGATGACAATATCATTAGACTCTATAGCAATCTCAAAAAAGGACATACATACCTACCTAGACATAATCAAAGAGAAGTTAACCTAGAAATCTCATTTGTATATCTATCTCTCCACATATCATCAAAATTTGCAGTCACAAAGTCACACAATAAGACATGAGAATGTTTTTCAGAATGTTTTTTGTTCATTATACTACTTGATGTAGACTTAACTAATCCACACCCCCCATTTCCCCCCATTCAGGCTATATGAAAAAGTCTTCATTCCAGACCAGTCCTGATTTCTTTTCTGATCGGTCTATTCCCCCTAAACTTCTAACCTCTCAGTTGGTAGCAGAGAGGGGTGAAGCAAGGGCGAGGGAATCAACCAGATATCCTCTCCTTGATGATGAGATTCCGTTCTCATATTTTTCTCGTTATGTACGGGATGCTTCGTTGAGACGTTCTCTTCCACTTTTGTCGCCCCACGTGCTCCCCTAACCCCCCTCATTCCGATCGATATCAACGCGCGACTTTTTCTTTCCAAAACCCAATCTTGTATGTTCCCAAGGCAATAATATAAAAGCCTTCAACGATATCCCTCCTTTGCCCACAGGTCTGGTGAAGAGAGCCTGAAACGTAACAATAGAAATATTAAAACCCAGTCTATGATGAAAATGAAACCGCCAGCTGAAACCCTACAGCAAAACGCCCACAGAAAAAACATGCAAGAAACCAGGGTAAACGCTCAAATGTACAAGTAATCCCCAGACCAAAACAAAGGCATGATTGTGCCCGCCGCGCAGAAATGCTAAAATCCCACAAGTTCCGGTTGAGGGGGGTCGTTCCGTATAAACAATAGCTAAGACCGACTCGTAATCACATCTGAGAGTCGCTCACACTTTCGCATGCTGGTGAAGGGTTTCGATAAATGGTGGATGACTACACTCAGTAAAGAGGTAACCAAAATTTTATTTTGACGAGTCTATCGCCAAATTTTCGGAAGGAGATAGATCGTGATGTTGGAAGTAATAATGCAGTCGACTCGTACGGGCCTGAGCTCGATTTACGTTTCATGCTAAAATCATCCTCGAATTGCTGTAGGTGTATGAGCTTCGTGTAGAGAAAAACCAGCATGCATGTTGTAAGGATACATCGAAGACGTACCCGTAACAAACCCAGTCATAGGAGCTGGTGAAGCAGAACGCGAAGACGACATATTCGTTTGTTGATTTCGTGGAGGCGAAGGCTTCTTTTCCATCATAATGGGAGAGCTTTCTGCGGTCGAATCGCTCGAGCCAAGAACATAGCCATTATCATTACTGCCATCATATTGTCCGGTTAATGTGCCATCTTTGAGTTGTGGTGAGCCCTTGGCTGATCCGAACTGTAAAAGTAATTAGCCATAATCCTCTTTACTGTCATCCTTCCCTGGGATAACTTCGGTTAGGAACGTACAAAGCAATATTTGTCCAACAATTCGTTGTAAGATTGTGAAGCAATGACCGGCTTCGATGCACCAGCAGGGCGCGGTGACTCGGTACCGCCAGCCACGGGAGCGGTAGAGATCTTAGCAGGTACCGGGACACTCTTGCGATTGCTCTTCATAGTTAGAGGTGATGGTGAAGCATCATCGGCATCGGCAAGCGCCTTTCCGAGTCCAGCGGTAGCAGGATTCGCGGGGATACCGCTCTTGTCACCCATGACGTTGTTGGCAGCCTGGATGGCAGCAGAGAGCGAAGCACCAAAGTCGTATCTGTTACCAAAGGCCTGGCCATTAGGTTGTGGTGCTCGGCGAGTGAGGGTGTCGGTGCCAAGATTGACAGCCGACTTGACTCCCTTTAATCGGACTGGGGTTTCCGAGTCACCCAGGTAATCGGCGACTGGTTGCTTCAAGTCGAATGGGTATCCCTTAGATTCAAACCCATCGGCGAAGTCGTCAAAGGTAACAGGCATTGTCTTGGCCTGTGTTAGCGAGGGGGATACCCTCTTGTTGCTGCGTGGCAATGAACCAGCTTGCCTTGACCCAGCACCCTGTTTGCCCTTCTTGCCATTTTGAGGTTTGGCCTTCTTTCGGAAATCGATCTGGAAGTTGGTAGAATTATTGTTGTCCCAGTATTCCTGGCCGTTGACAGCATACTTGACGCAGAAGAACATGGTCTTCGCTTCGAGGTTAGCTTGGTCTGCAAGCTTGATGTTGAAGTGGAAACGGTCGTAGCCATCGGCGTGCTTTGGCTGGCGGATATCGTGGTTGTACTCAGCGACGACCTCCGAAGTGGTTTTCCAGTAGTCCAAAGTAAACCGTGCAACGACAGTCTTGTTGAACGCCAGATTGGCAACGGCAACGCTGCCAATCAAGGTCTTGTTATCTGCAGAAAGGAAGACTCTCTCCACCCTGACTGGGAGTGCGAGTCTCTGAGGAGTGTCTGCAGGGAAGTTTGAGACGACGATCTCCCACTCGAATGGAGGACCCCGGGTTGACTCTTCATCGTTGAATGGGAACTCGTTGTCACTCTCGTATGCTTCCACGGGCGATGATCCTGCACTGACTGCCAGGGGTCGATCGACCTGAAGGAAGTGTCGTACGTGCTCTAGGTGAGAGTCGAAGTGTACCGCTTTGGAGAATGTTGGTGTGCCTGGCATACTAGAGGGTCGCCGTCTAGCTGAGGACGGTCTAAGAGCAGGTCGGACCAGCTCCCCAGACTTCTTTCGGAGCATAGGAGGTTTTCGCCGCGATCGAGGCTCGTCCTCATCAGTCAGAGAATCTTCATCGGATACCATGGTAGGCGTTTCGGGTGATAGGCCTGGAGACATGTTCGATCGAATGTCGACAAAGACTGACGAGTCAGTGTTGGATCTGGTATGGGTAATTCTGTTTACAGCCTGCTTCATCTGTTGATCGAGCTGGGCAGCCACTTTGGCATCTTGAACTTTCTCGGGCGAGATCAATGAGAGATGCTGATTAGCTTTCGAGACGTCCTCGGCCATGCGGCTTGGCGAACTCTGTCTGTGCTGCTCGATGGTTCTGATGGCTGCTTGCAACTCCTCCATATTTTCCAGCTCGCGTCCTCGCGGGCTCTTTGCATCCTCGTCATCACTTGAATTCTGAGTTGAGTCGGGCGGTGAGATGATTGCTCCAGCAGGCAATTGTGCCGCGTCCGTCGCTGGCGGAGGTGACTGCCGTATGCTGCCGGACGAGGTTAGACTTGAGATATCATGATTGTCCTTGTCCGCAGTTCCAGGTGGAGTGGGCTCATGGACCACCTCGAACGAGGTGGTCTTGACTGATGGCGTCCGCCTGTGCTGCCGGGTCAAGTATGAGGTCGACCGTGGAAGTTCGGGTCGTGTGGGTGCAGGGCTGCTAGATTGATGCTGGTATCCGTATGAAGATCGACGACTGAGCGCTGGAGACTGTGGAGCAGAAGAAGCTGGTGAGCGTTGAGTGGGTGGTGTGTAAGGCATTCTACGTTGAGACAGCGGGATCTCGTGATCGTTGTGTGGGAGGAAATGAGTGCCGGTCGGTGCGGGAGGAAGAGGATGCTAGACCTGGCTGTTCATGAAAGTCTTCCAACTGTTGCGAGGGGAGTATGTATGTACTAAAAGTCCAGAACAGGGTGCGGTTAGCCGGATGCTCCAGAACAGGTCGAGGAGCTGGTGAATGAAGAAAGAAAAGGAAGGACATTAGGGTTTCAGGAACAACCGCAGAATAAGTTGCTCCATGGAGCGTGAATCAATTCACTTACGATGTGTATGAGTCTGCGAAGCGGATGAGCTGTGAGGGTATTAGTCACGGCGTTTTCCAGCTGTGCTACTAATGAGTTTCTTTGCAGAAAGAGCGATCGAGGATCGTCGAGGTCGTTCGGGGATGGCGGAACTTCGACGAGATGGAGGTTTTCGTTCGAGTTAGACGAGGTGCCAGGACAAAGTCAATCGCGACTTCTCTACCTGTTCCTTCTTTGTCTGGGATCGAATGTTGTTGTTGTGCGTGGGGAGAGCAGCTCGAGGCTCTGCGAAAAAGTGTGGGATGATATCCTTTGAGTTGGGAAAAATGGCGTCCCGGAGAACAGCGGCTGCGCCGAATCGATAAGGCGATCCGTGAATGGGGATGATTATCGACAACGACAACAATCGCAACAACAATGTTCGGATTCGATATCAAAGGCTGGCGGTGGCCTAGATGTGTGATGATATTCTATCTTGAATATTGGGAGGAAGAAGAATTAAGTGTACGGGGGGAATGAGGAGGGTAAGTAGTATGGGTTATTCGTCTGGGTTGATGGGCAAGCAGGATGTATTGTGCCGGGCTAAGAAGCTGCTAGCAGGGTCAGGATTGCGGGCTGGGGTTGGCGTGGAATGGCTTAGAATGGGTCGGCTTTATGTGGGGGGACGAGCAACAAGGTTTTTGGATGCGCATAGCTGCAGCCTTTTGATTGCAGCCGTTTTTGGTCGTACGAGTCTGTTGCCGCTCACCAAACCATCCCAGATTCGCCCGTCACCAGGAATTCGACGCATTTGATCAGGATGCAATTGATAAGATGTCTAACGCATTTGATTGTCTCAAAGTACTTCTCTGCTTTCTGGTGTGAATACCATCTAACATTTGTGAGACAGATCATGACGAGGTTGCGACGGAAAAGTTGGCGCATTGCTATCTCGAAGCTTGTCGCAGACTGCCACACCCAAATCTCGCTGGGGAGCGCTGCTCTGAGCTTGCATCTCACCCATCTCCGACCGGCGCGCACCAAAGACGTACTCCAGTCTCCAGACTCCATGCTGCTGAGTCCTGGCGCTCCAGAGTCGACGTCGCTCGCACTGATCGCTCCAGTCCCCACCGTCCACTGCTGAAACTAAACAATTTAAGATTTCATGACCTTTGCTCACGCAAGCAGCCTGCAGCGCTCACCCCGTCCGTCCCGGCAGCCAAAGAAAGAGACGGTACAGCAAAGTACGAGATACAATTTGACTGCATCTCGTGCCCAGCCGTCTAGTGGTAGCTCCCGGGTTTGGTGCATTTCGACGGCAGAGGGGGAGTAGTTGAGGATCATGGACGAGTCCAGGTCTGGATCGGGCTTCGCAAGTCTCCGCTCAACAAGTCGTCAACCAGGGCGGCCATGGAAAGAGGGTCAACGGAGATGGGAGATGAGGTTATTCTGCATAATGGCTCAGACCAGCCGACTACGTACGACCTTGGGCTGTTCAACTCCTGGTCCTGCCAACCCGTGCTCAGTGCTGGTTCACGGTGGTTCAGTGTGGCTCATGGCCAGGACAGGACGCTGGGAACGTATGAAGATCTGTGTCTGGCGTGTTTGGGCGGGTGGTGTTCAGCGCTGGCCAACAATTTTTGCATCGTCAGCCTCTACCGCCCGCAGCCGGATCGTTGACGTAGTGCTCCTTCTCACGAACGGTTACAGATGGCAAAATTAGAATCTTCACGTCTTCCACGCTGGCTGAGTGACTCCAACGACAATCCAACAATCATCCAGCGACAATCCTCGCAACGCACAACGGGGTACAGAGAGCAATTGGCAACGCGGTCCAGCGTCAAGATAACGGGTGCCATCACCCACCCAATTTTCGCAATTTTCTTGGTCGCAATCAATAATCGCGTATCCAAGGTTTCCCGAGTCGCTGCTCACCCACTCTCACCGGTGTGTTGTTATTCGTTGAAACCTAAAACGGCAGAAAAGAAGTTGGAGTGGAACTTTGGGACGGGGATGAGAAGCAGCCAAGGGAACCAAGAACGCCTCATTTGGCGTACCTTGTATCCTGGGAGCAGATTGCGACCAGCTAAGGTTGCGAACAACATGGGTTGTACGGAGTGCGGACTCGTCGCTCGACTCTGAAGCCGGGATGTGGAAGAGTCGGCAACGATATTTTCGGAGAACCATGGACGAGTACAGAGTCTGGATGTACGAAATATAGGATGTGGCTGCGAGCAATCCAACCGCACACATCGTGGGATTCATCAAAATGCCGAATTCAACCAAAACCACACATTCCAGTCTTGACAAGATGGGCAGCGGCCACCGTCCACACCCACCACATTTTCCTGCTGCTATCGTCGACCAGCTATCTCTACTTATTGCCTCAATTAAGAGTTCGGTCGAGAACATGTTTTGCTGCATCGTACCGCCAAGGATATTTAGTCGCAAGAACGACTTCACTCTCTGTTATTGGCGATTTGAATCTGCAGCTGCATGCTTGCATATGCTCCAAAGTATAACCACCACTCTTCCATAATGTGTGTGTGGAAGGGTTAAAGATTACGACCAAGCAGGATCACTCATCTTCGAACTCTCATAGCAGAGTGAATGCCGCTTTCTTATCTCTGTATACTCACAATGGCACAATGGGTTATCAGCCCTCCATGCACTACTCTATTGTTCAAACAATGCGCGGCTCCATCTTCTCGCCTGCATCGTCGTCACTCAAATCAGTCGTCTTGCATTGCATCAAAACACTCTTTGGACGTACGGCTTTCTATCTTGGTGCAAGGCGCCTAGGGAGCGCTACGAGTACGGGGTACAGCAGGATAACTACTAAAGCAGGCAGGCACTAGATTATCTTGAACTGCTTTGGATGCAGCTCTGATGTGCATGCGAAGGCCAATCCGGATAAGTAATCCTCCTCTTACGAAATCACCTTCGTGGTTGATGCTGTTGAGGACGATCGCTTGTTGTTGAGGGACGCAAACAATATATCAACATTCCAAGTGCCGAGACCCCGAGACGACGAACGAATGGCCATGCGAAGACTAGGTGCGTTACATACGCATTAATAATCTTCACTCCTATACACTCTGTAGGTCGTGTGGCATCTTACGAATATGGCAACAAGAACAGCGCCATCACATCATCCACCACTCTGTGGGTGTCGTCAACTTTGGCTCAGGACACCTGAGCCGGATAAGAATGGGAATCTAGCGTATGCTTCATTTCTAATCAACATGATCTCCCCAGCCCAAGCGTTACGCTACCTTTCCTGTGGCACACATTGGCATATCAACTCTTGTGATACAACAAGCGAGCTGCTCGATCAAATCTCGGTCTGCAGTACTGCAGCCGTCTTTATTTTAGCAGGCGAGAAGAATTTGACGGCAAGATAGCCGTCTCTCTCTCTCTCTTAGCCAGTTGTGAATTACAATATGCAAGATGATCGTGGAATATACTGAGGGCAATACTTCCTGCGGTCGAGTCTGTATGCGACAATCTTCTGGAAACACTAAAATCCAAAGGCTTACGTTGGTATCCAGGATAAACGCACCGTTATCATCATGCCACCAGTAACATATCATCATAAACGCAACATCTTACACAGCACGTCTCAAGCTCTCCAATACGTCTATTATATACATCGACGTTTACTCGTTGTCTTTTCTAGTACTCTCGAACATGGCCAGCCAGATACACTAGATGAAGCAATTCATGGTAGCATCCGCGGGACATACTCGGCATGTACACCATTGCATGCTGCGATAGGGACAGCCTTGAACTTCCACTCACATTAAGAGATAGCTGTGTGACTTCGGCATATCATGGCTATCGTAGGATATCCAAGGACAAGTTCTATATCCGGGAAGTGGCGGTCCTCTGTCCTTCGTATTTCGAAGTACACTGAAAGCATTCTACCGCTGACCACCGAGTGGGAATTGATTATTCTCTCCGCCCACGATATTGACATACTGTATTCGACTTCTATAACTTACCTGCCTAAGCAATCATCTTCCGGTGACAGAACCTGTTATCGGCATGTTTACTAGAATCCCATCCCGCGGGTTTGCTTACCGCAAAGGAGCAGCTGACCGTCTTCTTATCAGGCAATGGTATACAAGTCGTGGGGCATCCAAGGCGATAAAAGATATCCTCTTCACTCGCTTTACTTTACGGAGGCTTGTCGTCTATCTTGCATGTCAGCATTATTCGTGACAACAGCAACTAATCAATAATAATCATTCAAACTTTCATCGGCCATAGTTCCGGCCACTACCGACTGGGTTAGGACATTTGACATCGAACAGGGTTACGGAGTGGTACTGTTGTCGTCCGGAACCCCACTTTCAGGAAGCATCGTGAACCTGCCAATCTGGAGCTACGGACAAAGAACACGATGTCAAAAGTGACATTCCCATCTCACGATGTTCCGGTATTGTAGACCTGATCGGCGATGTACCTGATCACCGGCAGAGGAACCCGCACCACCCAGCGTTCTGGGATTTGCATGTACCGCGGACTCTTTCAGGTCCCGAATAGTTACATATTTCATGACCGCTCGACCTCAGTCACATCATTTGAACCTCTACGTTCGAACATCAAAAGTTTCTTTTGCGCGGTTTATGCTGACATTGGATATTTGGCGATGACTTCATCATGCAGACTCTTTTGCTTCAACCGTGCTTCCAAATTTGCATGACCAAGGGAAAATGCGAATTGATGCACGGTTATTCAGTTGTCCCGTGATGGATTGAACACAGGTGGACCAGAATATGCGACGAATTAAGTTGTGGGCCTATGCGAATCAGATCGGGCAATAAAACCTCAGCCTCGATGAAGCTATTCTTACTTTGCAACAATCAAACGAGGTATTTTGAGGTGGTCTTGGTTGCTTTGCCGTATCCTACGGTGTACGGTCAACCGAGATGTCAAGATTCAAGACTCGAGCGTCTAAAGCGCAATCCGAAGCGCCATGAGAATGGGCAGCTTCAAGAGTGCAGTTGGCGCCTAGATAACAGAGCCAGGACGAGGAGGAAACGCAACACTTTTCTCTTTATCTCGTTGAGTGCGCGGAGACGGCTATCTTCGAACGCAACATGCCCACCCCATCACGCCCATATCCAGGCATCTCTTGAGATGGCGGTGAGTTGTGAAATCCCACACTCCGAAAGTTGGATTTGGACTCCTTTCCCATCTCAAACACCAGGAGTCACCCAACCAAAAGTCTCTCCTCAGTCATGCATCTGGCTATTTCTTTCACGCCTCTCCCAAAGCATCCCAAGCTCATGAACGTCAGCCTTCTTCGATACCTGGACCTTGAGCCAGTCAACAAAAGAGCTGTTTTCACCAACAACTCGCGCCCGTCTGCGCTCCGTGCAGTTCCAAGCTCAAGCCAAGCAGAAAGCCATGGTTCGAGAGGCAGGGAATGATCCTTGCATTGTATTCCCTGCCGAGGACATCTCGCTACACCAAACGTGCAAGGAAACAAAGTGATTTTGGTTTCTCAAAGTATCTTGCATGCACCACTTAAGCGAGATAGCATCGATTCTCCAATGGCACGACATGGAGACGACCGTGGGTCATTGAGGATGTCGAGGGAAGCACAAGCCACGACGCGGGTGTTGTGGTCATCTTCTATTTTATTATCTCAAATTAACAATTTCAACGGCACGGCCTCGAATTTGAAACTGTTGAACGGGCTTGCTCTAGAAAGGTTTACTTGGAGGTTTTCTCTAAATATGTCCGAAACTTAATGTTTTCAACTGACATCACCATGGCTGAAACAAACTGCATGTCTTTGGAAGACAAACCTTCTAGAATCTCTGTTCGCAGGTACCTACCCCGCCATGGTCTCACTGCACCGGTGCCTGCGTATTCCTACTTGAGTGTCTCAGCGACGTTTGGCAGAAGAATGTGTCTTCAAGAAGATTGGCTATCAGCGACTTGAACAGTTGTGGATGTACAAAACAGCTATTGGTATAGAGAGTTACACCATTGCGTGGTGCTGCTTGGGTGGGGTACGGAGGTGCAGAAAATCATATCGGGTGAGCAAAAGCTCTCCGCAACTCCACGAGTCCACCTCCATGTAAATGGGACAGATGACAGCTCACGATAGTTAAAGTTTGGCCATGTTCTCCTTACCAAGCTCCACAAACTCTTACTCACATACATCATGATACACGACATTTCTGAGACCCACGAGTACGTACCTCTCAAGCGATGAAGCTACCCCTCCTCAGCCTCAACATGCTGCGGCTGCTGAAATTGGGTCATAACAAAGCTACCGCGCAGATAAGGCTGCCATCACAACGATACTACAGTACATCTTGCAAAATCAGGGTCCTGATCTGTAACAACAGAGATTTCACATCTTGTCCTACTCATCTTCCATTCTAGGCTTGATAAGGCGTGTTGATCTTCACCGGAAAGAAAATCTCACCCCAAGCCCGTTCCGTAACGGACTTGAATTTAGCGCTACGAAAGGTACCTGCCCCCTCAACCTCACAGTAGTACGCTCACTAACGATCTAGCTGCATCCACCAAACAATCGCATTTTTCGAACATGCAGACCTTGAGATTATTGGCAGTTCGGACCCCGCCGGCTCCAAGAATGTTGCAAACAACCAAACGGATGTACAGCCGTCCGTCTCACGATGAACTTATGAAGCTCTAACCCCATACTCAAAGGTTTGGAGAAGAAGCCAGAGATGCATTTCTGGGGCTCCAACATTAGGAGAGGCACTCCATATGGGGATTTGTCAGAAGGTTGGAGAGTTTTCATTATACTTCAACCTAACAGGCAAGTACATCCCCTCGCTACACTCTCAATATTGAATTCTGAATCTGTTGATAAACAACCCCACCACACCTTGCAAACGCCACACCTTTTCCGACCAGGATCAAGCTCACCGTTATCTTGGGAACGCCACTGTGGCTGAAATGTCTCTCCCAAATTTTCACAGCTGCATTTGGAAATGCCTTGGATGTTTTAACTTTATCGAGAGATTTCCCTACGCGAGGTGAAAAATTCTACGGAGTGCTGCATTGCTGGTCTAGATCCAGGCCTACCAGATGTCTCTGAGGTTCCACTATTGACTCATGTTTCCACTTTACGAGACATATCATTAGTCAATTCCCAACTCAAGAAGCACTTGCTGCACAGACCGCTCTACGCTCCGTATTCTTTCGCGCAATTCTTCGCATGAGTGTGGAGATGATTTTCAACGACATATCAGGTTACTACTGCGCTACTACTCTAGTGATACCACTACAACTATGATACACATAACCATCACTCCATACAGTATTCTCGGTTTCTGGAAAAGCGGTCTGCTTGCTTATTACTCGTATTGACAGGAAAATACAACGGCACATCAACGGCATGCAAAAATGGGAGCCAATCAATCCCTGCGACCGCATTGCATGAAATGGGATTTTCTCTCTGAAGCCGCCTGAGGTGCTGTGCTGTGCCATTCTTGCCCTTTTTCCCATTCTGACTGGATCATCTTTTACGATACCATCGCGCCGTGGCTTGAAGCGAAGAAAAACACACCTCCGGTTGTACAAAGTCGATGATCGGTTTGTGGCGAAGATGTTTAGTTCGTACTGCGCATTCATTTGTTGGCATACCGCGCGTCCAATTATCAGATTTCCTTGATCGGGGAGTGCGGTGGTATTGTGGTGTGAGTATTTTCTTGTTCACCCCATTTTGAGATGGGGTGATGGGATGGGATGGGTAAGCTGCGTGGTTCCATTGGTTTTGCCACTATCTACTCACTTTTTTTGAGGTTGTGCAGGTGCTGGGAGCCTGGGGATGACTAATTGAGGGCAGTGAGGTGAGGCCGATATAGGAGGGGTGTTTTCTAGACGGTGAGATTTGTTTGTGATGGATTCTTGGTACAGTGATATGACCCGTGGTTTTGGGCGTATTTGTGAGCTGTGAGACGGAGGCTTTTTCGTGAAGGCGCAATGGGTAGGGGAAGTCTCATCACGAGGCCTTTGATCACGGCATACTCGGGATATGCAGTCACGCTCAATACTGGTCACGATACTTCGCAATGTGTATCTCGGAATGACTGAGGCTACCTGTTGGCCGTTGGGGATGGCGAGGTAAGGAATGAAGAGTTGGGCGAGGTAAGGTAGGACGAGGACGAGGTGGGTAAGCTTCGCGCTATTTCCCCGCATTTTGAATGCACTGCGGAATTTTGCTGTTGGAAAT
Organism: Glarea lozoyensis ATCC 20868; assembly: GCF_000409485.1. Classification (NCBI taxonomy): domain Eukaryota; kingdom Fungi; phylum Ascomycota; class Leotiomycetes; order Helotiales; family Helotiaceae; genus Glarea; species Glarea lozoyensis. The sequence goes on along the minus strand of NW_007360989.1, from coordinate 552,134 downwards.
TGTACGATCGTTCGGGGTTTTGACGTTTCGAATAATGGATAGGGGATGTCGGTTATTACTGGTGAGGTTGTGGAGTTGGGGGGTTCGAGATTTGATGCTGGGAAAGGTTTAATACCTCCAAATAGGTCTCTTAGAACAGTCCTATCGACGTACGAAGCGGTTATCTTACGACTTGTAGGTATTCTTGATGTTTCTTCTGTGTTGTTACCTCTTTCCTTGTTGTTTTTGTTTATTTGATGTTTATTATCATCTCCTTTCCATATCTCTATTACATTATCGCTTTAGATGGTCTCCTAAATTCCTTCTATATCTCCATCTTCTAACATTTCATCTTCTTATCCCCAACCACATCCCTATTATTTGTCTCCCAACATACCGCCATGCCTATTCCCATCACACCCATGCCATCCTATCCTCATATCCACGAATTCCCTCCCTATTCCCATCACCCAAATCCCAATCTCCTCAACACCCTAATAATTTCAATCCACATCACCATCCACCACGGGATTCATACTTATCCTCGTAATCGTCCGTACTCCTTCATCATCCATTCCCAACACCACCTCTGTGCCCACAACCCCCTAAAATCCACCCCATCCCTTATCAACATCCCTAGAACCCAACCCCTCATTATCACCACCCATCCCCTAATTTCTCCCCATCCCCTCATTCATTCCTCCTCAACTTCCCTCGCACAAAATTCATGCCGTTTTTACCGGCTCGCTTAAACCTCACACCGCAGCTGCAGATGTCCTGTATATGCAAGCCACGCATGCAGTGGTTATGTATGTGTGAGAGGGTTGGAGGGTTTGACATGTGAAAATGGGGATGATTGGGAGGTACTTTTATGAGGGGAAATGGATTAGGAGTTGAGGGGGTTTGGGGATGATTTTTGGGGTGAGTGATTTGGGGGGTTGAGGGGGGATGATATCTGGGGGGGTGGAGGAGGGGATTGAGGAGGGGATTAGGGGTTGAAGGGTTGGGATGGAAGAGATTCGGAGGCGGAGAGTTTGGGGTGCGGGAAGGTATACGAAGAAATATGGGGTTTTAGTGTGGTCTATGCAGAGATGTGCGTGGAAGGGGGAGGGACGGGTTGGATATATGTCGTTTATATTGGGCTGTTTGCCTTGTCTTGGAGATATTGTGGGGTTTCGGGGTATGCAGTGGTGTGGTTTGAGGTGGTGGAGGATGTTTGCCTTACCTTGGCTTTCTGGTGATGGGGAGGGGGGCTTGGGAATTGAGATGGTGATGGAGGGTTGAGGGATTATGGAGTATGGGCTATGGGGTATGGGATATGGGGTATGGAGACGGGTTGGATATATGTTCGGTGGGTATGGCTTGGTGTTGGTATTCGGTGGGGATGGGATAGGGAGGGGGATGGGCTTGAGATGGAGGGGGATTAGAGGGGTCTGGGGAAGTTTGGGGACATGGTGAATTTGGTGGGGGAGTGACATAGAATGGATGTCTCATCTAGGTGTTAGAGGGTGAGGTAAGTGGAGTGTATGGGATGAGATGGGAAGAGGAATTTGGGTAGATGTAGATGGTTAGTTTCGGGGGTTGGGGCTTTTGGTTTTGGGGATGTTGGGGGAGTTGGGAAGTCTAGAAGGGGGGTGAAAAAGTATGTTTTAGACCTTACATTAGGTGTTAAAAGCGAGGGAAATGAGAGGGAACGAGAGGGAACAGCATGGGCTTTTGTATATTGAAGTACCGTCTCGCTTATTTTAAGGGGAGGGAACTTGTGAGTACATACACCTTTGCACTCACTATAACACTTTTCCTACCAGCCCCCTTTTCTTTCCTTACTAAACTAGTTTACTCTACCAACTTCATTTTGCTTCTCCCGTCCTCCCTTCACCTGCTAAATTCACTTTCCCCTTTATCTCTCCGTCCCGTTTAACGGCGTGCGTCACTGGCACTTTAAACACCGAGGGTATTGAGAAGAATTGCAATATCCAAGTTTGAAACGACGATCAAGAGAATGTTGTGGATGTTGAGATAAGAAGGATTTGTAAGCTTTGCGTAAGTGTTGTGTAGAGAGGATGGGTGAGGAAGGTTGGGTGATGTATGGTAGATTAACTGTTGGATTGCATGCATGCATATTCGGTTTGCATTTGCATGTTTCCAAGATTTGCGGGGTATGTATGTAGATGTACATTGTTTGTACGATATGTAGATAGGAGTTTTGATGGCATATAAATATTATTTGGAGGATGCTCGCGTGGTTGATGTCGATGGTTTAACCGTTATAGGACAGATGTGAGGTTTTATATCTGAATGCGCATCTAGAGATTGCATTAACGGTCTAGGACGCTGGGGTAGATGGGAGGTCTTTTGGAGTATAAGAGATATTCCTTGACTCTATGAGTGCAGGAATGTGTACTGGGTTTGATTACAAAGGCCTTGTGGAGACTTGCGGGAAGGGTTTACAATCGGGGGGTAGGTAGATGAGTTAGGTTTGGGGAGGCGGGTTTAAGTTAAGTGGGAGTGAAGCTGAGTTGTCTATGTCGAACCGTGAGATGCGTAGCGAGCATGAATAGGGCTTGCATTAACGAAATCCCAAATTCTGCGGGGTAGACGTGCTTTTTGTTTGTGCGACCAGAGTTCATTACTCACTATACATGTTTCTAGAGTGCGTGGAATAGAAAGGTGAAAAAAAATCAACGATTTCCGGATACCTGGCCGTTCATGTCTTTTCTCTTTTCAAAACACACAGAGGGGGGTCCTAACTTGTGCGGTGTAGATGGGCTGGTTCTTGCGTGACGGTGATACAGGGAGGCGGTGATTCGCGTGCTTGAACTGTTGGGAAACCGACGTAGGAATTGTAGCGGGTGGGATGGAAGTAGGGGTAGAGGCTTATGTTAAGGCCAAGATCGCATGGTTTGGAATTCGCGAGGTGGATATGTTGAGAGGTAAAGCTGTAATTTCGAAGGAAGTGTAAATTGGAATGCTGGAAGAATGGCACAGAGGGCTTGCATTAACGAATTCCCGAATCTGCGGGGTATGCATGCTGATGTTTGTATGACTTGAATTGCTTCACTTGGCCTGAGTTTGTGTTTAGATTTGGGAGCTGGATATCTTAGGGACGTTTGACTGTGAGCCATATTCGTCATACAACATATTTGGTTTCAGGCATGAAAGGACATGAAGGCTTGCATTAACGAGTTTCCAGACATGCGGGGTAGATGTGATTTTGTTTGTATTACATATAGATAAAGGAGATTGAAATTGATGCTTTGGTGTATGTTTGTATTAGGATAGTGGATTGGGAGGAAATACTGTAAGCGGGCGGACGTTTGACCGTCATACAACGGATTTAGAACTCAAGCATAAAGGATGAAGGCTTGCATGTACAGATTCCAGCATCTGCGGGGTAGATCGCTTTTATATCTGTGCTACAGGAGGAATTGCCTTTCTGTATGACCGTTTTGTGATCTGATTGATTTCGATATCTTTTCTAGTATACTCGGCGTGCTCAAGGTGATAACGGGCTACGTTGTAAGTGCATGTAGGCTTGCATGAAGGCATTCCCACGTATGCGGGGTAGATGTGCTTTTTTTTGTACGACATGTATGTCATCTAATCTATGATATCGAAAACTTTCGGCTTCAAGTAATGTGGTCAACTGTTGAGAATTCGTCCTACGACCCGTTATGCAACCTACATCACCAAAGGCTGTTTTTGAAGTCCACGGATATTTACTCAATTGCCGAATAAACCCCCCAGTGCGATGAGCAGATAATGAGAGATTAGATAAAAGATCTCGAGAATCACGACAGCGTCAGGTGCGTTTTCACGTGCGACGTGATATGCGGACACCTTCCACGGGTTAAGTCGGTGATTGAAATAAGAGTGACGACTATAGGGTAGGGTAAATGTGGCAATAGGTAGGGATAAAAGTAAAGGTTTTTGGGTGGTGGAAGAAAACCTTTGGTTACACTGCTTTTGGGAGTTTAGGCTGTTGGGGTTTGGAGGACCCTTTGGAGGGTTGGCGTTAATGGGATGGAAGATGGAGGAGAAGGAGAATGAGAAGGATGAGAGACTGAGAGATTCAGTCAGTGATGAATTGTGAGTTTTAAAATAAGAATTGAGAATAAACGATTGAGAGAAAAGTCTCTGTACAAATATACACATTCTACCACAGAAAATGCATCAACCTCAGACTATAACCCCGACGTCAACTTAACCTCCACCCCATCTCCCAATTTCCCCGATTCTCCAACCTAATTTTTAGCTCCCTATCCCGCCTCCGATACTTCTAACCATGCACCTCCCTCCCCATCGAACCCCTTCGTCGACCCGTTTAAGGGTCTTCCTCGGCCGCCCCCCTAAGCTAAGCGAGGTCCGTCTTGTCGATCTAGACTCGTGGCGTTCTGCGTTGAGCGCCACGACGCTAGTAGATAGATTTGGGGTGTTGAGGTTCTCAACAAGGCGTGTTTTGGAGTGACCCGTTGTTTACGAGGTATCCGAAATTTCATTTTGAATTAATTTGGGGTGTGGGAGATTGGGTTGGGGTATTTAAATGTACGGGAAGATGAAGGGAGAGGTGTACACGGCTCGGTTTAAGATTCGGTGGGGAATTAACCGAGGATTGCGGAGGGACGTTGCATTGGGCGTTGAAAATTGCCTCGTTTGCAGAATTGAAGGTAGGTGGGTTGAGCAGAGGTGTTTGTGGTGGATGGGAATTTTTGAGAGTGGGGTTTGAAGGGGACAAATTTCCTGAGAGGAGATAGATTTGGATGAAGTGAAGTTGAGTTCAAAGAAGAATTTGCTGATGATGGAGGGGGAAAAGGGTGGTGAGGAGTGATGAGGAGGTACGATGGTACTTTCTAGGTATGGAATTTGTTAAGGTGGGTAGATAGGTACTTTGGATTACTATTCCCAATACTAGGATTGAATTATTGAACACGTCCCCTCTTGGACTTATACTTAATTGATTAGCGTTACTGTCAATTTTCAAATTGCGGGGGCGATTATCAGATTTTTCAAATTAGTATTTTGTAAGCTCCACGTACGCTTTTTATACTAGAAGGTGATATATACCTAGATTCCATCTTCTATTGAACACGAGCTAAGATTATAAATCCAGATGCTGTCGTAATTTTGAATGTACTTGGATCTTGACATTTGATTGAAGTTAAACAAACGTTTGCCGCATCTCCCAAATGAGTTGTTAGCAAACCCCAATACTTTCACATGACCTAAGAATTCCGTCCGAAGACACAATTGGAAACGGGTAGCAAATAAGGAGTTGAGTTGAGTTTAGTTGATTGAATCTAATGATTGAAGTGGAGGATAGTATAAAACCTGTCAACAGTCGCCTTATTCGCATTCTTAGATATACGTCTATGTCTCCATTTTCAGTCACCCTCTGCTCTACTCAACTACAACAGGAAAAACACATATGTAGTTCTATTCAATTACAAGCGGAAATCTCTAGTTTTCCAGGAGTCAATTCCACTTTCTGGAACCTCCTTTCATTATTGACTAATAAAGGCGTAAGATCAGCGTCGAAATCGAGAAATGAACACAAAGCTTAACTTCGCATCCAGAATCAAAGAGTATTAGATGACTGGAGAACAGATTAGAATTCACAAAGCTAAAGAACTGGGAGGTGATACCTTTAGTTACCTGTCTGTACTTTATTGTGCTTTTGTCCGCTCTGTGGACGTGAAGTCGCCAAAACGCAGTTATACAATACGACATCATCACTGCCGAAATGGAGAGATCAAAGCGAATCTTAACTTCGCATCTAGAATCAAAGAACATTAGACCCCTGGAGAAACGGGTAGACTTCATAAGTGCTAGGGATCTAGGAGGCGATGCTTCCAGTTATCCGTCGGTACTTTACTGTGCTTTTGTCCGTTCTTTGGCCATGAAGTCGTCAAAACGCAGTTATAAAATACGAACAAGCTTTTTTGATCCCGGAGTTCTTAGGCCGTGAGTAGGCAAAGTCATTGGATCGGTCGCTATTATCATAAAAGCTTCACATCTGACAAATATTCAAAACGTAGTCTCAATATCTGAAGATAATACGCGACGCAGTATAGAAAATGAAACGCGAACGAATTTATAGAATATTATATACGTAGAATTATGTTTAACTAAACGAAGCTCTATGCGTTTATTTCAATCACTCCTCAATCGTTGACGTTATAAAATTTATATTGTTTCATTTTTGGAACATACGCTCAAATAGCATGTTATTTACTTACTTCTCACTTATTCAATTGTCCTAAAACTTGCACACTAAGTCTCATCCTAATTTCCACTTTGTGCCTTATTCAGTTATCTCAGGTCTGAATATTATGCGTTCAATTAATAGTATTAAGACTTTTCTGGTTACGTTGTTTTGTAAGAAAGTAGTAAAGATTTAGAAAGTCAATACGAGAGAATCTCGTCCACTTGAAGTTGAAAATTTGATTTAAAAGTCTTCTAATATAATGTGTTTTTGTAAGATTAGACAGGTTTGCAATGTTTGAGAAGCTATTTATTTCCTCGAGCGTATATCCAGCAGTTGTAAAATCACTGTTTATTCTTCTACTTTTGAATTTCGTGATGGAATTAGCATAAGAATTATGAGTTTATTCATAAAATTTTATTTATATTTATCGTTTATCTTAGCTTCTGTATGAGAGTCGTGTGCTACAAAGATAAATCTAGACTTCTACATCTCTTAAACAAATCTTGCACAAAATCACAACCCAGGGTATCCAAAACCTAATCGCTTTTCTCAACGTTCTTTGTCTCTCCCTTCTCCCCCTCCTCTTTAGCTTTTTCCTCAGCATCTTCCTTCTCCTTTTTCTCCGCCGCCTCCTTTTCCGCCTTCGCTCTTTCGTTCTCCTCTCTCATCTCCCTCTCCCTAACCCTCTCCTTCAACCTCTTCGTCTCGACAACCCACTCCTCCGCCCCCCTAACCGCTACTTCAGGCTCCCTCTTATGCTTCAAAAGATACCCCTGCACCTCTGCAGGACTAAACGTCCCACTTGGAATCTTACTCGCAAATTCTTCTGCCAGTCTCTCCACCTCCTCCTCATCCCTCTTGCGTTTCGCCAGAAACTCATTACGGAGACGCAACTCCTCGATTTCGCTATCTTTGGAAGATGAAGGTGTGCGAATGAGATCAGAGGTAGGGTGATCAGGGATGTCGCCTTCGAGCGTGGCGTAAATGCCGCGGAAGATAGTGGAGAGCATGGATGTAGACGCGAGATTGAATTCGACCGTCATGTCCACGCGACCGGGTCGGATGAGGGCTTCGTCGAGCTTGTCTTTGTGGTTCGTCGTCATGATTAGGACGCGGCCTTCTTGGCTGGCTACGCCGTCGATGATGTTGAGTAATGCGGAGAGAGAGATCCGGCCTGGTCGGGACGCTGGAGGGGTGAGCGAGGATATGAGTGTGTTTCCAGGAAGGGTGGTGGTTGTTGGTTTATCAGAGGAGGAAGGGTCTTCGCGGGTGTGTGTTAGACCGGCGGTGTCGATGTCTTCGAGGAGGACGACACATTGTTTGGGGAGGTCGGCGAAGAGGGTGGAGAGGTGTTCTTCGTCCATGGAGGGAGAGTTGAGGGAGACGATGTAGATTTTGAGTTTGAAGTAGCCGGCTATTGCGAAGCTGAGTGAGGATTTGCCTGTGCCTGGTGGGCCATAGAGGAGGTATCCTCGACGGTATGGAATGCCTCGATTTGAGTACCAGCGGCGAGTGTATGGATGTAGATAATCTCTCATGTCATCGAGAAGTTTCTGCTTGACACTCTCGTCTAATACGACTGTCGAGAAAGGTCTCGAAACTCTGGAGATACATCGAGTCCATTGAGGCTCGCTTGCTCCGCCGGTTGATTTCAAATTTCCACGATAAATTACTGTCCGACTTTCATCGGATTTCAAAAACAGAGTACGGCACTCATCCAGTAACGTTTTCAGAATGCTCGGATCCCTCCCAAAACAAGCGACGGATACCTCTTCCCTCTCGCTAAGCGATCCATAGGATTGCTGCCGCTCATCTTTTATTCTTCGAAATTGAAGCAGCTTTCCTTTGTACCAAAAGTAATGAGTGCCAAAAGATGGCGTAAATCGCACTTTCTTCTCTTGTTTCCCACCAATTTTCGCTACTGGATTCGAGTCTTTGTCGAAGTCGATGATCTCATCATCATCTTCATCCTCTTCATCCTCATCGTCGCGCCAAAGATACCACATGCGACTATTGAGATTGGTATTGGCAACAAATTTGCGCGAGCTTTTTGCAAAGTTCTGATTGGCAATCCATCCCATAAGCATATTGTACATTTCATCATCTATGCGGATATCGGCGGATGACATGGCATATTTGTCGATTAGTTCCCACGTCCAATCGTAGAGGTATCGCCAGGAAAAGATGACAGCTCCTGTTGCTAGAACCATTGGTAGGTAGAGTGAGAGGTCGATTTTGGTATATTTAAGTAAACCTGTTGAGATGAGGGAGAATCCTGGAAAGAATGCGTCCAGCAGAGCAGTTTGTGGGTTAAGGCCGCTCACACCAGTAAAGGCTGGAGCCGGTGGACCTTCAGGTATTGAAGCCATTGGTGCCGAATTCGATCTGAATTGCGTATCGCAAGAATTCATCTTTGTGATCCGTCTCGACAAAATATATGTTTTATATATTTCAGACCCGTGACGAACAATCGTCCAAAGTTGGGGGGTAAATTGTGACAAACGACAAACGAGATTTATTAGCGACTGGTTTCTAACCACTAAAATAGTCGTGAAATGGAAACAAAATATGAGTAAAAAAGTTGAAGTAAATCGGTCTGACCTGATGTCTTATGAAGTAATGAGAGACATGATAACTAGCTAGAAACGGAACTAACCCACGAACGACACCGGGCAGTCAGAGGCCTAGCTTAGGTTGCTGCAGCCTGGATCGTTCACGCTTACCTGACTCACCGGTGACAATTCCGGCAGGCCAAAAAAGGCTGTGCGATAGGTACTGTAGACTTAAAAGGTTATCTGGTCGTCTGCATATACCGAGAATGAATTGTGGCCAATGTCATTGCAGACATGCCAAATCTGGGGTCGGGAAACGTAGCAAGCCGTCCTCAACGATGCAGGATAAGCGTGTCTCTATAAAGCTGTGGTGCTTCACCGAGACGCCTACTCCGTGATTGGACTGAAAAGTGTGGAGGATGATATGCCATTGTGTGCGTTTGCATGGTGATTTGGTCTAGACTGATGTGCGATTACATTGGAGGTACTTGTCTTCTTGTACAGTAAGCGAAGTCGTAGAGATCATTGGCTCTGTCGTCAGCCACTCCACGAGGGCTGTGCCTTTGTGCATTGGAAATTCTAAAGAGGCTGGCTGACCGCCACGTCATGAGTGGTTTATATGGTCGTATTGTACGGAATAGTAGAAGTATGTATGGTTGTTTGGGGATGCAGAAAGTGTACTTTTTCTGTGAACCGTTTGCAATTTAGGCCCCCTGAGTTGCCGACGATGAATGGACTAGAATACGATAAGCTTATATCGATACATATGTCAGAAGTTTAATGCTATTAGCCATGGCAAGCAGTAAGACGATGTAATCGCAGGTATTCTACTCAGCTGATAATTCCGATCATTGACAAAGAGATCAAGGTAATAAGCATATTTTCGTATTCTTGCTTAAATCAAGAACGAAAACATATATCAGCAGTTGCACGTCTGCTTCGTAGAAGCTTGCCTTTTCGACCGTTGCTTGAGCACCTGTCAATGCTGGACCATTGGAATGTAACTGATGCTGCTTGTGGCCTGTAGGGAGCCAACTGTAGAGAACTTCCTTAGCCCAGGATAGCCCTTAGGTAACAATAGGCTCAATTTATACCTAAGTAAGCTTTGGTATGTTATGTGTACACGGGTGTTTCGCACTTGCGATGGTTTGGGAGACTGGAAGCAATCTTGAGTCGTCAGGACCGGATGGGTTACCAAGACCCGTGGACCCAAGGCGAAATAATGCTGGCCACGTGATCAAAAAACTTTCTGTATGTTATGAGCTATTCTATTTTCCTTTTCAACGATACACTCAGTTATGTATATCGAAGTGTATGCCTTGCATACTTGTCTTCTTGTAGTTGAATGAGTAAGTATTTTTATATACTGTGGGTAAGGTATTGCTTTCATCACGTGACTGCAAAAAAGCTTCTACCACGATTGTTTGAATGTTTAAAACAACCGAAATGATTGATTACACCAAGGCTCAGTAGTTGTACATATAGAAATCATTATGAGTGATTCAAACCAGCTGACTGTGAATCAAAGACAAACAATATACGTTGTGTTTAATGTACTCCGTACCATCAATTGGTATAGTGTGGGTACGGGGCTCGGCCCGCGTACGGCCCGTGCCCAAACTCGACTCTCTTACTGTAGTTCCGAGTAAAGAGATTCGAGTAGAGGGAAAATATAAGGTATATTAGTGAATTGTAAGTTGGGAGTTTAAAATATACGCATTACTAAGGTTTTCGCGATTTTAATTTAATTTCGGTCTCTCTCCAATGCTCTGGGGCATCAACTTTTCGCTATGCATTTTTGGAATCAAAGATAGTCAATGATCACATCAAACTCTAAATACAGACCCAGCCTTGTATGAAATCTTCCATCCCTGGCCTTTGATCGATTCACATAGTCCACCAACAATTCATCAAACATTACCTGGTCTAGAAATTTACCACGAAACCTTCGTATCACTTTACAATTATCGTTGTCGAATATACAACAAAAGACCAACTCCGTCGCGCGTCTCGCTTGGACCTTAGGCAGGAGCAACACTAAATATTCTGCAGAACTGGATATCTCCCCACCAAAGTTCAAACGGCATTACCGACATCATCTCCTTTCTCCCGTACGGCATTGGCATCTCTACACCGACTCGAGCTCGATGTGGTCATATCTGATCTCTGATCACCTCGAAATAACCCTTCAATCACCTCTCTGAATCCGTTCACCAATCTCCGCTGACGAACTCGGGACGAAACTTCTACCCTCACTCTCCAAGCCACGCTGCACAACTAGAGCTGCAGAGGCAGCTCGCATTCACGACGGCAATCTTTACAAAGAAAAGAAAGCTCTCCCCACCGCCTATCCCGGAGCAGGATACCAATCACGACCGCGATATCCCCTTGGCTTCCGTGGAAGTTGCGCGGGCTTCAGACCCAGACGACCCTCCCCTCTTCGAAAGCCCCGATTCTGACCCAGCTCTTCCTCTTCCTCCGATACCCTCATACTTACAAACACCATCTTTCTCAGGAGCCGACTATAGTTCGTCTACCGCGAGTTCACCCAGTGCGGCATACGCTGGTCTCTCCATTGAGAGCGAGAGAGGCGCAGACACATCAGCCGCATCTCAGCGAGGTTCATCACTTGCCCCGACAAACAGCCATAGGAGTCTATCGCCTGTAGGAAACTTTGCTAGAAAGACGATAATGGGCGGGGCTGCTGAAAACTCGCAGAGGTCGTCTTCACCGTTGAAGAGAAGGGCATCGGATTTGGAGGATCCATCTGAGATAGCGACGACTAAGCCAGATGTTGAAATGACCAATGTTTCCGATGTGGAACCGTCTAACGGCGTAGAAGCTTCAGAGAATGCATCTGCAGTTCGGACATCGACTCAGGCGAAAGCTGCAGATGAGACCCCTCTCAAATCTGAGCCAAAGTCCCCGAATACTGAAGCAAAACTCAAATCTGAGACCGGTATGTGTATATTCTGACGGAATCACCAGCGCTAATTTTATCAAATAGAGGTGCCGCCTATTGACGCCCAAATAAAAACCGTCACAGCCATCGCAGAAGCTAGCAGAGAATCCGCGCTACAAGATGGGGATCAGGCGTACTTAGTCTCCAAACGATGGCTCAAACGTGTCATGGAGAGAGGCACAGAGTCGAGACAGAACAGCAAGATCCAACCAGAGGGAGAGATTGGACCTGTGGACAATTCGGACCTTATCCAACAAATCATAAAGGACGCTGATGGCAACGACTTTGTCCAGCTTAAGCCAGGAGCTTTTGAGAGCCTCGAGCTGTTTCCCAAGGACGCCTGGGATCTTATTGTTGAATGGTATGGCATCATGCCGGGTTCAATTCCCATAGTTCGAGTTGCGCATAATACCAACCCAGACAAAAATGGCATTCCCAACGTAGTTTACGAAATCAATCCTCCGGTCTTTAGGGTCCATAGGTTATGGGGGGAGAACAATCCAATCCACATCCCACAAATCCTCAAAACATCCAACCCAGGAACGCCAATATTTGTTTGTAGCACATCTAACAAATATGTCGATTTCTTGGAGAAAATCAAGGAGAAGGCTAGTATAGAGAAAACCAAAAAAGTCAGGATTTGGCGGGTACCAAGGCTACTTCCAGCTGCCAATCCATCCACTTCAGCTCCAGATAGTGCTACTCCGCCATCATCTCGACCGGGCTCACCCACTTCCGCCAATTCTCTTCCTAATCGCCAGCCTCAGGATTCCTGGAACCATCTATTGCTCGATGTCACCACGTTCCTTAAGCTTCCTAATGGCAACGGCAGAGAACTGGTTGAACAACGTGATGTCAGCGCAGATACCAACTACAACGGTAGCATCAGTTTAGCTGTTGTTGGTTTAGGAGAGGATCAGTCAATTGTCATTGACGAGCAAGTTGATAACCAATCTTTTGTTTCTACACATACCTCGAAAGGATCTACATTAACTTCCACGGCTATGACCCGCAGTGGCGTGTCTCAGAGCGCACCGACGAGTGGTCGAAATAGCCCAGGACCATCAGGTCCCATGACACGGGGAAGAACGCAGAAAAGCGGTAGAACACTCGGAACAGTCGGTTTGAGCAATTTGGGAAACACATGTTACATGAACTCTGCGCTCCAGTGTGTTCGCAGTGTGGAGGAGCTGACAAAATATTTTCTAAGTGGCACCGCCAAGAAAGAACTCAATTACGATAATCCACTGGGAAATCACGGTAACGTCGCGCTCGCATATCAGCGTCTGTTGGAGGAAATGTACAAAGAGCCTGTCCCAGCTTCAACTGCGCCTCGTCAATTCAAAACGACTATCGGAAAATACGCCCCTTCTTTCTCCGGATATGGTCAACAAGATTCCCAAGAATTTCTTGGATTTCTCCTGGACGGTCTCCAAGAAGATTTAAGTCGTGTCAAGAAGAAACCGTACATTGAGAAACCCGATTCTACAGATGAAATGATCAACAATCCAGATCTCATTCGAGAGATGGCTGCGAAGGTTTGGGAGATTACGAAGTTGCGGGACGACTCCGTCATAGCAGACTTGTTCACTGGCATGTACAAGTCGACCCTAGTTTGCCCAGAATGTTCCAAAGTTAGCATTACGTTCGACCCCTTCAACAACCTGACTTTGCAACTACCAATTGAAAACTCATGGCAACACAATGCCTTCTATTTTCCATTGAATGACCCTCCCGTAACTATCTCAATCGACATGGACAAGCAAGGCACTATTTTCGCAATGAAGCAATTTATCAGCAAGAGAGTAGGTGTACCTCCTGAGAGATTATTCGCGGCAGAGGAGTTCAAGAGCAAGTTCTACAAGATATTCAAGGACAAACAAGTAGCTTCCGAGGAGATCTCAAGTAACGATGTTTTGGTGGTCTACGAGATCGAGGACAAGCCAACGAATTGGCCTCCACGACGAGTTAAAAGAGTCAAGTCTCACATGAACTTTGGAAACAACGACTCCGAAGATGACGACGTGCCCAGCTGGGATGATCCGATGGCTGAGAAAATGCTCGTACCCGTGTTCCATCGACGACCGAATCCAGAACGTCTCAACCGCTTCAAGAAAGCATGGGTTCTCACACCTGCCCCACATTTTATCGTCTTAAATCCCAAAGAGGTTTGTTTGCATCAAGAAATACTTCTTATCAATTTTGCTAACTTGTTGATAGGCACGGGATCTCGAAAGCATCAAGAGGAAAATTCTTGAGAAAGTCGCTACATTTAGTACCTCGACTGAATTTCAGGAAGACGAATCAACAGATGCCAGTGTATCGGACAGTGTCGCTTCTGATATTGTACTTACTACAGGCTCTGACGCGGATTCTTCTGGGGATGGTAAAGTAGTGGCGAGCTCTATTGACGGCGAAGATGAGTTGGTAGATGTTGCCATGAAGGATGCTAGTGCAACTTCGGTAAAAGCTACCAATGGTACAGATAATTCAACCTCGTCAGAGGCCGATAAACAATTGTATGTACCACATGTGCTTTGATGCTATCGCTATACTCTGTTGCTAACTCTCATGCAGCACACCCCTCCGAGCGTTTAACAAGAGGCGGCCCAAGCTCCTTGACCCTAGTTCTCATTTGAATCCACGTCTTCAAAACATGTTCAGCTTGGGTCACTTTGCAGCCGATAAGGAGATGATACCTTCTGGCTGGAATTGTGTTGACGATGACAAGAGTTACTCTCCACTGAGCGATCGTCTTCCTAAGGTGAAGTCAGCTTCAGACAACGGTTCCGAAGAGTTCGAGCTCGACAGCCCGCGAGGGAACTCTGAAAGCAGTATTGAGGACAACAGCTTTCGCAGCGATGTGCAGTCAAATCAGACTCGGATGAATGAAGAATCAAGTGATGAGGACGAGCTTGCGCGCCCTCAACCTACCAGAGTAAGTACCATCCGTCTTATAATGTCGAATCACTATTCCTGCCCTTAAATTCTTTTCATAAATCTGTTTTCAGGCGTTCTGACCCAAGGCTAGGCTCTTCCTGTCCGTTCAGTTGGTGGGGTCAGAGTAAGCTTTAACAAACGTCGCGCACATCGTAACAAGAAGACTTACTCAAAGAAGACCAACCAGCAGGATATAAAATCACCTGATGTCGATAGTGACCTCGAAGAAGCTCCAACCAAAGATCAAGGCCCGCTTGTTCGACTGGGAGAAGGAATAGTCGTTGATTGGCACCCTGACGCTTGGGAAGCTTTGTTCGATGGGACTCCTGGGGATACAATGAGAGGCTGCGATACTACCAGTAGTATCCCCACCTTACCGGATCCTGAATTGGAGGCCAAGAAAGCAGCCCGTCAAACCAGAAGGAAGAATGGCATTACGTTGGAAGATTGCCTGAATGAATTTGGCAAGGAGGAGATATTGTCGGAGATGGACACTTGGTACTGTCCACGATGCAAAGAGCATCGGCGAGCAAGCAAGAAATTCGAGTTGTGGAGAACGCCTGACATTCTTATAATGCACCTCAAACGATTCAGTTCTAGTGCCATGCGACGCGATAAGCTTGATGTGATGGTTAACTTTCCAGTTGAAGGTCTGGATCTTACCTCGCGGGTTATTGAAACTCAAGACGGCAAGCAGGAGATTTATGATTTGATTGCGGTTGACGATCATTGGGGTGGACTTGGCGGCGGGCACTATACGGCCTTTGCAAAGAGCTATGTTGATGGGGACTGGTACGAGTATAATGGTAGGTGCTCTGAGACTTATCGACTAGAAAATGCTAACGGCTCACAGATTCGTCTGTCACCAAAACGAATAACCCCAACTCAGTCGTCACGCAGGCAGCATATCTACTCTTTTACCGTCGGCGATCAAGTGAACCACTTGGTGGTCCAAAGTTGAAACAGATCATAGATGCTTATGATAATCATCAAGATTCACAAGACGAAGAAACAGGAGATTCGGGGGAAGACCAGGGCCTCGGCGGAAATACCTTCCTGAGTGGGTCGTCGAGCGCCTTGACAGGAGCAGGAGCAACTCACCGTCGGCCAAATCATGGTTCGGCTAGTGCGGGAGTGACAACAATTTCCCCCGCACAATTGGAGAGCTTACCTGCTTACAAATCCCACGAAGAAAACGATGAAGATGCAGCACCACTTCTTGCTGACGATGCAATGATGAATGATGGTATACCGATGAACAGTATTGAGGAAGATGAAGGTATTAGTATGGATGAAGACGGCATGGGCTTTAACAACATGAACTACAATACAATAGGGTCTGCTCCTCCCAACTATAACATGAGCCAATGGAATTTCAATGGATTGGCCAATGGGCGTGGCCAAGTATCAGGAACTGGTTCCGACGAAATGGACGATGGAGCCAGCGATAAAGTTAACATGAACTCTTCGGCTAGCGATGCTTCTAGGGAAGATAGACTTCGAGACTTTGATGATTCAGTTCCCATGGAAGACGGTGTCCCTTTCGAAGATCAGTGTCCAGTTCCTGATGCTTCCGACGAGCAGCAAGCCACTATCATCGACATGCACCATACACTTGCGGAACACAGGCTTATTGGAGAGAAGGGGCTAGGTCCCTTCCACGTGGAGTCCGGACTTGACGATGATGATGAAGAGCCTGCTGCAGAGATTCATGTTGACGACGAGCCATGGAAAGCGGAATGAGGATTCCGTCGAGCAATATGATAAGAAAATATTATCTACTCGAGGGGAGCCAACCAGCCACGTGCTTTTCGTACGTCTCCTGAAATCGAGGTCGCCGTTCAAGTCCCCGCAGCAGCAGCTTTATTGACCCACTGGATGCACATCTACCCCACATGAGAGGACACAGTGATATATGATTTCATGGAATGATACAATGGATGACCAGAAACGATGAAGCTGTCGCATACCCAATGAAAGATGTGGAGTTTATGTTATATTCATGACTAAATACATCGGTTCGACGGTTTTGGCTGAGTTGGTCGGGGTTGGTTGGACAAGTCAGGCTTGGGCCTGAATTGTATCCTATCACTATAGAACTTGTTAGCGTGAATAGACGAGATGAAAGAAAGTTCGTTGGGTTTCTTGAGTTGCTTTTACTAGGGCTGTGAGGATATGATTGCGACTGGGGAGTGATTAGGAGCCCGAGCATCGCTTGGTGAGTTTGCTATGCCTGTTCATTTTGAAAACACTCGGTGTTCTTTACATATCTCTCCGTGTTTTTCCACAGCCTCGCAAGTGCGACTCGTCCAAGACTCCAATTCTTTCCTATGCACGGCAGTCACGTATATTTATGTGCTGGGGGTGTGCGAAGAGCTCGTCGGTCGCTAAGGCTGTACTACCATCCTGTTATGGAAAATCCCTCATTTGATGTGCATGCGTGCGTGATAGTGTTGCATTTTTGCCTGGTTCTTGATGTACTGGTTGTTTGTTTGGTTGAGTGGTTTGAGGGCATGTCGCAGTCGCTGTTGAAATTGACCCGAGGATTTGGGTCTTGGGTCGGATTATTGTTTTCGAGATGCCTTCGTTGAGGATGTCCCGGAGGTGTATGTGGATGCTGTTTGGTCGGTTCAACGTCGATTCCCTTGCAGTCCCATCACTCTGGTTCATGGAATTCCCATGTCTCATCCAAGACCAGTTACATCTATCAGTCTTGTATGGACAGACTGTATACCGGAAGACTGAGATGATATAGCTGTGTTTCCGAAACGGGAAACCACCCGCTCAACGCTCCGCCACGGGCCCGACGGTTTGGTTCCCCGCCTCCTGCATACGACTTACCTATCACATTTGGACCTCAAGCGGGAGCCTTCCCGTTCTGTTAGCAAGATTCAATGGTAGATGTCATGGGTGTAAGAAGATACCGCGAACGTTGGCCTTCTTTGCAGACCCGATAATTTGGTTGCCCGCTTCGTCCTCATCATACCTGCATGCTCCTTACCTATCGGGTTCAAACGTCGAGCGGGAGCTTTCCCTAGTTAGCATGGTCTAACCGTCTGAGGATGAACGTGGTTGGCTTTAAGAGTGTCGTCCTGCTTTGCAGACCCGATAGTGTGGCTGCGCGCGTTATCCGTGTTAGGCTTTTCCGTTGGGATAAACTTTCAAATGTTCCGTCCAAAAATATGTATCGACTATACTCGTCAATCTGCGTTACGTTCGGTCCTATTGCGAAACTATCCTGGTCAACCTGACTGCAACCTAGTGATCTGGTCCTGGGATTCTGATATTTTGACCTGCAAAGCTATCACGTTTGTGTCTTGACTGTGATGACGAAACGGGAATCTTCAGCTTGACGCCCCGGAAGGTTGGCTCCACAGACCCGACAGTTTGGGTCCCCGTCCATCCTTTCTCCATCATGAAACACCTGCATATCTTCTGCCTATCATCTTCAGAACTAGGCTCGTCAGATTCCACCATGGAATAGAACCCCCAATCATGTCTAAGTTTTGAAGGCGCTGACGAAACGCCTGACCCGGCAGTTTGGTCTTCGCTTGATCCCTTCTTCATGAGGTAACACCTGCAGATCTCTCACTTATCATACGCTTCTCTTCCCCGTTTATGTCGGCTTTCGCGCTGTCGATTATGCTTCGAGCTGATGAAACGGGAAACTTCCCGCTCATCGCCCACAAACCCGGCCGTTTGGTTGTCGCCACTTCCATCGGTACTTCTTTCTCATTCGAGAACTAGCTACATCGCTCTGGCTTGCATACATCTCACTTATCCCTTCCATCTTAGCAATTCCCGTTGCTGATTATGCTTGTACGACGCCCTGTCATCGACCCGGCAGTTTGGCTCCCCGCCGCTTCTTTACTCGTTCAAGAGATACCTGCATGTCTCTCCCCTGCAACCATCACACTTCTCACCTATCACTCGCCTTTCTTTACCGTTCACATCAACTTTGGAGTTGTCGATCATGCTCGTCGTACCCCAATAAGCTAGCTCCGGGCGTAAAACGCCATCGACCCGAGGGGTTGGGTCGGGAGTGGTAGCAACAGTACCGGCGGGGTGGTTCTTGGTTTTATGCGGGAATTTGAGGGCCGAAAATTTGGTTTTGGCGTGTAGGAGTGGTGGTGAAAGATAAGGGGGTGAAGGGGTGAAGTAGCGGTGTAAAGTGCGGAACGATTGAATCGGTTCCGGTGTTGCATAAACGGCAGGTTGAAGTGCTGGCGGCTTCAACGCTTGATGACTTGTGTAATTTTTCGTCGAGTGAAATGATTTGATGCTGGTAATTGAAATTGGCATTCTCTACCATCAATCGCCATCAACGGTTTGAAAGAGAAGTGTTGAACATAATGAACGTGTGCAAAGTTGCTCTATACATAATGTCAAGCAAAAGGTCTTCATCATACTACATAGCAATTGCAATTCCTGCCCAGCGATCACCAAAATTGTAGTCCCTGGTTTTTGTTCTCACGAGCACAACCATTCCCTTAGAACCTCAAAGATATGAACTACCTTCCCTCTTGATCAACCTGTTTTCAAACACTATATCTTCTTCCCATCCCATAACGTTTTGGACCATGATCTAGTTTGTTTACAACATCTACAATATCTCAGTCCCACACCAAGCTAAAATTGAGGGGAGGAAGATCAATCAAATCCATACTCTGTTGAAAGTTCGCTCTACGAAGTGCCATAATTGCAAAGATAGAAATCGTGGTAGACATAATGCCGAATGTAAGTGCTATTATGTCGTTGGTCGATACTGGAGTACGGAGTATCAGCTTCACTCCATGAAAATATTTGAAATACTCACAAGCCATATCTGCGATAAAGGATATTTTGTGGAAAGCAAGCAAATAGAGTTGAGAGCAATGAAGTGACTTCACAGGCAATACTGCTAGCTAAATTCAATCAGTCAATTAGAAAGAACCATGTCAAGGAGGTACTTGATTATTCCGTCTTCCGATCCCAAGAAAGCCGTTGCAGACTTACAGGCATTATTGCAGCACCATGCATACTTCCTGTTCAGTGAGGCTATGTAGCATATTGATGCATGCAATACGGCTGTCATATACCACATCTGTTAAGGCAGACTTCCTGGCGGATTATGAGTCCTTGTAGGATAGGGAGAGGAGGAGGGTTTCTAAGCAACAAGTCTTCAACACGCGCATTTTGTGCTAACCGAAGTTGAGAAGTCCTGCCAGAGAATAAGCTAGAGTACGTTGAAGTCCGAAATTCCACAAATTAGTCGACTTTGGGTTAAGTTTCCATTTTTCTGATCGCAGGATAACAAATAGTACGAAGGTAAGTGTCTCTATCGCCAAAATTTCACTTTTGGATCCGTTGATACCAGGTAGTTAAAGCAGAAATTTTAAGTCGTTGCCAGCTTGAGATGTTTTATACTCGTAGTTCTAGATTTTCCTCCTACTCTATGGAATGCTCGCAAAAAGCCATATAGCCCGCTCTTGAGAAGCAAAAAGGACATAACAGCTTTCTTCAATGGAGCACGTCGATGTATTCCACCAACATACATAAAGTTGCATTCCCCGCATCCCTGTACTCGCTACACGAGTCCTTTGAACGTCTGGCGCGTGTACTTGTGGTCTGTCCAACAGAAAAAATGCCAAAAAAAACGAAATTTCTTTGCTTGGACCGTGAATCGAACACGGGGCCAATGCATTCATGGATACCAGTTGACTGGAACCATTGGCAAGCATCGATTTTACCACTAAACCACCCAAGCTGTTTTTCTTCAGTTTACTTTTATTCAAAGATATATAGTCAGTGCATCCATCATTCGTGCCACCCGGGGTTTTTCCGCAATTCACCCCCATTTTTGGCCTCTTAGTATACGTCTCATAGTAAAATACTTATATAATACTTGCATATGGGCGAAAATTTTCGCTGCAACATACCGTAACGCCGCATTAATACGGTAAGTATTTGCCACTATAGAGGAGTAAGGTTACACAAAGCTTGACGGAACCGGATCGGAGCCCGAATAAAGGAAGGACCCACACCAAAACTCGGATAGACGACTTTTTCGGAGGATCAGATTTCACTATTCACTGCTAGCTCGCCAACCGTGTTGTCAAGAAAGTAGTCGTCAAGATATCCTTGCCCGTGGCAGGATATTTGATGCACGCTTAGAACACTGGCGTCTAACCTGGAAGGGTTGAGGTCGGGCGACTAGCGTTGCTCCAGCCGAATAGAGTATTGTTTCCTGATTAGAACAATTTTCGAAATGTACGGTATTGCGTGATCGACAAAACGTACGAGATTTTGTCAACCTGATCGCGATTTTTGACTTCCACTTACCCTTTCCATTGCGAGCGCTCATCAGCCGACGTCTCGGAACACTTTCCATTCTCCAACCTGAGTAAAACAGCATCAAAATGGCAGAGAAAGGGCCGGATTTGTTAAGGGATCCAGAAACTCATACACCTCGAAGTTCTTTAGTCTCGAACTCTAGTCGCACTCCCGAACTACCGAATTCACAATCAATTACTTCATCGAAAAATATATCGCGAAAACTTAAATTGCCCCTATACGGTCATGGGAATCCTCCAGAAGATATCCAGCAAAACAAACAATCTGGATCTCATGCGTACGTTTCATCTCCAAGATCTATAGACCCCGTCACTGCGATTCTCAACTCTAACGATTACACAGATTGTCCACTTCCGGTGCTTCTCGAACACCGGGAAATACTTCATCAACCCAATCTACAGTTGATCAGACAAGTAACTTGAATTCCTATCGATACCTTTCTGGGACATCTGACGAATGGGAGAACTTATTTTCGAGAGATAAGGTACGACATAACTTATTATTTAATATACACTTGTTTGGGTATACCACTACCTAGGAGGTTAGATTTAGGTAGGGTACTCTACCCAAATTATCTAGCCTAGGTTAGCACTAAGGTATACTCTACCTAGTGAGGAATACTAACATCAGGAATGAGTTTAACGACAACCGACATCAAGCGAATTAAGTAGTGTATAAAAGCTCGACTCCTGCTTATTTTACTTTCAAACTCTTCTTCCTTTCTACACTATCATTCTCAACCTTATTCTCAACCTTAACTTAAGTTTATGATACGCGCATTATTCACAATACGCAACACTAAATCGCCTATCCCACATAGCATTATTGCTCTACCTCCTCAAATTCATGTTTGGATTTGTCAGTATGAGGGCCCTCAGTCTAGCAATTCTCGGGGTATTTAGCCTCGTTTTCTCCGGTCTAGCGCAAGAGCCGCAAGCCAACTCAGTCCCTGTCGCTATTACCAACGTGAGCTTTTGGACATATTGAATCTTCTTTCTAACTCTTACAGCAGCTTCCCACTGTAACTGTCAATTCAGACCTACTGCCTGACGGTCCTGAGTCTTCATTAATACCGTCCAACCCTCAATCTTCAAATGTCGAGGAAACGCCTGTATCTGATGGCAGACCTTCAGTACCCAGCAGTGGTAATGCTTTGGATAGCAGTACATCTACGGCTCTGCCGGTAGGCTCTGGGGACGACATATCTACGGCCAAGAGTGGTTCTGCTTTCCTCGATTTATCGCTTGACTCTACTATCAATCCTACTCAGTCTGAGTCTCAGTCCCAGATCTTATCTGCATCAGCCAATTCTCCATCTTTGTTCACCGCCACCGGAAAAGACTCTCAAGGATCCTTTAGAGGACGGTCTAAACGGCAAATCGACGATTCCAGCAAGCCAGCTGAAAAAGGATCAGAAGGAACAGCTGACGAAGTCGATAAACCGTCTACTACACTTTACCACATTTCCCCGAAGAAGGGAATACCACAACAAATTATAAACGAATTTACAGAGAAATTAGAAAAAGAGACAGATCCAGGAACTCTTTGGACTAATGGGTTTGAAGATGAGTTCGTTGTATTCTGGGCGCAATACCTTACACCAGAACAAGAAAGCTTCTATAAGACTGAGCCTGCGGTTAGTTATTCTCTTCTGGAATTATGAGTAGGTCTAATGAAAGAAGGTTGAGACAATTAAAGATCCGAGCAAAGAAAAGCCGCGCCGTCATACTCGAAGGTCTATTAAAAGACCTAGCTCTGCAAAGTTCCCCCAGAAGAAGATGGAACATAGAAATGAAAGCACATTACGGAAGCGGACAAGACCAGTACAATTCCTTCCCCCAGAAACCCAGAGCCATCAACATGGTGCAGTGGATGACCTAAAGATGGTCTCTCAACCTGACGGTGTAGACTTGGCTGATATTGATACCTACTCATATCATGCTTTTGAGCAACCTAGTAGCCGTGTTTACGTGATTGACTCTGGGTGTTCGGAGGAGAGTAATGTTAGTACAGGATCTATTGCTATAAAGCCTTGCTAACGGGAGTAGATATGGGCTGATATCGACCCAAATCACGTTGAATGGCTCCACCCAGGGGGTCTGGCGGTTCCCCAAACAAAATCTGAACGCTTTGAGACTGATTCTACAGAAGATGACTCGTCAAAAGGTGATCATCATGGCACAAAGATACTCTCTAAACTTATCAATGACCCTTATGGGACAGGGAGGTCAGTAGACGTAACGATCGTACGACTTCCGAAAGCTCTTCCTACTTCAGAAGACGGAGAGGACGATGAAGAGATTACCTTCTGCCATTCCTGCCTCTACCATGCATACCAGCTGATATTCCAAGATATAAGACTAAAGATGGCGACGGGCGGTCCGAATGCCTATGTGAATATGCGAACCATAATTACCAATTCTAACGCTATTGAGTTCGACTTAGATGAGCCAGAGGATAGTCGAACCGGCTTGATCCCCGCCGATGGAGATTTTAATTTCCAAGAATACGACTGGCTGTCGAGATTCACTCGACTAGGAGTTGTCGTCACAGTATCTTCTGGAAGTAATCACCCTGACGAAGATCATGATAAGAGGTTTAATTTGAGAGATGTCCCTGCAGTCTGGAGTTCTTCTGCATCAGCGGCCAGCAGTCCTGATTATTTACCACTAATTGTAAGTTTCAAACATAAAGCACCATGGCGCATCCTTGCGAGAAGGACTGGGAATCCCATTGTGATCAATACTTGGTGACTTGGTTACCTGGTCGAATTGCAAGCTGCGACTAAGCCGGCTAATGATATCTAGGTCGTTGGAGCATGCGGTACCGATGGGACAAGATTCAGTGGTCAACCGTAAGCTTCAACTCAGGACTCTACCTAACTATGCAATTGATCAGTCAAATGGCTAATAGCCCTTAACTTAAGGTATTTGCCATGGCCAGATCGTTGGCCGAACGCCCAAATCGACGTGTATGCGCCTGCCTACAATACCGACGTCAGTGATGACCTGTATGACACTACGAAGGTGTCTGGATCCTCATACGGTAAATAAGACACACTATAGAAACTGGTTTCTGAAATCACACTAATAAGGAAACTTAGCCGCACCAGTGGTAGCCGGTATGATAGCAAATTTCTACAACTCCGAACACATGAATGAATTAGTAAGGCGTTTTAATGGTTTTCCCCAAGAGAACCGTGGAGGTCTAGACTGGGTCAAACTGGTCAGAGACTACGTCAGGGAATTATCATGGGAAAGAACACCAAACCAGCCCGGCGGACTAACAGTCAATCTCTTATACAACGGCGAAAATCCTCTACTTCGGAATGGTGCTCCAGCATGCCAGGTATCCGGTCAAACTTCTAGACGGCAAGATGACCAAAATCAGCCTTGCGTGAAGAACGACCCTCAACAAGCTTCCTCTACAAGCGTCACGCCCGTTGCTTCAGTGACAAGTGTCGAATCCGTCAATAGTGTGGCATCAGCATCACCTGAACCCCTTACGAGCGCTTCTACCAAACCTCTTGATACCACTAAGGCACATCATGTAATTTGCAAGCAAGGAAATTACACCTGGGACGGCCAGCAACGGAGTGAAATAACTCTATACACTGATTATGATCCAGTGCCCCGCGATTCGGACGCGTGGCATAGTATGATATTTCCAAAAGGCCCAGGTCACGTCAAAAATGGACCACCCAATGATGAGTTCGTCACAGACCCTAATATAGATCCTCAGATTGGTAGTTCTATATCGGGCAAGTTCAAGGACTTAAGCTTTACTTTTGTTCCAACCGTTGCCGCAGTCATCAATCTGGATGCATACTATATGCCAGGAAAAGGTTCTATCTATAACAAATGGAATCAGTTAATCTGGGATTCGGAATCAGGTACTCGCAGACTTTTCGATATGTGTCTAGCATCAGGAGTTGGCTTTAGTAATTACGGAAATGTGGACCCTCGACTTTTTTGGCCATTATAATGGCGCAGATTAGATGCTCACATGGAAAGAGATTCAGCGCTCATTTTGGGTGAAATTTAGGAGTATAAAAGCCGGGCACGTTCCGGGTCAGGACTCTGGGTATGTAGGTGGCGATCCTTTCCTTACCTGTAGGCTCCTCAATGATTAACGATTAATGATTCATCACGATTAATCATTATGAGTGATTTTATAATTAGCTAGTAATTTAATCATTGATTATTAGTCGGTATTCACGATTAATCATACAGTGGAAAAATATATTGCTAGCACTTTGCGTCTAGATCTCGTCCTCTTTTCTTTGATAGGGGCTTCTTGATTTTGTTTCTTTCTATGACACTGTGATACGAAACTTCCGCATCTATTAGATCTGGTTAATGACTGATCGTTATGTGGCATAAATCTTTTGAACGCACTGTACCAAGAAACTGTCGAAAGTGGTTTGAATCCAGGATCGCCAGGTCCATTTAGGGGTAGCGGGGCTCGCTTAATTCTCGCCTGCTCTCCTCGTCAGCCAATCATTAGCGAAGTAGGGGGGGGTGGAACCTCGAAGACAGTATCTTGGATATGTATTGAATAGAAGCTAATATCGCATCAATCATCTCAGCAAAGTTATAAATTCAGCGGGCAGACTGTGATATGTACTTTCATTGAGAAGGAGTTTGACATAAACGTTTCGCATTGAAAGGTCGCGTGACCAAGTGAGCACGCGCGCGGCACTGGTGACGGTCTCACCAACAACGACCCTCAAAATGGGCCAGTCTATAATTGGATTGGGATTGTGACATTCGATGTGAAATAAGAATCATCCACCAGCCCAAATTTTGTGAGTCGCCAGATCCGGACAACTTTTATTCACCAACAACATCAACAATCGGCAAACAAAGAATTGTTAACAAAGAAACCCCCATAAATCAGCAAACATGGTCCACCTCATCCCTTCCTTCTACAACTACAGACTCAGTCCGCCTCCAACATTAAATCCAAAGTCCTCGAGTCAAATCGTCAATATGCCAGTCAGCAAGAAAACCAAGAGTACCAAGAAATTAATCTACAACTCCGCAACAAAGGACTTCAAGGTCATCAGCGAAGAAGAATTCAACAGGTTACCTACGAGTATGTGTATTTTCATTTCTTGTCTACTAGATGCTCGAAGCTGACATGTTACATTAGCACCCGATGAAGTGAATTTCATACCAGGAAAGAAAAGCGCCAATATTGAAGTTCCTGGGAGCTTTGAAGCGCCGTACCCCGGTGCCCCAAGTGATAGCGAGACTCCGAAGAGGAAGACTATTCATGTTCCAGTTTGGCTCAGACCTGTTATAGAATGGGAGAACATTACTACTGTTTATGTTCTGTAATGAATGCGAGCGTGTTGCATCGAGGCTAATGGATGTTTTGATGGTGTGGTGATTGGTGGATAATTGATATCGGAGATGACGAAGTGTCTAAAGGTTGATGGAGAATAAGAATATGATATCTTGGCGTCATTTTTAGTCTCTGTGGCGGTAACTAATGATAGCGTAGCCTCTACTTCTATTACTACGCGCTCTTCGTGTAATGTGACTTTCCTCATTCCGTACCGTTGTCATGCCTGGAGGTAATGAAGACAGGCTCTCATCTGAAATAAATACCTAACACATGCCGCGATGTTGTCGTGGCTACGAGAAAGCTAGGAGTCTGGTTCGTCCAAAATGAGACAAAAGAGGAAATGCAGGAAAACGAGAAAGTTCCAGGTTTGTGTTTGATCTATGAGATAAACATTCGTTTTCATAGACCATCGAAATTATATTCCGCTCTAAAATTGTTACAAAATAACAGTTGTAAGGTACGTCTTCAGAGGAAAACGGGCAACGCCAAAAGTTCCAATTATTCACATCAACTGCCCACTCGAAATCAGCTGTTTATCTCTACACTAAAAATTGGATCATTTGATCGTGGCTGCTCCTCGAGTGAGAGAAGATTACGAGGATATCATCAACCCTTGCATGGCTTCCTGGGTGATCGAAAAGATATTGAGCTTGAGAGCTTTCTGAGCCTGAATCATGGCGTTAGCGAAATATGTTACAGAATCATGCTAATGACCTACATCCTGCGCGATAGCTCTCACGCTTGGTGCATTTTCTTGCTGGTATTTGATAAGCTTGGTTTTTTTCGCATCGATGTCTTGCTCAGTCAGAGAGGTGCTGGTGAGACCCAATGAGCTGATCTCTACAAAGCCGGGCATGATGTGCTTGTTGGAAATCGTATGGTAGGCGCTCGCGACGTGATGCATAACCAAGAACTGACATTTAATGCTGGTTGTTACCGGCTGCACCATCTGACAGAAACTTTAGTTCAAGACCCTTCACTAGGGCGATTGGATTCTTACTTGTTCTAGCACAGCCATTATTGCCGTGTCGTTGATCTCGTTGCTTCCCAGGGCACCCATATACTCCGTAAATTCCCCACGATAGATGTTCATCAGAACATCAACGAAGCTTACTACGTTTGAGAAGAAGAGAAGAAGACACGCAATCTCGTTTTGCAGCTCTTGCAAATTTCCAAGAGCAAGATGTAGCACGTCCTTGATTCTGTCCTATTACGGCATGGTAAGCAAAAAACTCACGCATTATTATTTTACCATGGCTTTATCTGTGTTGAACTCTTACCAGTGACTTTCCGCTCTTTAGAAATTCCTCAACTTCTACTCTAGCCAGCTCTTCCTGAAGCTGCGCCTCTTTGAGCGCTCTCAACTTCTCCTCATGCTTCTTTTCCGCAGTCTCGCACTTGTCGTCAACAGCCCAAATACCGAAAACCGTGATGGCGGCTAGACTTAACCCTAGCAATGGGTGGATGGTTGAGGCGATCCCAATACCGGCACTCACTGTGGCTTGTCAACGACTGCAAAGTAGCAAGGGGTTGATTAGGTTCATGACATACTTGCCACTCCGGCATCTCCACTCAACTCGTCACCCACGTGTTCTCGGGTTGCATATGCTTGACCCAACTTATACTGCTGAAATCCTAGTTCGCGTGCAGCCACATCTTTAGCCAATTTGGATTTGTCTACCTTTTCCCTCTCAAACTTTAGCTTTGTCTCTGCTTTTGTAAGGGCCACCTGAGTGCCCACTATAGAATGTTAGCACCAAGTCACCTTGCAGCAGGAAATTCCCTGCACTTCTTACCCGCTTCTTCTTGAACAGCAAGATGCAGTGTATCGGTCTTGTCCCTCCAAGCTTTGAATATACCAGCAATTCTCTTCGCTTCCTCCTCACAAGCTATCGCTTTGTCTCCGAGAGCCTTCAACTGGATTTCAACGAATTTCGCGGACGTAACGCTTGGTGGGAGACGCAAGAGCTTAGAGAGATTGTCGAGCTATAGCAAGAGATTAGCAGAGCTGTTACTATCGATTGTATGGACTCACATTGCGCCCAAGATCCTGCGACAAGACGCTAATCTTTGCCATACCAATCTCCGCGTCCATAAACGCGCTGCGGCCCACTTGCGCGATGTCGACTAGATTCACTCTCAAGTATTTTGACCTGTTTCACGATCAGCGGCCATCCAACCGGGCTTGTAGTTGCACACTTACTCCAGCTTCCGCGAACTTTTATTGTCCGACAAGGTGAGTGTTACAGCATTTGGCGTCGACGAAAGCAATATGCAGCGACCGATAATCACGATGGCAACCGGAGCAGAGCCCAGCGTCATTGCCCAATCTGTTTCGAGGACGCTGATGGAATTAGTTTGGACACGCTTCACTTCTGCTACGATAAGCTCCATCTTCTCAGGAGAGTGATCTGCGTGATTGTGATTCATCGTGATTTTGGATGTAAAAGACTATTAGGCCAGGGATGAAATTCAAAGGTCAGGTCAATCGGAAAGCATAACGCTCTGCCTTTATGACTTGCAAAAGCAAAGCTGGTGGCGTAATATTGCCTCAGGAAGCTACGTCTTAAGCAGTGCCCTCGATAGACAGTCACAGTTTTTGCGGCTTCTTAATGGGTACTCACCCATGGAGAGCACGAGTTTTAAACGGCGACGATCTGAGAACGCCTCGCTACGATTGAGCTAGAGAATCAAATAGAATCACTATTGGATTTCGGCGCCTCAACTGCAGATTCCTTGAGAACATACGTATGTGATTTGCTCGATGCAGGTCATCGGGCAAGGCTGGAGCGAGAACTCCCCTTTGGAAGTGTTTCCTGGAGGTGAGAATCACTTGGTGGTGGCTCATCACAAGCCTGCATGAGCATTCCCAGCTGGGCGCTAAATAACGCTCAACCCATTCTCATCACGATGAAGATCATACCTCCGTACAGGATCTATTAAAGAAAAGGCTTCTAGCAGCACTCTTATCTTGCCAAAAAATGGGCTCGGAAATGTCAATTGAGTCTTTGCAAGCAGAGCTGAGAATCAACCTATCGAAACTCGAACAATCCATCACGACTGCAGAAAACACACAAATCCACGACGAAGAGCAATCCGCTTTGGCCGCATTCCGGGTAGTCACCACACTTGCACAATTTACTACAAGTCTCGCGAATCGGACTCCCAAAGATGTTGTAGACGCTGAAGATGTGGAGCTCGCACTGGTACTATCAGCGCTGGCCGGTCAAGATGATCTCCCCCTAACCGCTTCCCAATCGAATATTGCTTTTACACGCCTTCAAAGCGATATTGAGGGATTGATAGCTGCGCTTAAGATTCAACTCGATCACCACATGCAGGCAACAGTCCAGCTTTCTCAAATTTACAGTTCTGATGTTCTCGAACTTCAGAAAAAGATCTCTTCCAAGCAAGCGAGCATTGAGTTGCAACTCAAAGAAGCCGAGGACTACGTTCCAAAAGCTATCCAGAAGGTCAATCATATGGTCGCTGAAATCAGAAGTCAACAAAGTCAGCTGGAATCCCTGGGTTATAGTATAGAACAAAATGCTCAGGCTGCGAAGGAAGATTTCATGGTATTACTCAACTCTGCCGTGATAAGAAGGAATATGCTGACGGGTTATAGGAGGGCACCGCTGCTGGTGTTGTGGGTCTTGGATTCCTTGGAGCCAGCGCTGCATTCCCTCCGTTGTTAGTCGGCGCTCTAGCTTTTCAAGCAATTAATTGGTTTAAGATCGGAATAGGTAATAGTAAAAATAAGAAGGCGTATGCACTTAGTCTAGACTGCCACGACAGAATAATCCAAAATCCCGTTGCTAACCTGCGATCCCAGGAAACGACTTCTCGAGATGCACAATAATACAGCAAAAGCGATCCAGGATGAGGTCAAGACGATAGAGCAAGTAGCGGAGAAGTGTAAAAGCCTGCCAGACGAGATTGAAAAAATAAAGGGACTTCAAGGACAAGCAGCCAAGTTGGTCCAGCATGCACAGGATATGGTAAAACTGGCACAAGACGAAGAACGTGTAAATGCCGAAACCCAGAATAACGCAGTCGGTGCGATAAGAGCCGTTCAAACATCATGTCTGGGTGTTCACGCTGTCGATATCACAACCACGAGACCAAGGCTAGTGGAAGTCGTCGGGTTGTTGACGCTTGAGATAGGGCCAGCTGCTTACAGCCGTGCTCGAAGTCTGAAAGCTCCTCAACAGGAACACGTCTGCAGATTGGCGGTCTTGAGTCTTCTCAAGGATATAGAGAGGCTAGGAGCTTGTATGCCACCATCTGACTCGCTGCGAAAAGTTTGCGGCCATGTGAGATCGCAGCGATTGAAATTTGAGAGTCAGCGCCGGTGGACAACGTTAGGAGGTATCCTTAGGTTTATATGTGAACCACAAGCAAGCGATATTCTCCTATTGATAGTTCTGGATTTTGGCGTCACTTTGCTAGCACGGTTATTTTTGTGGTTGCTCCGTATTGTTCTTTAAGTGGAGGGGGATTCTTTTGGATTTACCTGTGTAAGAAGCTGGGTCCTAACAATTCTTCTTGGACCTATAGGTTAGACTGAGCAACCTTAGATCTACACTGAACAGTTTAGAACGTCGGGACCAACAAATTAGCTTAGAGAGTATATCTCTACATTCGGACTCTGAAACATTGGTGGGTATTGTAGCTGTGACAAACATTTCATACCACAAATGCGTACGTATTCGTTTCAGCAATGACAACTGGACAACACAAGCAGAGAGGACAGCAGAGTACTCCCAATCCCTCACCATAACTGCGAAGGACGGGAGGGACAGGTTTGTATTTAATGTTGACCTTGGTAACGACTTATATCAGGGAACGAATCGGTTTAGCTTTTGCCTTCGTTACGAAGTAGACGGGCTAGAACTCTGGGACAACAACGGAGGCAAAAACTACGAATTAGCTTTCGATAAGTGTTTAAAATGTCCTGTAAAGGAATAAAATATATGAATTATATCTTACAGTATTATAATACTACCTGTTGTCAACTATATGCTATAGATAATATTAAAACTACATACTTTCGCAATCAGAATTCTTTTCCTTTCTTCATAGAGAACTATCTTAGACTAGTTAAACTAATACTAGTATTAAGTCAGTCTTCCTTGTTACAATTTCACCTCTGGTATAGACACTTACTTCAACGGTTGACAATAAGCTGTAATTATCTTCTGGTTGTGTCTCTGCAGGAGAATAAAACAATCCAATTGTGCTCAAGTCTGCCAACGGCGTGAGCATCAGATGCGGCCAATAAGATGGCAAGACCATTGAGAATATTGAGCTTCAACTCTTGGTTACAAGAAAAGTAAGGAGTAGTGAACTTCCCTTCGTGGGCAAATCACGAGGATAAAACGCGTCTGATAGCTCTTTGAAACAGAGGTAAAACGCGACTTCTATGAAATAACGATGCTAATAACTGGTGGATGGCCACATTCCCAAGGGGAAATGACTGGAATAGAGATATCGAAGAGTGACGACTCGCTTAAGCCAAGGCATGAAAAGATCCTTATTGTATTGTAAGTTGTAATTGTTTGGAAGGAAAAAAAACCAAAGGTAGCAGCATACCAACGACCAGAAAGAGCAAATTCATAGTGTTTTGTACGCTTCCCAAGTTCTCAGGACCTCGAGATGTGATCGTCAATTGTCTTTAAACTTTCGTCCAGTCGACTTCTCCTACTTCAAACAAATGTATGTGTAAACCCTCTCCAGTGCTCTTCTCAATGAAAATCGGATTATCGATTAGATGATCCAAAGCCTCCCCTCTTCATCGAAGTCCTTCGCAAAAGCAACTCTTCGAAAATAACACCTTCTTGCCTGTATTCTATAGCTCCTCGGTTGGGACTGCTTGCTCGACTCTCAAGATCTCCTGTAGTGACCTCTTAGAGTTTGTTCAATGGTCAAGTCACTAGACTGCTAACCTTGCGACTTAGACAGACTCCTCGTATACAATAAAGCAGCAACTCCGACGACCAACGAGCCGAATCCAAGCGAAAGGGTGATAATATCGGTAGACGATACTGGGTAATCAAGAACCATTAGCGGTGCAAAAGTGGTATGTGAGAAGGACTAACACATCCTGAACTGAAGCCAATGGTTTCCACAAGTTCGAGGTTCAAAATCACTGGATTGAAGTAAGGTTGAGAGAGCACGGGACTTTTGTTTCAGAGAGTACCGAATTTGGAACAATTCGCCGACAAAAGCGGTGATAGTGGCCAATAATTTCAACAAGTTGAGGACACTAGAACAAATGTAGAGAAGTTTCGAAAAGTTGGAAGCAAACAATATTGGAGGTGACGTGTGATTGTATTGAAGTATGAGACTGAAAGCAATCAGTGGAAGGAATGGGACAATTCCTTTATATGTTCTGGTGCATATTATCATTAGGTGTGAGCAAGGCAAGTATCAGTCTTGCCCACCGCCTGTTCTGTGCAGGAGGGGACGCGACCCCTATAAGTGCCGTGCAGTGTATGTTCTCGCGTGAACATGAAGTTGCCGTTGCCCAATCAAGAAAGCCTCAAATTTGCGCTGCCAATAGATACCCTTGATAATTGGCTTGCACCACGAGTCTGCGCCACACCACGCTCTACGTAATGTGCCCAAACATCACCTTCAGCCATACACATCAAAGGGCGATTTATACTTCGACTTCACTGGTTACCACCGTACATGGTGCCTGGTGTAGAAGACCCTAGGGGCCGATCCAGGTCAGGGCCAGCACACCGAGGTAGAATTGCAACAGCATCTTAACATCATTTTGGACACCTCTAGGATATGTATCGAAAAAGCGGAAGCAAACTATATTTCAGATGGCTCGAAATCCCCAAGGTTTTTGCTACTGGAGAATTCAAACACCTCATCGACCACACTTCATGATTTATAATTGTTCATGTATAATTAGCCAGATGTTTAGCTCGAAGGTCATTTCTAGAACTCGTCGTTTAGCTAGCACCACTGCACTAAATTGACAGGTAGACTGTGTTGACTGCCCAAAATCATTGGAACTGCAGATGAAAATTCAACGAAATCGCCCACATCTGAAATCGCCCATGCTCTCAATGTGGAACACATCACCTGCATTTAGGTGGCCAAGCGAACGACTGCGGGGGACCTCGGAACGGGAAGCGAACGACGGGCGGACCTTGGCAGTGACGGGCGAATTGAGTAGTGAAGTACTGGCGGCCCAGTGCAGCTCAAACATCAAATCTTGACCTGATCAGATAGCCATCCTATGTAAGATCAAGAAGCTAATTTTCCAGTGACAGGGAGGTGTACGCGCAATCGGGATCACCGTTTCGCTAGAAG
Source organism: Glarea lozoyensis ATCC 20868 (assembly GCF_000409485.1). Classification (NCBI taxonomy): domain Eukaryota; kingdom Fungi; phylum Ascomycota; class Leotiomycetes; order Helotiales; family Helotiaceae; genus Glarea; species Glarea lozoyensis. The sequence goes on along the minus strand of NW_007360989.1, from coordinate 518,482 downwards.
TTGGCGATGCAACTAACAATAACTCACAAAAATGAAGAGTATTGAGGTACGTCGTAACTTGCAATCAAAGAGTAATACAAGACGCTCGTAAGTGAAAATCGTACCAGGTATTATCCTATTAACGTCAATGTATAAATAGAACAAAAGTAAACCAAACAAATAACCATCGGTCCAATCCATACGGTCTAGCCAAGTACGAGAACACGATAGACAACACTCGTGCGCAAAAGGTAAACTATACCCGCCATTTCAGGTTTATTCTGTAGCCTTCATGGTACAAAGCCTAGCCGCTACACGGAAGAAATAAGATGGACTTCGTTCTACCATTGTATCCGTTTGTCGAAGATGAATGGAAGAAGTAGAACGGACTTCATTCTAGCATAGCACTAAACTGCTTCAACAGGATAAGTCTGAATACCTGGTTCGCCTTCAGGTGACTTGCGAACAACACTGGTAAGCTCTAGTGGGGCCTTTACCACCAGATGGAAGGCAAATGCACTTTTCTCTGACATGTATTCAAGAAATGAAATCGGTGAGCTATACGCAGCGCGCTCTGCCTGATTAACTTCATAGCGAGAAGCATGGTGTAGACGTCTTAGAGAGAGTGGAGACTTGTTTTTTGTTACACTTAAAGCTTCATTATGACTAAATGCACAGCTTTGTATATTAGGTAAACACAAACCTCGCTAGTATTCTTGTTTATACCATATGCAGAACAACAGCTAGGATCCAAAACCTCGTCTCCTCACAAAGCTTCTCCGTAGAAGCAACTCTTCAAAGATTATATCCTCTTGCTTATGTATCGTGACGGCTTGGTCCGCGTCATTGGCTCGATTTTCGACATCAACTGTAGAGTTCTTAATACACATCTTTCGTAATATGTATACCCGGGTTCTGACCTTGTAATTTATACGATCTCCTTGTGTAGAGCAAAGCTCCGAGGCCAATTAACATGGAGCCTAGCCCGACGGAGAGCGCGATGACATCGGCAGAGGAAGCGGCTAAGTAAATTGATGGATTAACAACTACTCCGAAAGAAAGAAAGATATAACGAACACATTAAATTTGAAGCAATTGGGATTCTGGATCGAGGCCACGCTACGAGGTATTGTAGAGAGATCAGCGTAAATCTGACACTGTGTGAACAGAAAACTTTCTAGATGCAATGTTTGATCGCGGATGTATTACGAGATCGATTTCTTGGTTGGTCTGAGCATAAAAACTGTTTGGTATACTAGAATGACGGGAGGAAAGGGATCTAGAAATATCAAACGAAAACAGGTGCGAGGCTACACACAGACGGAGAGCTCCAGCGAAAGAAAACAGCATCGCCCAATTGTGGTTGCAGGTTGACGCCACAGCTTTCCACACCACGACGCGAAAATGCCAAGCTGGAGGTGCGAGGATTACCTTTTTGGGAGGTGCGAGGATTGCCTCATTTGGACGAGATCTCAAACAGCGGAAATAGGTCCTCCAATCTTCGTCCATGTAAAATCGTTTGTTATCAGCCACAACGCAGACCTTGCTAACATTAGCCACTGACAGTCGTTGCTCTGTTTGGAAGTATATCCAACGCGCTTTGCCGCACAGCGACCGGAATTGAGGCCATCATGAATAGACGGGCCAGTCGGTTGGGTTAATGAGCAACGGCTGAGACGCAAGGCTGGCTCCTTCCTTGTCGTGGGAGATAACCTCACACATCGAACCTGGATGGAAGTTCTGTCAAGCCTTCCATGGGATGTAGTGTCACGTCACAGGTAGGGGTTGGTTGGAAAGTGTAACAAACACAGCCTTGAAAAAATTTCGAGACGGTGTAGGACGCGCAGAATTCTTTGCGGCTTATCTTCTTGCTAGTGATTGAAGACCCAAAGTGGAATTAACAATATAGTTGCTTCTCAAAAACCCAAGAACAAAGATGATCCAATAAAAAGCACTCGATCCAGAGACTCCTGAACTCCTGTATGGTAGAAGAACTCTTGACTTGACCATTAGCCAGCTTTCACCTCGTGCACCGACAGAAAGATCATGCTACCCTACAAGAGCTCGTGATCGAATCAAAGAGCACCGTACTGCCACCAACGTGCATGGATGCAAGGTACCGGGACTTAATAACAGCCCACTGAACAAAGCCCGGGAGCGGCGAGGACGTGTTGTATTGACACAAGGATGACCCGCCAATAGAATGGGCCTCTCCTAAGTCCGCATGCCCGCTGGTACATCTAAAAAGAAAAAGAGCACTTTGATTGAAGGAAAGATAGCCATATACCAAAACCGAGCAAAATCTGATAAGAAAGACCACAGATTCGCATCTTTTTTAGCGGATCATCTTTCTTGCCTTCTCTAGGAATATTAGACCGAAGGTTTATCCAAGTGCTGAACAGCTTGTAACTGACAGAATTTTTACGCAAGCGTGGGTCTCTATATCATGGTCGATTTCAGTGAGATCGCCATTTCCTCACTCGCTTACAGTTAGAGTCTGCAAACAGAAAGTGTCCAAAGAAATAGATACGAAGTCGTAACATTTTCGAAACAAATTTTGACTCCAGGGGGAAAGCCCATAATTTAGTCGAGGCGTCGAAGACCATGGAAAAGGATGGAATTTTACACCTATTTCTTTTTTAAGACGCTTGCTTTCTCCATTTCGGAGCGTATCGAGGGAAGGAGGACCAGTTTTTGACCGACCATCAGTTTTGAGGAGTTGCTAAGGAAGCATTAGACAACGAGAATTCGGCGTGAAGGCGCCAAAATATTGAGAAGGAATAAAAATCAAGAATATCGCAAATCAACAGGACCCCCGGCACCAAGTAGCACTTGCAAAGCTGTAGTGACAAAATATTTCTGAGAGGGAGCGTAAAGATGAAAAACGCAAGTAATGAAAAGTCCCCATAAACGAACTAATTCAACGACCAAGGGAGAAACCAAAAACCAAATCAAAACCAAATCAAAAAGCAAAACTCAGTCACAACAATACATTCACAAAAACAGAAAAAAAAAAACCGTCCCAAAGGACTTCATCAACAACCTTCAATTACACTTCACCTCCCAGGCACACAATCTAACAATCTAACCCCCAAATTTTCTCTACCACTATCCTACTCTACCCTATCCTATCTAACACGTCGCCACTCTTCTTTTCTCTTCTTTCTTAATTCACTTCTCAATCCCCTCCTCCCTCCCCCCGCCCCCCCTTCATCTCACTAGCCACCCAGCCCTCCAAACCCCCCCTCCACAACCACATTTCCATCCTGCCCAACCATCTCAAAGCATCCACGTCCTCACCTCCATACACACGAATCAAAACAAAACAAAAATCCAGTCCAAAATAAAAATACAAGCTACACGCTAAAAATAATCCGACAATTCGCTCTTGTTCTGGTATACACTGAGGCATTCACCTCCCTCCCTGCTCGCTGGAAACCCATCTTTGCTTATATGTGCGCTTATGCCATGTTTGCGTTCCTCGGCCATTTCACAACCACACCCTCTTATCCTCTTACTGCCTCTCTACTCACATCCTCAATCCCCCTTATTCCAATCCCCCTTATTCCAATCCCCTCCTAAATCCCCTCATTCACCCAAACCTCTCCTCACAACTCCCATCTCCGTCACGAACATCTCCTCCTCCCCAAACCGCCCCAATCCACGCAAGCCACGCGAATCCACAAAACCAAAATTTAGAACGGTAAGTGAATTCACAACCTAACACGAGCGAGCCAGAAAGCTCAAAAAGAACAAGAAATTCAACGCCAAAACAGCGCAGTGCATCCAAGAATCTCCAACGTCAAAAAGTCCCCATGCCCAAAAAATTGTAGAAATTGGTATCACAATACCCGCCGCGAACCGCCCCCCCAAAAATCCAACGTAAAACACCTGAAGTGAACGCATTTGAAACAGAGAAAAAATTGTTTGTGTTGTGGCGAAGTGAACAACGTGATTCATCCTGTCGACGAACGATAGCTGCCTAGCCTTGAATCGAAGAAAGGATAGCAGCCCAGTCATTCGCAGGAATCTAGTGTTATAACGGACTCATCACGCCCATCCCGCACTCCACCACCTCTTCCGGCGTATCATCCTCTCTAAACCTAATCCCCCCCTCAACAGCAACCCCGCCCTTAACCCACTCAAACTCCGCAACTCTATCCAGCGTCCACCGACTCCTCGCCCTCTTAAGCAGATTCTCCGTGACGACCATCGCGCCCTCCAGACCCCTCTGCTTGAACTTCTCAGGATCCGCTTCGTGATCCCCCTCGTCGCCCGCGTATTCGATCCAGCGATACTCGACGCGCGCGATGCGATGGCTAGTGCGGGATCGTTGTTTGTGGCTTTCAGGCATGTTGGGGTGCGGGTCGAAGGGGAGTCTGCTTTCTAGGAGGGCGTAGAGAAGGACGCCAAGGGACCAGGCGTCGGTGGCGCGGCCGTCGTAGGGTTGGCCCATTATGACTTCGGGTGCTGCGTAGTCGTCGGAGCCACAGCGGGTGGTAAGTTTTTCATCATCGGCTACACGTCGCGAGAGGCCAAGATCTGTGAGTGTGACTACGGAATATGGGTATGTTGCCCAATCGACCGTGCGTGATAACTCTGCTGGTGGAAGATTGACCAGGACGTCTAACTATGTGAGTAAAATGTTCACGTGACTTGGACTATGGGTATATCATACTCTCGAGCTTTATATCCCGATGAACGATATGCCTGTCATGCAGATATCTCACCGCTCCAACAAGCTCAGAAAACATCCTTCTTAATAATCCAGGGACGAGTAGATCCCTATGCTGGCTTGCCACTTCGAAGAGATCACCACCAGCACAATAGCTTAGAACCAATATCGCACGAGTTTCCTCGATACTCCAGGCCAGAAGATCCACTAACGATGGATGGCGTATCGATTTCATAATCTCCAACTCTCGTTTCAGCGACATTTCGACACGTTCCTCAGAGGCGCCTCCCTTTGGCCCATGCTCACATATTTTCACCGCCACGAGCTTCTTGCGATCAATTTTGGTCTCTTGAACAGGCGTCATGATACCTTCCATAGGCTGTCCAAACACATGATCCTCATCGATAGTATCGTCTTCCGGTGCCTGGCTAGTCGCAAGTACGACTTTACTGAAAGTACCTTGACCCAGCACCTTCAACGCTCTCCATCTTCTTCTCTTCGAATCCTTGCGTGTATTTGCTTCAAAAAATTCATAACGAGACTTCCTTTGTGTTTTTACACGAGTACTTGATAACGAGGAATCGCTATCACTACTCTCGCCGCCAGTCCGACTTGATGGTGGGGTAGGAGGTTTAGGAACAGGTGCCAGACCTCGCTGAACCGCCAAATTCGGTTCCCTACGCATTGTGTCCACGACTCTATCGTTCTGCCCGTCTAATGACACATTGTGGGTTCCCGAGACAGCGACATGGCGTGCCTTTGGAACGTGCATCGAATCGGGGTTATATTCGCTCACGCTACGGTTTCTTGTGTGTCCTCCAATAGCCTTTTCTTGCTCACTTCCCATCTTTGTATGTACCGGCTCTCCAGCACTAATAGCCAGTCCTTGATATGCCTTCCTCTTGCTTTGGTTTGCTATCGCAGCGGATAATGATTCGCCATTTGCCGTCACCAACGCCGAATTCGAAGTCAACGGGATATTCATATCTCTTGATCCAGGTCTCGACCCAAGCTTCTTCCATGGTCCAGGGGAATCTGCTGACAGAAGTGGAGAAGGTAGAGGTGTTACATCTGCCAACGCATTGAGCATAGGAGAAGACAATGCTGAGTTTGGTGTTGATGCAAACCCCGAGTTGCTTCCCATGCTAGTACCCAATATATTCTTGATACTCGGGGTTCGTTTCACAGGTTGAATAGGTATATTCCTCGAGGTGGAGTGGGATTTCATCGAGTCGGCCGACGATCTCGTCGCGGTGTTGGCGCTCGCGGCAGTGACGGTGTAGTTTGGTATTATATCGGTCTGAATTCGTAAGCCTGCACTCAATGGGCTTGGATGTTGGGTATCTGAGGTCGGGTTTCGCGCGGTCGTATCGAGCGGGGCGAGACTCGAGTTATTATCTGGAGGGGGTGAGGCGCGGTTTGGGGGCGGGGACGGCGCAATCGTGTTAGAATGAAATATAGTCGGGATTGTAGATGATGCTTCGTTAGTAGCAGAAGGAAAGCTGACGCCAACCTCAGCGTTCGTTCTTGCAGCGTGCTGATTCACAACGTCTGCCTTCCCATGTCTCTGTGGTGCTGACGCATCCATCTGCGCGTTGGAGTAGACATCGTGGCTGCTCCCCTGGATGTGCTGCGATCTCGGCGGGTGAGAGTTGGGGGTGGACATGGCCAGAGGACGGCGAGGGAGGGCCTGGTAACTTTAAATGCTGCGGATTCTGGTGCTAAGATATACTCTGTATGGCCTACGAGATCTCCTCCGTACCGACTGGACCAAAGGAATGCGACAAATGCAGTGCAACCTGCGACACCGTGGCAGATGAGGGATAATTGGGTATGGGCGAGGAGCACATGTGAGCGACACGAGACTGGAAAGGAAGGTTGAAAACAAAGGCGTCGTTGGAAATTGCGCTGGGAGAGACGAGACGTGAGGTGTGACGAGATGAGGGATATGGAGAATGTACCGCCCCCCTCGCAACATTAGCGCGGTATGAGGGGCCCCGATGTCCGAATTGGATAGTCAAATTTAAAAAGAAGAACACCAGGAAGCTAAGTGAATGCTCTAAACACGAGCTAAACGGCCAGAATAAACTAGTCTGATATCTTAAATTGCTATCAAAAACGGAGCAATGTCCTTTATGATGCATATGCACTCGCCTAACCACCATTGAGATATCTCCAACTTATCTCACAAGCTACAAGTGAAAGCTTCAATTTACCTGCCAAACATTCACCCAATTATAAAGCAAAGATATTATTAGCCTCATAGTGACGCCAAGAATAACCGTCGTAACGTTCCAGAACTCCTCCCACGAGTCCAAGCTTTATAAATCCCACCTCGTTCGTAACGCGGCGGCTCGGTAGGGCGGACGAAGCCCACTTGGCTCTTCAGAACCACATTTCAACGAGGAGCTTGAAATAGATAGTTGCCGTTTGGCAAACGTTTATTTACAATTTCAGCATCTTCTTTGACATGCTTCAAGACGTGGAATGACCTCACAAGCTATATCTTCGGCTAATTCCAGCTTATGCTTTACAGTCGAGATGGAGGAAGCAGTTCCAACGATCCGTTCGTACACGTTCGCTAGTGAGCAATACCATTGGTACAAATCTCGCTAAAGATATATGCCCGTTGGGATGCGTGGCTAAGCGTTTGTTTCAGGGGATGTGATGCAGGACGGGAGCGGTTGTCAAACAAGATATCTAAGTAAGTGAAGGAGTCACTTGGAGAAGGACAACATCAATGCATTTCAGCATAGGAGAGCATTTTCGAGGAGGGAGAATGAACGTTATTATTCTTTGCCAGAACTCAGTCGAAATTAGGTAATATGCGTAGGCCAACTATCTCCTGTGGATTGTTGTCGTACGTCAAAAGAGTCGCAGCTGTCGGTAACCGAAGATTAATAGGGGTATTGCTTCCGCTAGCATAGCAGTTCTCCCACCAGATCCTATCCTCTAAGACCTCTCTCACAAGTCAAAAATACCGTCCAAACAGCTGCATAGACAACCATCGCAGTGAAAACATCCTGCTTCTGAGCTTCACTCATCCAATACGCCAAAATCAACCCCACAACCATAACGAAAGTACTGGTTACAAACACAGCAGTGATCATTCTCGGGTCAAGTACCATAACCAAGACCGGAACAGCTAGAGCAGCTCCAGCAATGGTTGCGATTATGGACTTAGGCACGATGCTGGAGAGTCGAGGCTGGCTTTCCGTCCGTTCTTTGTCAGCCTTTCCCAACGTCTTGGGTCGAGTCCAAGCAGTGTGTAGTTTTCCTAATAGAGGATTGCGAGATTTGAAAAGTGGTCGAGACAATTCCTCGAGAACTGCTGCTGAAAGTTTGTTTCCTGATTTGTTGGCATAATGCTGAGCGCACTCCAAAATTGCCAATGTACGACCCCAAACACGAATACTAGGTGGCTGAGTCGTTGTTTCCACGTCAGTGTATTGAACTTTGCAGTTCAACCAGCGTTCGTAATTTTCAATTGCCTTGACTTCTGGCTCTTAGTATTCTTTCTTCGAATAGTGATAGGGTACTTACCATATCGTTCAAGGTCTTCGTGAATGGTGTCCCAGCGGTCCATCGTTTTCACTATAAATCGTCTCAGTTTCCATCCTTCGTCGTGTTTTTGGACAACATACACTCTTTATACCTCTCATTCCCACCTTTCAGTATCCAATTATGTCTATGCAATTTCGCCGTCGCATAATATATATTATCAAGAAACATAGCCTGAACCATGGTTTTATGGTCCCTGCTAGGGAATCCATCGCCAATCAACGAAGCCTTTAGCTCAAAGTCCTCGAGTACCGATTTTGCCTGAGCAGAAGCAGGAGACGTGTTAGCGAAGACCCCGCTGTCTCTTCCAAGAGTACTTGTTGAAGGTGTCCGAAATGTTGGAGGGATTTGAATGGGATAAGTAGGGAGATCTATCGAGGATGGATTGGTGTAGGTAGGTATTATTGAGGCGGATTTGGTGCAGACTGCAGATGTGGGCTCTTCTTTTACGCTTGTGCCTTCGAAGTCGGACGGCCGCCCGGTAAATAGGCGCATTTTACGGTAGTTTCCGAGCTGTTGAGAATAGGTGATGCCGAGCATGAGTATAGGTTGGAGGATGAAGATGGATGAAGATGTTGATGTTGTGGTGAAGAGGATCTGGTGTTGTCTGGCGGAAGTCTGCGAAATCAAGGGTAAGTCGCTCCTGCTTCGTTGGTTGCTAAGAATCAGCAATACTGAGCAAATGAAGAACTCCAGCCAGGGTGCTGAGAGGAAATAGAGCATACAATTCGTGAGGGTCTAATCTAACTAATCTTATCTAATAATCTAATTCTAGTTGTAGGTCTTTGCTGGAGATATCCAGCTCTATATTGTATAATACAGCGCACTCGATTACATCATTACAACCTCGCCCTGAACCTCGTATTCTCTTCCTTCAGAGGCTCTGCCTCACTCGGGTCAACTTTATCATCAGTACTCTTCGCTGGGCTACCGGGAGTCGCCTTCTTCTTTGGCGCGGCGTGATATCCACCCAACTCATTATCCGAATTTGTGATATTTCCATCAGCGTCCCTTGTGATACCAAGCTCAATCAATTTGGCAAAGACTTTGGTAAAAGCCGCGAAGAACGCCTCCTTGTCTCGTGCATATAATTCAACATATTTGATGAACGCCTTGTCTTGCGTCAACGCAATATCAGTTGGCAGCATCATCAACTCTGTTCCAGAATCCTCGTCGTAATTGACGAATTGCTCTACGCCGTTCTTGAGGGTCTTCTTCTTCCATTGCATGGATAGCATAAGTCGAAAGTACTGGTTGGAAAATCGGGTCGGGTTATTGACCCACTGGCCTTCGAAACCAGATCGATCACTGTGGCATCTTCCGAGGTTATGCGCTCCGGACAGGGCAACTATTTCTTGGTCATTGAATCCCATTCGATAGAAGATCCACCGTAAGTGGTCTGCACCTTTGGCGCCATCTGGTAGTCGACCTCTGGGAGGAAGCTTTGAATCATCAACGTAGTCTGTTCGTCCGCCGAGCCATGGTATCTCAGGTCCTCCCATCTCCTTGATCGCAACGACACCTGCCAAGGTCCATAGGTCTGCGTAGGTAATCCAAGGATGCTTTGATTTTACGGGCTCCAGAAAGACGCGTGCATGCTGTAGACCGGCATTCGCAGGGTCGCCTCCCTCAGCTTCATATCTCATGCCAGCTCCGTTCGAACCTCCCGTATCTGTTTCGGCATCGTATGTTCCAGCAGAGTGCCTGTCTTTTGTCAGTAACAATTCCCCAATCGCGAAAAAAATATAGCTGCAGCAAAAGTTTCATGAGACTCGATTTAACTGACCATGCCAGTCGCACAAGCACAGGTCCTGCGCTTCCATCATCGTACTCAGGTTGGTGTAACAATTTGATGATATCCTGTCGGACAGCCTCGAAATCTCCCGTCTTGCCACCCATGTCTGCAGTCTAGAATGCGGTCTAAATCAAGCGAGAAAGTATATCTAAAGAAGTCTAGTGAAAAATGCAACACAAGAAAGAGTTGGTTCTAATTGCGCGAAAGAATTTACAAAGATGCAACAACAAAAAAGATTCAGATGAGAAAATGAGTAATTGAAGGAAATCGAAAGATAATAACAGTGGAGTCATGATGCCGAGGCTCGCACTTATCTGATGACCCACAATTCAGGAAATCACCCATGACACCGAGGGAGTGGTTCTCGTACTCGTGTTATTGTGGGTCTGTACTAGTGCATTACAACATCACGGCATTGAGAGACGACTATTTCCCTTGATACATCTTCATGTGAGGTTGGATCAACCAGTTTGGTTTTCTACCTCGGTTATACTTTTATAATCATTGGAGAATTTATGGTACCATCAACAGTCAGTAAAAGTAGCCCCTCTCCTTCTCATTGATACACAATCACATCTGAATCATTTCAGTTTTCGTAAAGACGTGAATAGTAGGCTTGATAGTATTTTTACTCATTATCACTAACATAAGGTAGCCGCTATCAAAAATATCATCCACCTACCAAACTTGCTATTGCGGTGTCGTTTTTCGATCTGGCGGTCTGGATATCGAGCGAGTGTTTTGCAATTCTAGAGGAAGAAAGCCTCGCGATTGGTAGCTCTGATCTCAAAGATTTTGCGAAAACAAGAGGTTTTGGCTAAGCACTTGAAGCTCAAGCTAAAGTTTGATATGATCTGCTCTGCACTGGAACATCAATTTGGCTGTTGGTTACGGAGCATCTCCTATTAACCAACTTCAAAATTCGAAGGCAGCTTTGACTCGTTTTATTGATGCAAACATCAACAAAGGTCGTGTCTAAATTGGGACTCTGCCTGAAGTCCTCTAATGTGAGAGGAACCAGATCGATAAGTAGAAGCTACTTGCGCATACCAATGTTCCCGGAAATATCTCACACCGATGCACATTAAATAAACGCAAAAAATGAGAAAGAATTCTGCTTCAAGACCTAACTCGAATGCTAAGTGCTGAATGAAAGCAAAATATCAAATCTGTACTGGTGGTGGTTGTGAAGACAACCTCTAGAACTTCATTCTTCGAGAAGACAAGCAGTACTAAAATCCGAAGAGAAAGACTGAACAGAAGAAAGAGGAGTATTTCTCAAATGGAATGAAATCTACTAAGAATTTTCACAGAATCAATTGAAGGAGGAAAGAGGAAGAAGAACGAAAGGGGCGGAAATATTTCTCTAGCGGCCATCAAAACTCCGTCGACTGGGATTGTTAGCAGCAGTAAATTACAAAAAGGGCGAATAAACAAAAGAAAGAGAGTGTAAGTCTCTGATGATACGATTGAGACTGCACTGAGCAGAAGAAAAGTGGAAGCTGTCAGCTGTGTCTTTAAATAAGATTTCGCTGTCTTTTGCTGATAGTTGTAATCTCGACTCCGAATGGTCAGGCATATGCGTGGCTTCACAGTTGGGGAGGAGTCAATGGCGCAATTTCTACCAAATACATCAATCGCAGCAGGTTAACTTACTCCCAGTTCGCTTTTTCGAGTGAAATTTCCCTAGGATAGGGGTTCTGCAACTAACGTTTCGCAGTTAAGTTCACCTAGCCGTGTCATGAAAGGTGTCGACAATCTGAGATAGGTTGCGTCTACTCATGCATCGCGTGTTTTTCCCCATATGACAACCTCTGTGTTATGAGGGATCACATCGAATTTTCAGCTTTCTGTGCTAGGTTTTTTCGATGGAGAATTCCAGCTCATCTGAGGAAGGTGCGTATGAGGGCACATCTTTTCCGCAATGTGAGCGTATCTCAGGACAAGATGTATAGTCGATTATGATGCGAAATCTCAAATTTTCATTGTTTCGAAGTTCGCAGGGGTTTGTCTATTTTGGCAGTATTTCATGGGATATCGACATCTATTATATTGTTGGGCATTGTACAAATGGCCACACCGGAACCAAGAATTAGGTATTCGCTTGCATTGCCCTTCAATTACGAGGTCCGTCGGGTGTTCGCTCTTTCCTATCCAGAGGAACGAGTTGTGTTGGATTTTCATCCTCACCTTTTCGAGCAACCGCGTCAAACATCTCATATACATCAACATCGCCAGAACTTCAGTCACTCGCCTTTTTCACTCACATATACCTATCCAAGAAATACTCTCACTCGTTTATCAAATTATCATACAAACATCACATATCCAACAATGCCTGGCCACAGTAGAAGAAACAGCGGAGTTCCTACTTCCAGTAGCCCACCGAACGAGCAAGTACCCCCCTGGAGGGTAGCAAGTAATAGAAACCCTGGTTTAAGCCTCATTCTCATGAGACAGGGAGACACGACACGTTCTAACAGACCACGTTGGATCCAACGGAGTAGACGCCTTCGCGGAAACGAGGATGGACAGCCCGAATCTTCATCAGCAGCTGCAAGAAGCATCCGCGAATTCAATGGTAGCCTTGTTGCACGGACTCGAAGTCTAGCAAACCAGTATATAAACGAACGAAACGGCGAGAGCCAAAATGGACAGGCTGAATCTTCAGCGGCATCAGCAAGAAGAATCCGCGAACTCGAGGGCAGCCTTATTGAACAGACTCTAGATCTAGCAAGTGACTATGCAAACGGACGAAACGGCAACATTGCAAATGGACGGGCTGAATCTTCAGTAGCTGCCGCAAGAAGAAACCGTGAATTCGAAGATGGCCTTATTGAGCAGACTATTAATCTAGAGAATGAAAACGCAAACGGACAAGACCGCGGTGTTCCAAATACCGTTATCGAGGAAAGTTCAACTGCACTAGTTCAACATACGAACGGACAAAACGGCGATGTTCGATATACCTTTATTGACGAGACTCCAAATGTACAAGTTGGGCATGCCAACGGACGAAGCAGCGACATTCCAGGCCACAATATTTCTGAAACTCAAAGTCGACGGTTTGGCGCTAGAAGCAGAAGCCGCAGCGAAAATTTAACTCCAAATCTGCAAGCACAAGCTGCACAAGAACTTCAATATATTACTCAAACATTTGGTATAAATTTGCGCCGCGAGGTACATGAATCTTCAGAACCCAGAGTAGAAGATGCACCAGCCGCGGAACGACTCAGACTCGCACTCGATGTCCAAGAAGTGAGACCCTCGACGCTCGCGGAAAGATTTCAGCTGAGAGAGTCTCTCGTTGACAATGCGAGCGCTCATATTAGAGAAACCTCGCTGAATCATCCAATCAGCAGACTCGAAATACGAACTGAGTACCCGACAGAGCCCATGCCATTCCTAGGAGCTGGATACTCTCCAAGTACACCGACAAGAATCGAATCCCACAACACACGTCAGGAAGAGCCCAGACGGGATGATGCACTTCCGTCTATTTCAAGAGACCTATCTCCGGGATTCCAGCCACTCGTACGCCCGGAAAATCCTTTTATTGTTCTTCGTGGCGCAGAAGTAGATCCAAATGATACACCTAGTGCTACGACTGATTTATACTATACCACTTCGATTGCAAATCATCTTCTGCTGTCCACCATACAGGGATGGAAACTTTCTTTTAACGATTCTACGAGAACGACGGACACAGAGGAAAAAAAGAAATTATGTGATTTCAAGGAGAAAATCATGGCTGTGATGGCTGCTCATCCAGCGTATCGAGATGATCCCGATCAAAAAGTCACACGACAGGAATTGATCTCGCGACTAACGGACATGGCTTGGAAAAATGCAAGAGTATTACAACGCGTCAAGCACTCTAATCAACCACTCGAAGCCTTCAAAAACAAAACCATGCGTGGTTGGTTTCGAAGTGGTATTGATAGTTACACAAATTACCATCTCGTGAGTAGCTACAGACAACTTACCTGTGAGGTGGACTATGGGACACATATTAACTACGTCGCGAACTCTTGGAGAAATTTCTTTGGGGAGAAAGTGGAAGGATTCACAAATTTTGAGGATTGGCTTCATTCAAATGCTTGTGTGGAATATGAAGCCGATCCCTCCTTTGCTCCTTTCTTTTCTATGGTACAGGATGCGGCGCTCTTCGACACACCGCCTGAGTGTATGAACGATTTTGACAAGGTTGAGGAAGCTGAAAAATACATCACTGCAATGTTCTTGAAAGCAGGTCGACCAGATGCGGTTGTGGAGATGCTTGGAACGTTTCGTAAGAAATCACGGCTCCAATGATGTAGCCACAAACTGATTCAAATAGGTCAAAATCGTGTTTATCCACATGCAGTAGGCAATCTAGATCATATGCAGATGAGTCATGCTCGCGCTTTGATCAAAAAGTATTCATTGTCGACAAACGTGGAACTCAGGCGGTATTTGGACTATTTCGCCGATCAAAGGGGATTGGAAACGAGATGCTTTGGATTTCCGAGGGAGGATGGACTGGAAGAACCGTTTGTTCAACCGAAGATCCAGTACAAGTAGCTTGAGACTGATACGACGAGAGCTTGGGGTCATGATGTGTTTCAGCGTAAAGTATTGATGGGAAATTAGCGGAAACCCAAGTAGGTTAGATGTTATTGGACATCGTTAGATACATGTTATGAAATAGAATGTAGCGGCTCAACAGCGTCTGTAATCTCACTCTTGATGGGCTCAATGACCTTGCCGGAGCATTTCCTTAAACTAATCGACATTACCACGTTCTACAGTATGAAGGCCCACCTCCTTCACCTTGAGCAGGAACCTCGCTATTTAAATCAGCCTCGTAAACTTGCATCATATTCAATGATTCAATCTCACAAGAATGCTCCAAACTCCTTTACCTTATGTTGGTGCGCAGTTGCCCCGCAGCGAGGAATCCAACAGTTGGAATCGTATTAGTACACCGAGTACTGCGTTACCGAGTGCGCAAGGGGGAAAAAAGAACTTCAAGATAGCGGTCTTCGGTTCTGGAAAGCATAGCAGAGAAAGTTCAAGAACTTTCTAGAGCATCAGAATAAAGTGTCTTCAGACTGTCACCGATATCATGGCTCCTAACACAGAGTGAGTATTTACATTCCGCGAGAGAAAGAAGTTAGAACCCTATGACTAACAAATTTCAAGCTCCCACAAAATGAACGAAGAAAGCGTCAATCATCTACCAAAACCCATCTCCCTGAAAGCGGAGCTCAACATATCCATTTTGGACCGCCTTCAAGCTGCAATAACCACCGATCCTGAAGTCTCACTCTTCGCAATCTTCCCAATAGTATACAAAACCGCCGTTGCCGCGCAAAAGAAAAAGATTAAAACCGCAGAAGCATTAATCGAAACTTTCAAGAGATATGCACCACCGGACTTCTGTGCGAACTAGAATTGTCGAGGTCATTCATCCGCTCTCGGAGGAAACTGACAGATTTCTGTCTAGTCTTACTGAAAAGGAAAGCACGACGAGTCTGAAGTCTTCCTTATCGCATATGATACTAAGCAGCGAGAAATTATGGGAATCTGTCACTGGAGGCGTAGTATTGAAATGTAACGCCAAACTCGTCGCGAAAATCATACGCGTGAATGATGATTATACGGAATACACAACCCTCCAATACCTCGCCACGCACGCTGCTGATCTACCGGTTCCAAAACCACATGGGCTTGTCAGATTTGGTAGTGCGAGGATTATGTTCATGACTTATTTTCCAAACATGACTCTGGAGGCCGCTTGGTCGGGTCTGACGATCGAGAATAAAGTCGGGATTCAAGTGCAGCTTGATGGTATTTTTACTAAGTTGAGGACTTTAAAGGGCGAGGGGAGGTTTGGTGGGGTGAATGGTGAAGGCGTTAGAGATGATCATCGTGAAGATCACACTAGTCAAGCAATCATCACCACGATAGCTGAATTCGAGGATTTTCAATTCTCGATTCCACCGTATAGTCGTATGCCATGGATTATGTTTCTGCGGAGTTTGCTCCCATCCGCCTCTTCAGGAACGGTGTTCACGCATGGTGATGTGCGGACGGCGAATATCATGGTGGATAGAGATGAGAGCGGGGATTACTTCGTTACCGGAGTGATTGACTGGGAAACTAGTGAATTCTATCCAGAGTATTTCGAGTCTTCGAAGATTCTGTATTTGTTCAATGTCCATGATCAGTCGGACTGGTGGAGGTATATTCCGGAGTGCATTGCTCCGGCAAAACATCCGGAGAGATGGCTTGTTGGGAGGTTATGGAATCAGTGCGTTACGCGAGATTGATGGAATGGATGGGGATGAGGTAAGGGGACTTAAGTGGAGATTTGAGGATGGGCCAAGTGGTGTTGGTGGTATTGAAGAATTTGTCGTAATGTGCATGTCCTGATAGGAGGAGAGAGCTATGGATATCTGACGAAAAAGGGACAGCCAACAGAGATAGCCATATGCTTACGACAGCCGGCAAGCCGCTAAATTCTACGCCAAACAGTAGCTGGGACAGTAAGAGACATCAAATATGCAATTTATCATGCTGAGAATTCGTACTGCCTATCGACCTTCCAAGAAAACCTTAGTGCCCTCAAACCAATGACATTTTCATGCAATAATGAAACCTTCATCCATCAGAACCGGGTATACCATCCAACGCCCAATCCCATCATAAATCATTAAACCCATCCCGAATCGCTCTCAAGACCGTCCCATCACAGCATTAGTAGCCAAAACCTCAATCCTCTTCGCATACAGCTCCATATTGTGACACGACAAATCCCCCCACACCACGCCCCTCAACTCATCATCCGTCACCATCTGCGCAACGACCGCATCATTCATACGATCTCTGACCGTACGAAATGACTCAAAATGCACATGTCTCGGCACGCCGCGCAATAGCACAAGACTTCCTGCGTTACTGAGAGTTGCTTGAGGCACTTTCCAGATTTGCGAAGATGTTGGTGGTGTGTACGGAGAAGCAGGTGCGAGCGCGTTACTGAAGTAAGCGGCGCCGTAGGCGAGTGCTTGAGTTGATTTTTTGGGTTTGAGAGGCGGTGTGCTGGGGGAAATTGGGGCGGGTGATTGGAAGAGTTTTGTTAGGGAGAGGAAGTAGACCATGTCTGCTCTTGTGACAGGATCACCTTCGTTGACGAAGGACATGAAGAGGGATTTTCGTAAGGAGGGGCTGTTTGGTTTGGAAAGTGGAAGTAGGGAGACGGGGGGCGCGCCGAAAGTGATGCAGTGGATTCGTTTGAAGCGGTTTGTTAGTTCGTTGAGATCGGTTTTCGTTTCGCGGTTGGTGGAGAGCATGTGACTGTAAAGGAGAGCTGCAACGGCACCACCAGCGGAATGGCCTGTGATCAGTAGTGAGTATTTAGACCTTTGATCGTTTTCTCGCAGTAGCTGTCGAAGACGTGCTGTGATGGGTCCTATCATCTTTCTCGCAACAGTGAGAAAACCGGCATGGCAGAGATTGCCTACATCGTCCTAGTTTATGCCATTAGTGTAATCCACGGCTTCTAGGAAGTAGGCTTACCAAAAATCCATTGGGTGACGCTGGTACCGTTCTCAAATTGACTGCCCAATCCATCGTTCCTTTGGTGCCTCTGATGGCCAAAACAATAGTGTTCATGTCATCCATCGGGACCGACTTGATAACCATGGCTTTTGTTCCCAGATTCCAGTCAGCATCTATATGGGACTCTTTCTCCATATACCTTGGCTTGTGATAGACACTTTCTGAATATTTGGCTGCCAGGCCTATCAATGGAAAAGTCGATACATATCTAGACTGTGTTAGCAACGCAGTAAGAAGATTCGGTGTACTTACAATTTCATAGGTTTCAGATTCGGTGGTAGCCTTGAATTTGCATATAGATTGACCTTACTAGCCAGAGTTGTCTTCAGATTCGGTGAGGCATAATAGTTATTCGGTTTCCCACTGGACTTGCCGTAGCTGACGAGCGCACGACTATTATCAGAAGCCGGATTCTGTTCCAAGCGACGTGGCTCATTACTAAATGAATTTTGTTCCCCTTCACGAGAGCACGCGCCATCTATCAGTGCAATGATGTCGTCGAATGTCGAGGAGAGTCCATCGCACAAAGCTGCTGTTTGATTCAAGAGCTGCGTGCCACAAGGAACCGGAACATTGCACCGTTGCCCACCAGGGGTACGATCAGAATTGTTTCCGGGCAAAAAATTCGAGACAGACCCCAAATTTAGCCTGCTGGTAGAGTTGTAAGGTTTGTTTGGACGTTCCGGCAGTGGTGGCGTGATGAGGAAGTTTTGTGTTATTTGAATTGGCTGGTACTGATTTGGCATGTTCATCGAGTGAGCATTGTATACATTTTGCGAGGATTTTGAGGCCTGCTGCCGGTTGTATGGATTTGCTTGAGCATCGTCAACATACTCGTCATGCAACTTGGCTCGAGAAGTATATTTCGGATCTCTTCGACGTGATGTCGTCTCTTTGCTCTTCTTGGATCGCCCAAAGATCGGCATGATGTTCCTGTGCTGTTGGTCCGTGCAAGTCTATTTATATACTTTGCTGCCGAGTGCTCTTCATATTCTTCTTGCCCCTCCACAGACAGATGCTTCAAGCTAGCATTTCTCCAGATAAGTATCGTGGCGTGGGATAAGCATATTCATGAAACAGAAAGGAGGAGGGGCGGCCTTTAAGTACGAGGTTCCAGTCGTCATGCAAGGCTCAATAATCTAGCGTCAAGACGCCTCACGATTCGCCGGCTGCGCCCCCAGACCGTTTCCTCAGCACAAATGGGGCATTTATCCCCGTCAAAATTCATCAACGTCCGACGAACCACATCTTTCGAAGGCACAATGCTCTGCAAATGCATGCGAGCCCATGTGTCGCCAATAGTAGCCTCTCACACGCCTAGGCAGGCCCATTGTCGACACAATCAAGCATTCATGATGCGGCTAGCCGTGCACTCTCGTGGCCTGCTCTCCTCGCTTGTTGCTTGGTGTTTTTAGAGTTTTAAATATCATACAGCGGTGTGGCTTCCAGGTAGAAATATCATAAAATCTTTCAATCGAGATTTGACCACTAGCAGGGTTATATTTGTAATTTGTATGCGTTGGCGATTACATATTACAATCAATGTTGCCATTATTTTAACATGTCAAGTCTAATGTTTGGTTGACTGGTGTATAAATCTAGGAGAGACTCGAATTTTGCATCATGACTTTTTATCTAACTGATTACGAATAGTGGCCTGAATCTAAACAGAAGACGGATGATATTTGCAGGATCGGTGTACTCATGCTACACTTGTGCTGAGAGACTCGAAGGTTGACTGCACAAACTCAGGTACCGTATGCTACTCCAAATATCATCTAAGTGGAAGGAAATCATCCCAACAGTCACTAGGCTACTATTCCCTAGTACAAAAAGGGATCATACATTATCGTATGTTTGGAACTTTGGAGATAACAACTATGTGTAGCCCTCCCATCAAGGTTTCCACAGCCCGTGTACAACCTCTAGCAGTCTTCTTCACAGTCCTGTAGAGACCCATGGTTGAGTTAAATGCATGCCAGCTCATACGACCGAGCACCCAATTAAGGTCTCTTGATTTGAAAGAAATGAGGCGCGACTGGAGTCCAACTAGGAACTGTGATTAAGGTTTGTGTGACACTGAAATGCCGGGCCAAGCAGACTCGAGCGAAGTTTAGAAGGCTGGTAAAGATGTCAGTCATGTTTGCGACGTGGGATACAATCATGTGCCTCTCGTATATGCATTTGAGGACCCGTGATCTTAACACAACAAGGGATTTCAGATTGTTTGTTTGCTCGAAACACAGGAGACATCAGTGACAACAAGTTACACATACAGCTAGGCCACCCGAATATCATTTGGAGTCGGAACGTAGCATAGCTAGTTGTACAGTCATTGGATATAAGGAGCGTTTGATCAAATGCCTGACAGCTTCGACGGCCAGGCTGCTGGTCTTGCAGTCGGTTTGCCGCCATTTCCCATGAGAAACCCGCCCCGAAGACCGCGGCGAGGCAGCAAGTTTATTGTCGCCATACAGAAGGGAGAAGAGAACCGATATGGCACCTTCCTAGTCCGAAAATACCCGGCACTGCGAATTGGACAATCACGCGCACTTGCGGTACTGGCGTGGTGCAAAAAGAAGAGAGCTATCAGAAGTCTGTCACAGCTTTGACCACGAATGACAAGACCGCACATTGATATTCGGCTTATCCGGCAGTGACAGGGATTTCAATATGTTGAGAAATGACATGACTGAAGCAAACGCATGATGTCCGACAGGAAAAGCTTCAGCAGCTGGACTACGACCTGTTGCAGGCAAAAAGGATGAAGAATGAAACTCGAAAGTGAAGTCAGCAATAATGTTGAGAACTTCCAAAAAGGAAAATAGGAAATATGACATGCTGTATACAGCACTTCTGTAATAAGTCATATAAACATTGCAACAACATGGTTTTTGCGTATTCGTGGCTCTTCTGTTACTTGAAGTGATTGAACGGATATGAGCAGACGCAAACGGTAAGCGATCCAGTTGGCGATCTTCTCACCTTCGGTTTGCTGAAGTCCAAGGTTCCGCCGGTCAAGGCTTCAACTTTACAACATCACTTTCCAATAAAAATGGCGGCAGCTGCTAAGCGTCAGTTTCGGCCATCTGCGCTTGATAATGTCGAAGATATCGAGAATTATCGTCCTGGGGGTTTTCATCCTATTCATATAGGAGATGAGCTTCAAGATCGATACAAGATTGTCCACAAGCTAGGGTACGGAGGTTTCTCTACCGTCTGGTTAGCCAGGGACAAAGTTGATGAACAATACGTTGCGTTGAAGATTTTAGCAGCAAGCAGCCAGCAAGAATCTAAGGAACTTGGAGTTCTCCAGAAACTAGTGGAGCCATCGACTGACCATCCCGGACAAAACAGCGTCCTCTCTCTTCTCAATAACTTCGTGATTGAGGGGCCTAATGGTCGACATCTCTGTCTCGTCGTACAGGTTGCTGGCCCAAGCATCGCTGCCTTAAATTACTCGCCTGGAGCCGTCGCTGGAAGTCGTCGATTGAGACCAGAGCTTGCTGTTAAGGTCGCCAATCAGACAGTCCAGGCTTTAGACTTTGTTCATTCTCAAGGCTTCTGCCACGGAGGTGCGATTTTACCCATTCATAGCCTAAGGAAATTTGTTAACAATTCTACAGATGTCACTGCTTCGAACATTTTGATTCGACTCGATAAGTCCATTGACACCTGGTCACAAGAAGACGTGTATGAGCGATTGGGCCTACCAATAAAAGACGAGATTGGCACTATTTCTGGATCAGCTCCAGGAGCGTCAGCTCCTAAATATATCGTGGAACCCTGCTCTCTTCTCAATCCACAGCTGCTATCCGAGGACATCCTGCTTGCTGATTTTGGTTGTGCGTTTCCTTCGAATAACCCACCATCCAATCCAGATGAAATAGGCCTCACAATGTCCTATTCTGCGCCTGAGGTCATTTTTGACTCTAAAATGAGTGTCTATTCTGATATTTGGGCCCTCGGTTGTGTCCTTTTCGAAATCAGAAGCGGCGCTCAACTTTTTGGAGACTGGATAGGGACGAAAGATGATATACTGCGGCAAATGATACAAGCATTTGGGAAATTACCAGAGCCGTGGTGGAGCTTGTGGGATCAGCGCGGCGCCTTTTTTGACGATAATGGAGAGCCTAGGACGACTTGGGATGATGGAATTGCTAGAGCAACCAAATTCGAACTGAATGATATGATAGCTGAAATTGGTGCTGAGGATGAAGAGGAAGATGACCCAGAAAGGCCATGTGCTGTGATGCTGGAACCTAATGGGGTTACAGTGCCAGAAGAAGAGGCTTCACAGATGAAAGACCTATTGGAAAAGATACTAAAATGGATACCAGAAGAGCGCATTTCCATCAAGGAAATTGCAAAGCACTCCTGGCTCTCGTAGATATTTGCTGGTAAGAGCAATACGCTGGGACAAGTCAGTTGCAATAACAACATCAAAATTATGCTTGTCAATCTAAAAAGTCGTTAAATCAAACTGGTTGTAGGGCCTGTCGAGAGAGGTATTTCCACATTGACTAGAATTTTTATCTGTTGTCCTCAATCTTTATCGTAGACGTTTGAAATGGCCGTGACTTTGTAGAGTTATGATGTTGTGGAGGTATGTGATGATGTGGAGAGAAAAGGCCGGGCTAGCTTGGCGGGAGGACCAGACCAAAACAATTCCTAGTCGTAGTCGCGTCATAAACTCTAACCCAACGCGACGCGGGAACAAACTTGATCAAGACGACTATCTTACAACCACCACACACGACAAAACGGTATGCGATAGTAATTCTGGAATCAATAGCCTGTACGAAATCTAATCGAGTACTTTCTATTCAACAATTATGCCGCGCCCAAAGCGTACCAAGGTTGCGCCTTCAGGTCCAACCCAGCGCGCCCGCAATCCCCCTCACGATGCGACAACCTCCCCGAGAGCTTCAAACGCTCCCCAGAGAGAGTTCGATGACTTGTACGATATCAGCGACCCCGAGGACAGAGTAGTTAGATCCGTGCAACACGTTAAGAAAGGCAACGCGCGGGAGAAGCCTGCTGCGACCACTCCAGTACGCGGAAGAAATGTAGACGCGCCGACTTCGAAAGGCAGGAATCATGCCAGTGAAACCATCAATGTTTCACAGCCAACGGCGGATACGGCTTCTCATGTTGTAGAAGAGGAAAACGATATTGATCTGTCTAGTCCGAGATCGAGTCCTGAAGTTGAAATTGGAAGGCGGGAAAGGACTACACCTGCCGTTGCGCGATCTGCGATCAAGATTGGAAATTTTAAGAGACGGCCCCGTGAACCTAGTATTTTGGGTCGCAGAGAGGCAATGGATCGCTCCAGTAGCTTGGATTCAGATATGGCAGATGACGATGGTCTAACAAGTGTGGGGAAGAGGAGCGCGAAGAACGCTGGGATCGGAGATTCTCACAGGAGACAGAGGGAGCTCAGTGTAGGTGACAGGAATACGACAACGATGGCACCAAGCAGTATGGCACTTCCGATGGATAAAGGGACAACTCCGGCGCGTGTTGGATCAGCTCTAAAGCTGGGAAACTTTAGAAGGAGAGCCAGGGAACCTAGTATTTTAGGAACAGGCCGAAAACCACAACAACCACGACCTGATGACGAGGATGAGGGAGATGATGATGATGAGGACGATTTTAACCCGGAGGACGAGTCGACACCATTGAACGCGTCGAGAAGTAAGGCTATGACCAGCTCGAGTGCATCAGGATCAAATTCAAGAAAACGCAAACTATCCGCAGTACAAAAGCCACAATCAAGTCCAACGAATCGATCACCTAGACCTCAAGCATCGGAAGAGCGAATCCCCGCCACGGCATCTGTCAGAGATGAAGAAGAAGCCGAGGGTGACAATGACATGTCATCGTCACCACTGAGCACCCCCATTGCTTCAGTAGAAGCCCCAGATACCCCAGAGCCTATGAGCGAGACCATGGCGCCTCCGATGAGCAGCAGTCCGGCATCGTCACCAGAACCCGAATTACCTCTCACAAGACCATTGTCACGAGGCCGAGGCCGACGACCTACCAGAGGTCGGACGCCTATAACTCGAACACAAGACTCCCCAATATCCTCACCGCCATCTCTGACACACTCGCCCAACCGACCGTACATGACAAACAACTCTAAATCTAAAAAAGTGCTCCCACCTCCAAGCGCCTTCTCGACAGCCCAATTGCAAGCCTTACTTCCACGGCGACGGAGAAGAGGCGAACAAGATCCCTTTGACGTTCCCAGTTCGGATGGTGAAATCGACAACACGGGACTAGCCTCCTCTGACGATGAACTCTCCCATCTCAACGTCCGTACGCGCCGTCAACGAAGCGTGGTCTCACGAACTCCCGCTCCCTCAAGGAAATCCAAGGCCAAACCTCCCCTCAAATCAGCTGCTAAACGTACCTACGGTGCTCGTGCGAACCCAGCATCAGACAAGGAGAATGACGAAGTCGATCCAGATGACAGCTTAGCACCGTTACGGGATGATATCGATAGTCCGGAGGATAGCCAGGAGTTGGAGGCGAGAGTTGGGAAGGAGTTGAAGCAGGCAGCTAGGAAGTTTCAGGAGGTTGATAAGTGGGAGTTGGAGTTTGAGGAGGTTACTGCTAGTAGCAGTTCGCCGAGGGATGCTCGTTGATTCCCGTTTGAGGCAGTGTTGGTAATTGGTAATGCTCAATGTCTGGCGTGGGTGTTGAAAGGTGCAACGTGGAGTATTATGGTTGGATTTGCATGGATTCGGGTTTGCATGTTTAGGGAATTGGGTGCATTTGAATTTCGGTTGTGTAACACTTTTGAATGTTTGCTATTCAAACATGCTTTTGCTATCGCATAGGCAACAATGAACTAAATTATGAATCAAACCCTACGCCTCCTCCTCTTTCCTACCATCTTGAACCCTCTTTTAACAAATCCCAAAACTCCATCCCTCCTTCAACGCCCAGTAGTCCTCCTTTAAAGCTCCAGACTAGGCGTAACAGGCCTACTCTCCCTCTCAAAAAAACTAATATTCTCCCTCAACGCAACATACTCACTATCCGCATACCCCAACAGTCCCTGAATCTCCCCACTCCTCACCCCTTTAATCCTCAGCACCTCCGCAGCACTATAATTCACCAGCGCCCTACCCACCTCGACCCCCGGCCCCTCCCATGTTTTTCCACTAACATGATTTGCAGGTAGTCTGTCTACGACTACTAACCGCACAGCTTCCTGCTGCGCGAAGGAGCCTTCCACGTCGACGACGCCGACGGGGAGCAGCCCGGCTTTGTTGGCGAGGGCCCGATGCGCGCCGCTGTCGATGTAGATTGTGCCGTGGGCGGCAAGACCATGGAGGAGCCAGAAATAGCGGTCGCGGATTGGGTGGGGGGAGGCTATGAAGCGGGTGTGTAGTGGTGCTTTTATGGGTGATTCGAGCTCTAAAGTCTCTGTTGATTTGGAAAGGGCTTCGTCGATGGATTTTTGAGATGCTACAAGCTGTAACGAGGAGGCAGATTTAGATGCTGAAGTAGCGAGACGACCTGATGATGGCGAAGAGGGAAGAGATGAACGACTGCTTTTCTTGGATTGGATGTATGACACTATGTTTGCTATGTTCCCAGGGTTTGAGGAGCGTGTTATAACTGTTGTTACACCCGCCGAGGTAGCGAGTTTGGCGGCGACGATCTTGGTTGACATGCCGCCTGTTCCTAGGGAGGAGCCGGCGCTGGATACTGTAGAGGTTAATACATTGTGTATTTGGGTGGATGTGAGGACCTACCATCGGCTTGAAGAGCATAGATATCTTCGACGACTTCAATAGCTTTAGCGTCGGGGTTGGTACGTGGGTTCTTGTCATATAGACAGTCTACATCCGTCATGAGAAATAGGTAGTCTGCGTGTACCATTGCGGCCGTGATTGCTGATAGTGTGTCGTTGTCTCCGAATTTGATTTCCGCTACGGCGAGGGTGTCATTTTCGTTTACTATGGGAATTACACCCATATCTAGTAGCTCATTCAAAGTGTTTTGAGCATTTAGGTATTGTGTCCTCTAATAAAATGTAAGTAAGAAGGTATCAAATACTCGGAAACTTTGAAAAGAGCAAAGTCTTCACTTACATCAGCAATATCACTTCTTGTTAGAAGAATTTGCGCAATTGGCTGTCGAACATGATTAAAAAGACTATCCCACAAACTTATGAGTCGACACTGTCCAATAGCTGCTAACGCCTATTATAAATCAGTCTTTGCTCAATTGCTAATTGAAAATATTGCTTACCTGTACTTTCGGCAAAAATTTTGGTCGTCTATCAATATCCATTCTCCTCAAACCCACACCAATAGCTCCCGAAGATACAATGACGACTTTGTGGCCATCTTTATGAAGCTTTACAGCAGTCTCAACAATCAAACTTAAAATTGAAAGTAAAGGCTCATGTGTTTTTTCGTCCACAATCGAGCTTGTCCCTACGATATCTCAGTGAGTAAGGACGCACGAGGTTGAAATTCAATTTCTCACCTAACTTTATCACAATTGTCAAAGGCTTTGGACCCTTCATTTTCGAAAGAGCATACACTGTTTTTTAACCGACTTTTGATATCATAAACAATTTCTCATCGAGCATGCTGACTTTTATGCGTCACTCTTTCTTCACGTTCCCACCGAGATCGCAACCGGCAGAATCAATAAATCCCCACCCAAAATAGGTCACCGCCCTATCTTTCCGCCAAAATAAGTCAACACCACGCCCTGACAACCACATTTTAGTTTCAATTACATCCACTACCTACGCTATCACTTTCCCCTGCCTTCCCTCCAATTCTAATGTCTTCCGAAACCACACCCCCTCCCAAAACGACGCCCGACCTAACAGGCTATACGCCCGAGTCGCCCTGGAGCAACACCTTCAACGTCTTCCTCGGGCGCATGTCGCAAGCCGGGCAAGAAGAATTCCGCGAAGAACTATACATCAAGCACGAGCCGCGGGACAACGCGAACGCGCAGCAATGGCGGGACTGGTGTTTCCAATACTCACCCACGGTGATCTTCCTGCGGAAGAATATAGAGGCGTTGAATGGGGACATTAGTGCGAAGAATGTGCATTGCGTGAGGTGTCCTGGGAGGAGAGACGAGGAGGGACGATGGCATAGGTCGAGTGGAGGGTTCAATCCGGATGCGGGGATTCGGATTTGTGCGAATGAGATGAGGGATAGGAAACATTTGGAGGATACGCTGGCGCATGAGATGGTTCATGCGTGGGATCATTTGAGGTGGAAGGTTGACTGGTCTGATTTGAGGCATGCGGCTTGTACTGAGGTATGTTTTGTGAGATAAAGTGGTTGTTGAGGAGACTAAAGGTGTATAGATTCGGGCTTCGAGTTTAAGTGGTGAGTGTCGATGGACCAGGGAATTCTTCACAAGGGGAAACTGGAACTTGACACAGCAGCATCAGAACTGTGTGAGGAAGAGAGCTGTTCAATCAGTCATGGCTCGTCCTAATTGCAATGACCGGGAACATGCTACGAAAGTTGTAAATGAAGTTTGGGATTCGTGCTTCAACGATACCCGACCATTCGACGAAATTTATAGGTAAATGGCTTTGTAAGATATTTGTATCAACACATAAAGGGAGCTTCGGCGTACAGGTCATGAGATATATATTGGTAGGCGTATTGGGTACGCGCCCATGAAAAACAAGATTCCCAACTCCAAGCAAATAATGTATGCATCCACCTTACCAGACAATCATTATCGGTATTCCAACGCCAACGCTATGCTAAAATCCATCACTCACTCTTCGGAAGAGTTTTTGCTACCAGTCGATTTTGACTCTCTCATGGTCGCTCTCTCGCCTTTAACACAATATTTGATAATCCATGGATGTTCCTGAACTTGGTCGAGGGATATACGCTTTTCTGGGTCGAGGACAAGAAGCTGCGACTAATTAGAACCTCAAGGCCAAAAATATGCGGAACAAAACTCACCCTCTTAATCAAATCTCGTGCCTCCGCGCTTACAAAACTTGGGACAGTCATCTCCCCTCGAGCAATCTTTCTTTGAGTCATAACAGGTGTATCCTCAAATGGCGCTTCACCAACCAAAAATTCGTAGGTAAGAACGCCCAAAGACCATAAGTCGACCTTGTTGGAATAGATATTCTTATCGCGTCCAGGCTTTAACATCTCTGGTGGAAGGTAATCTAAAGTTCCACAGAGTGTACTTCGGCGGTTGCTAGGGGCATGTACACTCCACCCAAAATCCGATAATTTGATCTCCCCATGGATACCAAGGAGAATGTTCTCCGGCTTAATATCGCGATGTATAATGTGCTTCTTGTGACAGTACTTCAAGGCAGCTGCCATTTGAGAAACATATTGAGCTGCTTTCCATTCTGGAAACCTGTTTTCTCGTCGGAGGTGCTTGTATAGCTCTCCCTTTCCAGCAAATTCAAGAATGAGGAAGATTCGTTTACTGTCGTGGAAGTGGCCGAAAAGCCGGAGGATATTAGGATGTCGCAAATTGCTCTGAATCTCAATCTCTCGTCGTACTTGTGTTTCCGCATTCCCATGCTTCAATTCGTTCTTGTGTAGAACCTTGAGCGCACATACGAAACCAGAGCTTCGTTCCCTTGCGAGGTAAACACGGCCGAATTTTCCTTTTCCAAGAGGTCTGCCAATCTCAAACATGCCCAGGTGAAATACTTTAGGTTTTGGTGCAGTCTGCTGATCCTCATATGTTGCTGCTGACTTTCTTTCGGCGCGAGCGCCATCATCAAAGTCCGCCCTTGATGACCGCCATTGTGAAGACTGTGAGGGCACAGAGACAATTGTGTTTGTTGTGTTTTGATTTAGAACTGCAATCTTCAGAAGATTGGCTCGGCTTGCGGTTTGCGACAATTGAGATGCCGAAGTCGTCGAAGATGATGTGATCTAAATCATTTAGTAATGTTGAAAACCTCCAGTGCTGGCTGTCTTTACCTTTGACTTTTGGTACTTGGTACCATCATTAGGGTCGTTCTCATCGTTCACCGACAGATGTTCGAACCTTGACTCGAGGATACGGGTCGCCATTGGAAAGTGAAGAAAGATATTGAATTGAAAAAACTCTTGTTCGCAATCCAGCTGCGCTGTTCAGCAACTGTTAGTAGTTGGTGATATCTTCGTTTGGAGCTGTTGCTGAATGTTGGTGTTCCACGGCAATGGAAACATCACTCGTGCATTCTCAGTAGCCACAGCAACCAAAGCACAGGCCTCTTCCCCAGTGACGGATTTCACCCCACCACACCACGGTCGACACTGGGTCGCGACATCTTTCCATCTTCAACTTGACAATTCCCCTCGACATCGAAAAACGAACTGCATTTACAACGTCGCAGCACAATTAATCGAAATGGAATTCAAAGGAGTGATCAATGAGGCGTTTCCAAGACCCGAAGACTTGATATCATTTACAGTGTCGCATGTTCAAAAAGGGTTCAAGATTAGTGTACGAAAGCTTCCTATCTCTAAATCAGGACCCATTGACGAAATGTCTGAACGTCTGAGCATTCCAGTTCCGGAGATGATTTTTGGTGATAATATGGTTGCGATCGAGCATCTTGCTACTGGATGGCGGATGGAATTCAACGCCTATGATGCATTAGACCGAGTGGACAAGACCGACAAGAACATGCTAAAAGTTGCATATTCGCAGGAGTGGTCTAGCAGCAGGTTTGTAAATTCATTATGGCTTGGCATATGGCTTACATATTCTAGGGAGAAAACGCACGAAGGCATTAAGGAGGTGGTCAAACCTTTTGATTGGTCTTACACAACAGATTATAAGGGCACGATCACAAAAGGCAAATCGTTTGAGCTTCAGAAAGACAATGCGGACCCAATTCCGATAGAGCTACTCAAACGCCCGGATCCGATTTTGTTCTTCGAAGAGGTGGTGCTGTATGAAAGCGAACTCGATGACAATGGCATATCACTTTTCTCCTGCAAGCTACGCGTGATGCCTGACCGCATGCTGCTGCTATGTCGACTCTTTATGAGACTTGATAATGTCCTTATCAGAGTACGAGACACCAGAATCTACGTAGACTTCACCTTGGGCAAAATCATCCGGGACTACACTGAAAAGGAAGATACGTTCGACGCAGTCAAAAAGGTGAGCCCAAACATGAGGCCTCTTGCGCCCCTGGGAATCCTCTCCAACTATTTTCTTAATAATACGCGTATCTCTACTGGTTGCTAATGAACATCAGAACCTTCTGCAGACTGGTACCATTCCGACCGATTTGACAATCGCATTACGGGATCCGAATAAAGTTGCACACTTAATTCCGGAGGTCACTCACACACTCGAAAGTCTGACCGTTAGCTGAAGTTTATAATTCGCCTACCAAATCACTTACCTCTGCCACGAATATGAGATTATTACCTAGGGTCTGAGCTTTATTATATCAACACGAATACATTATCATCTTGGCATCGCGGAAATAGCTTATGGACAGTAGGAGAGCCAGTGTGCCTTTCGCACTTCATTTATTTCGATGACACGGCGTAAACCCAGATGATCAGAGTTAGTAGCCCTTAGCTCGCCCGCTTCTTGCTGGATCTCCTCAAAAAATGGCTCATTTCGAGCGACCACCTTCTGGATTCAGCTTGGCCATTTATTCGAGACGTTGCAGGACGCAACAAAACAAAACTTTGTCTCCATTCTTCTGGCTGGCTGGCAGTGCATTTTCGCAACACATATGCTAAGCTCGTGACATTTATTTGTTTGCGAGGTCTTAACTGGCGGGATATAGCTTGCTTCCATGGTCGGTACTTGTTTAGCTAAAACTCTCTTTGGGCCTGGATCTTAAAATACTTTCTGACGTTTCAAATACGACCCCGCCAATCAAATTTGGAGCAGACAACGACAATACCAAAAATGGGTGGAGACGATCAGACGGTTCTCATATCAACCAGGATGGGCCATAAATGACAACCCGGAAGCTTAAATACTCACAGACTGCCATCGAGCAGATCTAAATGATCCGATGATGAGAGCGTGTAAACGAGGTACGATGTCAGGCGATCCGGCGAAACAAACCCCACCTTTGATATTGTGATTTCTAGAAAAACTTTCTCAACAACATCAGCAGCGTACACTCTGGAGCATCATGCCTCGGCATGCTGGTGGGATAAATATGCTTCCATTTGCTAGGCTCTCTATTGGAATATCGAGCCTTTGACCCATCACAATGCGCAAGAAGTCTCTAGACACTCAAAGAACATTAAGAAGGCCGGGCTCTGGTTTGCCCGGGCATCGAACTATTCAAGAGGTTGAAAATCTGATGCTCGACTTCAACGTGGATGCAGATGTTCATGCAGGGTGCACACTATGTATTTGGGTCGACTGCATAATGAGAGCCACTATATCTCCCCCACTAGTCGCCCAAGTCCAGATGTTGAAGGGATTAATGATGGATGCATGATCGATGCGTTTGAGTAATGGTGGGAAGCGTACCTACGTAGCTGTCTCGTGCAAATATCTTAGCCCACCGCCGTCTCTTTAGATTATTTTTAAACGTCGATTAGTGATTAATGCTCACAACCTAAGGATTCGTGAAATCGGAGGCCGACAAGACTTGTTTAGTCGTCAACCATTTCTCTATGGTTCATTTTGGAAGTTTTGGTTACAAAATCCCCAAGTTCCCAAGGGCCCGTCATAAATTAGCTCTGTAGAGGTACTGCGCTTCATGAATCGTGATCCAGCTACACGACATGGTGATTTTCGTTATTTGTCTTGGTGATGTCCTCGATGTGGACGCAGAGTCCGCGGTGGACGAGATCTGAGGTAACTATTAGCAATCAATCTGAGTTGTAAGCGTCTTCCAATGATAGCAACATCCGCGATGCTACAGTTACTTCATGCGAGGCTTGGAGTTAGAGCATCGTGGGTCTCGTTTTCCGTTTTCCCAACCTTATCACATCCGCGTCGACTTAGCATCTGCGGCCCTGCTCTGCCCAGTGCCCCTCATGGTCCCAGCATCCCAGCTCACGGATTTTCGGGGCATTGATGGTCTTATAGGCAGGGAAGATGGCTATGAGACATGGGGAACCGAACGCCATGGCGATGCTGTTCCAGGGTGACCCGGGGCCTCTGGTCGAAAAGATGCAGTCGAGCCATTTTCAGACGATTTCACCGCCCTTCGCACGCTGCTCAATGGTCCTCGCGGTGCAGCAAACATTGTTGCTCCCCCCTCTTTGGTCTCTTTGAGCCAGTCAGACTAACGACATGTTCCCTTTTGGGAATTGCAGCTGCGCGGATGGAGACAGAGAAGCAGAGCTGGGAAAATATCGATTAATCGCAGCGCAATAATTGCGTGGGCTGGGGGCCAATCCGACGGTCCCACGAGGGCAGCTGGCTTGACCTTTCCGCGTCTCCAGGTCCTCGAGTAAGTGTCTGCTAACTGACTGGTGCGGGTTTGTTCGTACGCCTTCACTCACCATCGGCGCGTCAACCGCTTTCCAGGACCACGTTCCCAGATCCCATTTTCGAACTGCCGCACAAGAACGCTGAACCACTCAATCTGCGTCAAGACCGTTCCACCATCCACTGCTGGGTCTCTAGCTCGCTCCCAGCCAGGAAGAACCACGAGTCCGACAGCAGCATTTGGCATTACCAGGTGTCAGGTTACAGTTGCGGGACTCTAGACGCGGAAGTGACTATTTTCCTCCCGACCCTCGTCTCTGGTGCTCGCAAGCTCACAGCTCTCGCGCGCTCTCTTTTCTTTTCTTCCTTCACAACTACATACCCTCTGCCCCGGCCACGAAAACTTCACAAGCTTCGAATCCTTCTTCCTCTCTCTCTTTCTCTCTCGCCCCCTCCTTTGCCCTCCCCTCCTCGTGCCTCGGCGATTCTCTGCTCCCGCGAAGACCTGACCTCGATCGAGCTGCGCTGCACCTAGCCGGGCGCGGAAACAAACATTGGTTCGCCCTGCCAGTCGATGAATGGCTTTGTGACCACTAGAATCTGCCTATACCGTGGCCATCGAGCATTCGCATCGTCACATTCACCTCTCCAAGGTCGCCCGAACAATAGCGCTGCAAGTAAGGAGGCCGACTCGGTACAAACGTTGGGTCCGGTCTCGTCGCTGCAACCCGTCCAGCAGACTCGAGATCATCGTCTGGCGTCTTCACAGCGACCTGCAGCATCACACATACAGCCTGTATCCCTCCCAGCAACCGCAGAAGCGCTTCGTCGTCCATTGACAGCCCGCAGATCGACCACCAACACTTGCGGTTCATCCGCACAGACCGCGTCGCCATCTGCTGCCCAAACCTTACTCTGGTCCGTTCGAGCCACTCACTTCGGCGGGGTCTATTCGATTCTTCAGCAACCCCTCCACCCCCCGCAAACCTCAAATACACCGTGCTCCCGGCACCACAGACTGAGAACTAGCAGCCTTCCTCGCCGATTCTTCTCGACGACTTCGAAAATGCCTACCGTCTCCCAGCCTCAGACGCCGGCGTCGCTTGACAGTCCCCTGAGAGATACTCGCCATCGTCCGGTGGAGCGGCTGACAGACCGTTTGGAAACGCCTTCGCTCGATGACCGTTCTTACAGGGTTATACGGTTACCAAACCAGCTCGAGGTACTTTTGGTTCACGATGCAGAAACCGACAAGGCCAGTGCGGCTATGGATGTTAATGTAGGAAATTTTAGTGATGAAACTGAAATGCCGGGCATGGCCCATGCTGTCGAACATTGTAAGTATTCTGCAATTGCTATATTTTGTAAACCACTCTAACGCCTTTTTAGTACTCTTCATGGGAACAAAAAAGGTACGACTTTAGCAGATGCTACTCCCTCAGCCTTGATACTGAGGACTCTATAGTAATAACAATTGACATTTCTTAGTATCCAGTCGAAAATGCGTATTCTCAGTACCTCTCTTCCCACTCGGGAAGTTCCAATGCTTACACCGGAGCTACGTCAACAAACTACTATTTTGAGGTAGCGGCGAAACGAGCTGAAGATGCGACGGAAGAAGAATCTTCGCCTTTGTATGGAGCTTTGGACAGATTCGCTCAGTTCTTCATCGATCCTCTTTTCCTAGATTCGACTTTGGACCGAGAACTAAGAGCTGTAGACTCGGAGAATAAGAAAAATCTACAGAGTGATCAATGGCGTCTTCACCAGCTCGAGAAGTCCCTTTCGAACTCCAGGCACCCGTATTGCCACTTTTCTACAGGAAATTTCGAGGTCTTGAAAACTCAGCCAGAAGAGCGGGGAGTCGATGTACGAAAA
Organism: Glarea lozoyensis ATCC 20868; assembly: GCF_000409485.1. Lineage (NCBI taxonomy): Eukaryota > Fungi > Ascomycota > Leotiomycetes > Helotiales > Helotiaceae > Glarea > Glarea lozoyensis. Next base: position 484,592 of record NW_007360989.1, on the reverse strand, counting down.
AAATTCATGGAATTTCACGAAAAACATTATTCAGCCAATCGGATGAAGCTGGTCGTTCTTGGGCGGGAGTCACTCGATGTACTGGAGGGTTGGGCCGCGGACTTGTTCGCAGGTGTACGCAACAAGGATTTACCCCAAAATCGTTGGGAGGATGAGGTACCTTTCGGGGAGAAAGATTTGTTAACACAATGCTTTGCAAAACCCGTAATGGATTCCAGAGAGTTGGATTTATCTTTCCCATTTGTTGATGAAGAAATTCTCTTCGAGTCCCAACCGAGTCGCTACATCAGCCATCTGATCGGACATGAAGGTCCTGGAAGTATCATGGCTTACATCAAATCCAAAGGATGGGCCAATGGTTTGAGTGCAGGTATGTGCATTATCTCTTTATTTCCTTTTTCGCTGGCGGAGGGCAAGGGTCCGACACGTATGCATTCTGTTGGTGCATGTCTAATTGCAACATGATACGAAAATCTTCACCGTTTTTTGAGAAACCATGGGCTTCGCTAAGCGACGCTTGGGTTGGAAAAAGAAAGTTTTGGGCGTTGGGAAATGCGCAGCTAGTGCAGAGTCGCAAGATAGAAATTACCCCTTCTAGCGATTTAACGCTATACAAGCTGATTGGCTGGAACACGCACGTTTAATGTTGCTAATTCCTTTGCAGGTGCATATCCAGTCTGTCCAGGCACACCAGGGATTTTCAACTGTCAGATTCGTTTGACTGAGGACGGATTGAAGAATTATCAAGAAATCGTAAAGGTGTTTTTCGAATATGTCTCTCTTCTCAGGGAAACGCCCCCACAGGAATGGATATTCCAGGAGCAAAAGGGTCTCGCCGACGTCGCTTTCAAGTTCAAGCAAAAGACCCCAGCTAGTCGGTTCACGAGTAAGATCAGTGCGGTTATGCAAACACCTCTACCAAGAGAATGGTTACTTAGCGGGCACAGCAGACTGCGGAAGTTTGATCCAGTCAGAATCGCAGAAGGTCTTGCTTGTCTCCGACCAGATAACTTCAGAATGACTGTAGTGTCTCAGAAATTTCCAGGCACTTGGGAGTCCAAGGAGAAGTGGTATGGTACGGAGTATACATATGGGAAGCTGCCAGCAGACTTTGTTGCGGAAATCAAGAATGCTGCGACCAGCACCAATTTAACTAGGTTGCCGGAATTGCATCTCCCTCACGTAAATCAGTTCATTCCAACCAAGCTGGAAGTCGAGAAGAAGGAGATTAAAGAACCCGCCATCTCGCCCAAGTTGATCAGAAATGACGACTTGGTAAGGACGTGGTACAAGAAAGGTGTGTACGTTTCCAGTCATATGGGACTTCCCTAACATGTTGAATAGATGATACTTTCTGGGTTCCAAAGGCAAATCTTTTCGTCAACTGTAGAAACACCTTACCAAATGCAACGGCGGAGAACTCTCTGAAGGCTCGTCTTTACACCGACGTCGTAAGAGATGCTCTGGAGGAGTATTCCTATGATGCCGAGTTGGCTGGATTGGACTACTCAATCTCAAGTCACTCTATGGGTATTGAAATTGCTGTTTCCGGATACAACGACAAGCTTCCTGTTCTTCTCGAGAAGGTGTTGTTGACCATGAGAGATCTGGAAATCAAGCCTGAACGATTCGATATCATCAAAGAGCGGTTAGCACGAGGATTGAAGAATTGGGACTTTCAACAACCATATAACCAAGTCGGCGATTTCACTAGATGGCTCAACAGCGAGAAAGGTTACATCACCGAGCAATTGGTTGCAGAACTACCACATCTTACCGCGACCGATATTCAACAGTTTTATCCTCAATTACTTCGACAGATGCACATTGAAACCTTTGCACATGGAAATTTGTACAAAGAGGATGCACTAAAGTTGAGTAACCTTATAGAGAGCATTTTGAAGCCGAGGGTCTTACCGCAAACACAATGGCCAGTCTCACGATCTTTGGTTTTCCCACCTGGGGGTAACTATGTTTATCATAAAACATTGAAGGATCCAGCAAATGTCAACCACTGCATTGAGTATCTGTTGTACGTGGGTGATAAGTCTATCCGACCACTACGAGCCAAGACACTTTTGTTAGATCAGATGACCCATGAACCGGCTTTTGATCAACTACGAACGAAAGAGCAGCTTGGATATGTTGTTTTCAGTGGTGCGCGATCAACTTCGACAACCATTGGCTACAGATTCATCATCCAAAGTGAGAAGACGCCGGAGTATTTGGAATCTAGAATTGACTCGTTCCTTGCTGGGTTTGCGAAGACTCTTGCAAGTATGAGTGATTCCGATTTTGAGGGACACAAGCGAAGCTTGATTACCAAGCGACTTGAAAAGCTGAAGAATCTTGATCAGGAGTCGAGCCGTCTCTGGTCGCACATTGATAATGAGTATCTTGATTTCGAGCTTGGTAAGCACTTTATATAATTCCCTATCAAGCCTTTTGCTAATGTACAGCAGCCTACGAGGACGCCGCCCAAATCAAGTTACTTTCAAAAGCCAACATGATCGAATTCTTCGAGCACTACATCATCCCCTCCTCCCCCGCACGTTCCAAACTCGCCATTCATCTTAACGCTCAATCAACCAGTACCGAAATCGAGAACGGTGTAAAAACTCTTGCTCTCAACAAAGATAAGAAAGACGACGAAGACGGAGAAGTGGTCGAGGTCAAGCAGGAAGGTAATGGCACCACGCCCTACATCATCACGGACGTCCGAGAATTCAAGTCAAAACTTCAAGTCTCGGCTGGACCGCAACCGGTCAAACATATTAGCGAGTTTGAGGAGTTGGAACCGAAATTATGAGATTAAAAAGATTTTCCTAAGATATCTTATATCATGGATGTAACCTCATTTTTTATACTATTCATGGCTTTTCTGGTTTGCTGGCTGGCTATGGTATCTTTTGCATCACACATCATATCCGGAGCGGTGTCTTTTTTTCGCATCAGGAAATACCATTACGTTTTGCGTGTTTTGTGGGGATGGGATGGGATGGTAGGGTAGGGTCGTTGAGTTGGCTTCTTTGCTTGGGATCTGGTTGGCGATGGTGGCGGATGGGGAGGTGGTGAGGTGAGGTAGAGTGTGAGCGGCGGATACATGGGGGAGGATGAGAGATATGTGGTTGTGAGGGGTAAGAAAGACGTGATTGTTGAGTAAAATGGAGCGGAGATGAAACCGAGGTTGTAGATACCCTTCAATTTGAGGAAAAAGCTTGTTATGTATGCATTCTCTGCCTGTGCTTGCGAGTGACCTCCGTCATACAAATCTCGACCAGAGAAGGTTTTGTATCGTTGACACGAAAGTAGAACTACGAGTAGGTAGGGAAATAAAAGTACGTACCAACGGCACCTCCCGACGTCACGTTACGGGACGGAACGTACCTAGCTAGATACGACATCCCGTCGCCAGGCGTGGTCTCCCTTTACCAGTTCCACTCGTAATACCTCCCTTTCTTCTTGCTTATTCTTCTACTTTGGAAATGGGTTTGTTTGACTGACTTGCAGAGACCTCGGATTTAAAGGGGTTTCCTTGCTCCGAAGGCCGTACTGTGAAGTAGAGAGATGGGATGGTTATATGCGTGGGTAGGGAAGTGGTAGGTTGATATGTGTATGTAGGAAGGTATGCAGTGTAACCCTCTGTTGCCCTTCACCTCGCTACCCTTCAAGTAGGAGCGGGTTTCGGAAGTTTCTCCGCCGTACTGTCTTATCAGATCATTCTTCTCGCCTCCCTAACCCGCTCTAGATATTAAACTCTTTGATCTTATTTCGAAAATAGCTTCTCAAAGCTAGATAGAAGTCCCGCGACTCTTTATTAGCTAGACGTTTGTTTTCGTTTTTTTTCTCATACGCGAAATCTGTGCTGGTATGTTGGTATGCAATGCGAATGTATGCGAGCGAGGGTGCGTGAATCACGTAGGCGTCTAAGTACGCACAAACCGTTTATGCATAGATGCGTTTAGATTGGGAGGGAGGGGAGATCACTGGATGGAAATGTGATGCGGTTTAATATACCCTCAAAAGTATACCCTCTTTTTGAGCGGGCAACGGATCTGAGATCTTGTTGGGCATGAGGGATTCACACGGACTTCGTAGATGTGTACGTGCAGGGTCAGAATCCATCGCTACCGGTATGGGTTTAAGAGTCATGAAGTGTCTATATAACTGCAATGATTGGGTATCGAATCATCTTATATTACTTCGTGTCTAGGACGTTGAGCTCAGGGTGAAGATATATGTAGGCTCTGAACCTATACCCGAAAATACGCGCGTCTACGTACACTTGATACCCGATCACTTCCTTCGTCCGAAGAATTTTCCTGAATCCCGATGAGAATAACATACGCACCCACCCCTCTGCATTCCTCTCACTTGTCTTTTTCTTGCTCGATGCAAGCACGCCTTCCATCTCTACGCTTTTTTTTTCTTTCTCGCAAACCTCGTATTGGCGTGTCAAGATGCGATGAAGTAGTGCGGATTTTGCGCTCGATGTTGATTTGATGCGCGGCAGCAGTACTGCTGTTGAGTATCTATGCGTTTGTCTCGAGTTTTGAAATTACCTACGTACTGTACCGCGAGAAGCTTCATCCATCAATGCCAATTCAATCTTCCGCTTCGACGCATCACGGTCATCCTCCTTCCTTCTTCTCACCAAGTTCCTTTCCAATTTACTTCTCGGTCCCAAGGTTTCTCTTTCTCATCATCCCAAACATATCTCCATCCTTCATCCGCAACCCTCCTAATATCCCCAAATCACGACCACAAAAACCCCTTCACAAACCCGCCTCACAAACCACCCTAAAAGTTGGTTACCACCCAGACGTCTCACAACTAGCTCGACGCTATAAATCTCGATATGCAACAATTTGTTTTGCCATTTTCACTACTGCAGTTAGGCTTACCCAGTTGTGCCAAGAGGGCTTTCTAACTCGATTCGCACATTTTGGGGGGTTGATTCGCACTCGCTTCGCTGGTTTGAGACGAATGAGCTCGGTTTGGGGGTTTGAGGCGAATGTCGCCTGGGCTTCACGGGATACATTCGGGTGGTGCCGAGTGTGTTGGGGATTGAGATTGGGGTTGAGAAGGTTGGTTTGGTGAGGGTGTTTTCTTATGTTTGGTTCGGTGTGTTTGTGGATTTTTTGGTTTTTTGTTTGAATTACTTTTACCAGACTCAGGAGAACTCGAAGTCGAGCCTCACTCCCCTCACGCCTCACATCACACGTTTCCTCAGCTTGTTCTGGAACTACGACTCCCCCATGCCTGCAACACCATCCAACACACACGAGATGAATCAAGTTAGACGACCACATGGCACCCGCGTTGAAGAACATTTCGGCTGACGATTCGGGCTGAGGTGGCGTCTGCGCCGCATTATGCATCCGTTCCGAGATGGACGGGCTGCCGATTGGGAGCTCTCTGGCTTATCTCACAACGTTTTTCTCGTGTGATGCTGGATTTTGCGAGATTGGTATCACGTCAACCTATTCCTCGTCACGTTTTCATTAGGTTACTAGTTCATGCTGTGCTTTCTACATACCAAGTTTCCCCTCAGCGATCATGGCAAATGTTCTGGAAAGAGATAGACGAGGATGGACTACCATGGACTATTGTAAGCAGATCTTCAAGGGGGAGATTAAGCTTATGTTTAGGGAGTTTACTTCTGTGGTACAATATATAAATGAAGATGGAGTATTTGGGATTTTGGACGTTAGCTTGCTTTTGCATTCTCTTTCTGTCACGGTCATGTTTTTAAAGAATTTTCTTGCGTCTACTGTGCTTACTTTGACGGCGATTAATGTTGTGGACGCAAAATATGGCTTGGTGCCTGTAAAGACGGGTATTAATGCGCAGACTGGTGCAAGGCCTTTTCGCAGGAATATTTTGGATCTTCAGAATGATGCTCCTGCATGGTAATTTCATGATTAGGAATTAGACGTACAAGTTCTAATTTTGTAGGTCTCTTTATATACAAGCGCTAAATGCTATGCAAGCGACTCCAGAGGATGAACTACTTTCGTACTTCCAAATCGCTGGTGTGTAGAATGGCTAAATGATAGATCACTTCGTTAATGACGGTTAGGAATACATGGACGACCCTATTACTCGTGGGATGGATATGAGTGGAATCCTGACGCTCCATTGATAGGGTATTGTACACATCACAATACGTTGTTTCCCACGTGGCATCGTCCGTATCTTGCTTTATTCGAGGTAAGTATCACCTAACTTTCAAAACACTCAACTAACACAAAACAGCGAATTCTAGCAGACCATGCTCAAAAGGTAGCTGAAAGCTATAACCTCCCTCTCTATCAAAACGCAGCAGACAATCTCCGCATACCCTACTGGGACTGGGCCGAGCTTCCTAACCTCCCAGATGTAGTCACCACTCCTAACATCACGATCACCATTCCCTCTGGACCGACCACCGTCAAGAATCCGCTCTACGAATACGCCTTCCAAACATTTCCCCTCAATGAAACACTGTTTCCTGGCGATAAAGACGCGAGATTGTCGACTTATTCGCGGACTGTGAGACAGCCGGATAATGATGGGGTTTCGCAGCATGGAGCGGCGAATAGTGATCTTGGGGGGAGGTCGTTAAGGAAGAATACGGTGAGTGAAGCGAGGATATTGCCGGGGGAAGGGGAGAGATGGAGGCTAATGCGTTTGGGATCTAGTATGATGTTTTCGCTAAGGTGAGTAGTTATAACACCATGGCGACTGGTGCTACGGCGGGGGTTTCTTTTGAGTATCCACATGGGAATGTTCGTAAGTGTTTTCTTGTAGTGGTGTTCAAGCAACCAGGCATTAACGGGAATAGATACGTCGATTGGAGGAGGTTCTGGCTTTTTTGACGCCGGTCATAGTAAGTTCATCTCAATAATATCTTCGTCAATTACATAAGTAACGGTTTCAAAGTGTCATCAGTAGCCTACTCAGCATACGACCCCATCTTCTGGCTCCACCACACGAACGTGGACCGTCTCACCTCCATGTGGCAAGCCATCAACCCGTCCTCCTTCCTCGTCCCCTCGCTAGACGAAACAGGCACCTTCACCCACCCCATCAACCTCGACCTCACCGTCTCCGAACCACTCATCCCTTTCACCACTCCCAGTGGCTCACCTTACACCTCCACCTCCTCGCGCTACCTCGCCGATTTCGGGTACGCATACCCCGAACTCCAGGACTGGCTCCTCAGCCCCGAGGAACTGAGGAAGAACGTTACCGCGTGGGTGAACACGCACTACAACCCAGCTCCCAAAACTCGAAAGTTGAGACGCCAGAGCGCGGTGCGGAAGGAATGGAGTGTAGCTATCTCGGCGCTGGGAACGGCGTTTGGACTCACGGAGAAATACATCGTCGAACTGTCCATCAACGGCACGAAATTCGGTGATGTGTTCGTGGCGCCGCCTGCAGCCGCAGAGGCAGAGGGTCATAGTTTGAACGCGACGACGAATTTCGAGGTTGATCTTACAGACGTCCTCGCTAAGCACAGAGTTAATGGTGAGGATGTGAATGCCGTGACTGGGTTTTTGAAAACGGGGTTGGGATGTTCGGCTAGACAAGTAAGTTTTCATGATGATAGGTTGAACGGGGAAGGGCTAATTTGAATAGGGCGATGGAACGATAACGTCTGGAGAGAAGGTTCCTGGCCTGAAGGCGCTAGTGAGTGAAATGGCTGTCACGCCCGCGGGCGACGTGACGGAGTTTCCGGGGTATGGGGAGAGGAGGGAGTATCCTGAGATCTTGGCGGAGATGGGGGCATAGATGGGAGTTCTTTGTTGTGTTAGATTCTGGGGTTTGGTGCGGGCGTTGAGGGGGTTTTAGCGTGGGGATTAGAAAGGATTCCTGGAAATTAAGTATGATGGAATACTAGTTGAGATTTGGTTGATACAAGTAAACCAGCATCCTTGTTTTATTTCAATGATTGTCAGGTGCCTTGAACAACTCTCCAAGACCAAGCAATACAGGTAAAAAAGTATAGGCTGATTCACACGCAACTTAAGCTATACCAGACCTGACTACATTTGTAATCGAAGTAAACAATACTACTAGGGCAATGTTTGTGTTGGAAGCTCCGCCAAGAGGGCCACCTTGTATTAACTATACTACTCTCTTGATCCGATCAGTGTTGATATCAAGCCAAGTTCAACACGGTAAATCTTCCAGCATAGCATGAGTGAAAGTATCGATCTGACACCAGATATTGTATACCATCCAAAAACGAACTTGCTATAGAATTATGAAATCCTAAGGAGCTAGGATGTCGTTCCGACAGCTCATCTTCTCGAGTATTTTCTGAGGTTTCGATTCGATAGACCACTTCGTCAGGGGTTCACATAGAAACTAGATTCATACCCGGATTTAGGTATATTTCCGTGAGGTAGATGTAACTGAATCAAACTAAGAGAGTGATAGCTTTTCATTTCAAGCGTTATTTCCATGTCGCAATCGAACGATTTAATCACGGTTCTTATTCTTCCCTCCTCCATCTACTACCATGCCTTTATACCCCCTCATAAAAGTCCTCCGCCCAAGAACACGTCATCGTAGCCCAAACATTATGATATACCCCAATCTGTCCACCCATTCCCATTCCCTCATACCCTAATCCATTTCCACTCCCACTTCCACTACCACTACCACTCCCCTCCCACCCCCCATAACTATTCTCCATCATATTATCCCCGGCAAAGCCCATTAATTCGCTATCAGGGGCGGGGTAAGAGGTTAAATTGCTCTGGTCGAAGGATATGTATGTGTTATCGGTGTTGAGGGCTGAGAAAGCGAGTTTGAGACTAGGGTCGAGGATCGGACATTGGCCCTTTGTGGGACCGGTTGCGTTGCCTGACGGGGAGACTGGGTGTGTTAAATAAGGGAGGGAAGGGGGGTGAATGAGGGCAAGGGAGGAGATAAGGGGGGGAAGAGGGAAAGGGGAAAGTAGGGACATACCTGTAAATGAACCAGGACGAATCCCCGAGACTCTCCTCTCATACGATTTCTTGACCGATCCGATCATGAGTTTAAAAACATACAGAACATCCGGGTTATCCGGGATCTTTTGATCGTCTTCGTCTTTCGTTCTCTGCCACAATCATCACCACACATCCGATGATTTTGGGGGAAGGGGGGCAACTCACGCTCAAACTCCCAAACCTAAAACTCAAACAATCCAAATACATCACCAGCGGCACCTCCGTCCTCGTCCTGCTCGCATCCCAACCCATCTCATCAGCCATCAAAAACGTAAGACGACTGATCACCACGATGGCGTTAATGACCTGCCCCCACTCCACGGTTGTGAAGGCCAGATATCCTTCCTCGGGGATGGAGAGCAGGAATTCGAAGAAGCGTTTGAGGCTGTCGAGACACTTTGGGAGGTGCGAGGTGGTAATGAGGGATTTGTAGGGGGAGTGCGGGAGGAGGTGCGTTTTGTAGGGTTTGCGGAGGAAACCGAGTTCGTAGCTGTAGATGCAGACGAGGACGAAGAGGTTGGAGAGTTTGATGTTGGCTGGTGTTGTTAGATTCTTTGTCATCTTAATGGTGTTTATAGGATGAAGGGTATTGGCTTACGGAGATTTCGAATATCCTCGCTAACGCTTTCACTCCAATCTTGTAATTCATTCAAGAATATCTGGATGTTCATCTCGGCGTTTATAGCTTCCATTTTGTAATCAGCTGCTGGGGTCTTGCTTAAGTGGATCTTGGCAATTCGTTCGCGCAAGTGTTGGAGCTGGACAAGAGCGAAGAAATCGCAGGACGGGGAAGAGCGGAGAAGCGCACGTCCGTGATCGTCCATGAGGTTTCTGTATTGGAAGTTGTTTGGTTTTTGAAAGCCCAGGGATAGCCTGTTTTCTCAATTAGTGTGAGATGGAGAGACATAGACGAGCATTAGGTACGCTGAGGAGAGATAGTATGTTCCCAAGTACGCTTGCTTAGCAGCTATGCTGTATCCGCCTTCTTTTGTGTAAAGACCAGTCAGGTCGAAGTCGCTGAAGGCTGATGGGTTGGGCGTTTCGCGATCGAGGCCGAGGTCTGTGACAAGACTTATGGCTAGATTCATATACATGAAAGACTGGTTGTTCTTGGGATTGGTGTGGACTGGATACCTGGTGAGGATGTAAGTTTATTGCTACTGCGTGATGAAGGCACAAAAGAATAGTGAAGAGCGGCAATAATATTCGAACTCGGCGATACATAAAAGCAAGATGGCAGTATGGTGGGAGCAAAATTTATAAAATCAAAACGAAATTTCGCAGCAGAGAGTTACTTACCAGGCAATGTAAACCAACAATCCTTGCAAAAAGTCAAGACTCTTCTTTCCCTCGACAATAATCTTTCCGCTTAACACCCTCTTGAACTCATGTTCCATTTGATGATATAAATGCGGATCATTGATAGCCGCACTATTCAGAATAGCCAACAGCAGGAAAGGTGATTTCTTAGAGAGATGTGGCACGGTGGCATCTGAAGGTACATTTACGAATGGGAAGAAAGACGCCTTCTTCTGATATGCTGATAGCAGCCTTTCGGCGTCGCCGAGAGTAACTTTGCGAGGCTCTAGACGTTTTCTTGTAGACTCGGTTTTGACAGGCACGATTGCGGTGTTAGGATCGCCGAGAAATTCGACATGGTGAGCGTGGAGCTCTTCGACACCTCCTTTCGCGTCTGGCGCTGCTATGGAGGGGAGACTGAGGGCAAACTCATCGTTGAAAATTGGTGCTTGACTCTTGTCTGGATTCGCTGACGAATGTCTGGCGAAGAATTAGCAGTCTAATATTTTCTCTTGTCATCTACTAATCAGAATTGAAGCCGCGGAAAGGGACCCAGAATATATAATCATTAAACTAACACTTGGCGGGTTCTCATCGGACGTGCCTTCGTCCGCACTATGCACCGACCTCTATTTATCTCGCATCTCTGACATATTGCTTGCTGAGGTTTGAATGTACACTTGCTTTTGCTTGCCCGACAAGCTTCGCATGCGCCTATGATACTATCAGCAAGCCTTTAAAAGAATGAAGCACTTTCGAAGCGTTCTAGCTGCAATAAAAGTCTTGTAATTACACTTCACGCGCCTGATTCTCATAACGACGAGAGGTTGAAATTTGAGGGTAGGGGAATTAGAATGCTTCGTAAAATGAAGTCCACACTTAAATAGACAGGCTTGACTCTCCGCTCTACTTGATACTTTAGCAAGTAATAACCAGTTTGGTGGGAACTGCTCAGTCACCCCATAGAGATAGGCCAGTAGTTCTGTAGAGATTATTAAATCCCACCGGGCCTCGTCGCCGTATATCCGAAGCTTTCCGACCAGAATAGCCCTATGACTTAGGTGGTCTGCAGCCGTTCCCATTTATGAGGCTGAATAAAATGAAAGAAGCTAGAGACGGGAGTCATTGATTCTCAACAGAGGAGAAACCATCGTCAAAATCATCTTCATTTTTGAAGGAGTCATTTGACTGAATGGCTGATTCGTAAAACAAGCCAGCGTTTCGCATGGCTCTCCCAAGAAAGAGGAACGATATTGAAATCGGGTTGCTCACGAGCGTTTCTCAGTTTCGAAGTTGGACTAGGCTCGATCATGGTGGAGCCAGAAGACATCTTTTCTTGATTTTGATTTGGACAACCACTTCGGTGAGATTAGAAAAAGAGGATGCGAATGAGTGTCAACGCTTTAAGCGGATGTTGAGGGATATAGGCCGGATGTAGGATTAGCGGGATCGAGGTGTGTGTATTGAGTACATAATCCTGTCCCATTGGACGACTGCTAAATGCTGACAGTGTTTTCGTTCAAAACTTGGTCTTTAAAATTAGCGGAAAACGAATGTGTAAAATCTGTAGAAGTGACATTGTTAGCATGGTGTTCTCGCCGTGGGATGTATGATCAATACTTAGTCCATACAACCTACAATTCTAGGAGCAAAAACGCCGCAGGTGGAATATACTATTACCCCAAAGCCATGGAGTGATTGCCAATGGATTTCATCAGTCAACAACTACCTTGTCCAGTAAAAGGTGAAACCTTTCAACCCCGGGTAATTGGATTGTGAGGTCTGGAATATATTGGGGTCACCGCTTACAATAAAATATTTGAAGAATATATGTCCATTTCAGAATACTCAATAGCGGATCCGCAAATCTGCTACGCAAGCTCGATGATCAGACGAATACACACCGTCATCAAATCGATTTGCAAGAACTGCATAGGTGAGGTAGCTGACATGGTCTCCTTTTCTTGCAAATATGAAATCGATTCGACTCGGTGTATTGTCCACATGGCCAAACGAGGTGAAGGTAAGCTCATTACCGTATCTTCCCTCTTTCGGAACCAACAGGCCAATGTCTTCCATAGGAGAATCAGAATCAGTCATGATCTGATAGGCGGCATCGTCAGGAGGGCTATTGAAGTCTCCTCCAAGCAAGACTGCCGCAAACCCTTTTGTATTGGCTTCTTTCTGTATGATGTCTATAATCAATTTCGCACTTTCCTGGCGAGATTTAACCCCTTGATCATCGAAGTGGGTACTCATGGCGAGCACTGATTGTCTGGAGTCCCGATGCTCAAAGACTCCAACTGTGACAATTCTTGTGCTGGCAGCATCCCATCCTTTAGACGGCTTATCAGGAGTCTCGCTCAGCCAGACAGTCCGCCATTCAACAACTTGCCAAACCGATTTACGGTAGATAATAGGAGAGTATTCTCCAGCTTCTTTGCCATCGTCTCTGCCGACACCAATGTAGCTCCATTTACTCCCAACCGATGATGTATTCAGCCATGCCATGATGTCCATCAATTGGCTGTGGAGTACCTCCTGTAAGCAAATGAATGTAGCGCCTATGCTAGTGGAGTTGAAGACAAGCTCTGAACACAACCTTGGACATCGAATAGACCATCGCTCTTCCCCTTTGAAGGGGGATTCAGTGGCATATCTAATATTGTGAGTGATAATGCGAACATCGAGGGCGTAGTGTCTCTTATAATCATCGTTCTGTAACTTGTGTTTCGTAACATCTGGTGATAAAACTCGAGTCATGACGCATCAGTCGGGACGTATCTGACTTCACCGTAATGAGATAGCAACACGTCCTTTTTGATTGCTCTGCCTAATTTTCAAAACTTGTGTCGATATAGCGGTAATTAATTCAGGTGGCTTGATTGCATCTGGTATCTTGGAAACGATGCGCTAGTAGCAAAATGATTCAAGAAATTATCATTTGCGTGCAGTAAGGTGAGAAATCATGTGACGCTATGTGGAGCCATTATGCGCTAGTCCTGTTTTGACACTTCCATTTCTGCACTATTCCTCAACATCGTCGTTGTTCGACTTTTACAGCATCGGTCTCTGCCCAGCATCTCAGTCGTATTTGGACGATTGCAACTTTCTGATTATTTACACTTTAAAGTATCTACGATGTTCATCACGGTTGGCTTGTCTATGTCACAATCTCCTTCGACTCAAGAAGATCCCACGTCGGTCTCGGCCCTTCCAAAGCCTGCTGAGTTTGATATCGACCAGCGTCGGTTTTCATACGCACATATTCCCTTGCGAAGTCCTCAATCACCGTCCAATTGAGTTGCGACGTACCTACGACTTGGCCATCCTTAATCATTTCCGTCAAGGAGTTTTCTATCCAGCTTCGACATCTCCAAGTGGGGTTGTCGTTCACGATAGGAATATTTCGAAAAAGGCCGTTAAGTCGTTGTTCATTTTTGATTTTTGCAATCACAATTCTTGCGAGCAAGTTTGGCATTGTACGAATGTCTTCCAGCTTCTTCTCCTCATATATCCATCCTGTCGGAAGGTTCTTGGCATGGTATTGACTGCCTGGAACAGGAATTTGGGAACCAGGCTCTAATTTTGGTCCTGTCAAGAATGCCCAGTGGTATCTAGAACTGTCAGCTTTGGCAACAATCAGTAGACAACCCAATTGCATACTTCCTCTCCTCGTTGTTGGATACACCACTGGGAAACAGAGCCATATAAAGTCGCTTCTTGCCGGGCACCATTTCGATTTCGATCAAATGCAAATTGGTGTCTATCTAGCAGGCGTAAAGACACGGATGCGGTTGGCAATCTCCTTCCATGATTCTTGGTTTGGTTGTGTTCTTGATGCTCTGTAAAGCGACAACAAACCAACACAGGGCGAGCAAAGTGCTTCACGTGAGCAGCAAGGACTGCTCACAAACTTGGACGCTACTAAGCAATTCGTTAGATTATGCTTCAAAATATCCATATTTTCTCTCCATGTTTTTGGCGCTGCAAGAGCATACATGAGTCACGTGATAACGTGCCTGCATCCCGTGTTGCAGCGCCAAGCCTCCATCTCCGCCACCTTCTCCTCACCGATTCTGCCCTCCCACTCGAGCGAATCTGGCCATTTACAACCATCCATATTGCATCCGGGGACCTCTTCCGGTTCTACCACAACCTTTAAGTCTATGCGTCCACGCCGCCGAGTCACGTTAAGCTTGAAGAACGCGGCTGATGTGGCTTCAAACAATCAAGATGTCTGTCACCGGATAGGCTACAACCTTTATCTCGCACATAGCCATTCAGCTTCCGAGTTTTGCCCTATGCTACGCCCTTTCTTGATTGAAAAAGACTAATCGAGAGACTAATCGAGTCACGTATGGGGGCTCATATTCGTATTTCTTTCGATTGCTTTCCAATTTTGGTCGCCTTTTGCGCCTATGCCCTCTCGCAAGTGCTGAGTGTGCTGATGGAGGGTTGTCTCACCCACGAATGAATCACCACGCGGTCACCGACCGTGGCGCATTAAGTGGTCCAAGGCTTCAGCATGACCCTTATAAATGTCAGTATCCCATATGTTTGTAGCTATACCTGACATCTTACGCTTCTGCTTCGTATCCGCCGACTCATTGAAAGCCAGGGCAATCCACCCTGTTTGTATCATTTGCTCATAGGGTACTACATTACTTTATATATCCAAGAGGATACATAGACCGGCCGCTGAGCCGGATCTCTAACGTATTCTTTCAACGCGCATATTTGTTTGATTGAAAGAAAATAATTCCCAAAATGCCGTTCAACGAACTCCAGCGGCGAGATTCGTGGCCACCAACCATACTACATATTCGAGATAATCATAACCAAAACACCGACACATACGATGCAACTGCGATTGATGAGAATCCTTTCTCGTACTTCCTCACATCGCCAGAAGATCTAGATGACTTTGATGATGAAGATCTTTCCGCCGGCATTGAATCGTCGTCCACCTCCAAACCAGTGATTCGCGAAATCTCGCCATCATCACTACAACGAGTCCCACTTATAATCGAGGAAGACGAAGACGAAGAATCGTCTTTCATAATGCCACTATCTCTCAAAGACTTTACAACAAAGCACATCAGTGGCCGCAAATCGCGAACAGGATACCACAAGGGCGTAACAGGCCTAGGAATATCGATCCCCGAAACCGCATCCACGCGTGGCCGTGCTCGAGTCAAACTCGCACCAACTCGCGCAGCTGGACAAGGTCGTGGAAGGGCACGAACTCTAAGTGCAAGACGCCCGCAGAGCTGGAGTATGCCGAGTCCTGATATTTTCCCGATCGAGGAGGAGAATGAGGATGAGGTTCAAGTCGCAAGCCAGAAGACACCCGAGATTGTGGTCACCACGCCAGACGAGAGACATATCTACCATCTTGCTCCCGCGGCCTTCAAGCCGAAAAAGAAGAAGAGAGTTCATTGGGCAATTTGAAGTGAAGTGATGGAATTTTGGAAATTGCATATATGAGGGAGGATTTTACATTGCATGGATGGCGTTTGGGGATTTGCGGATTTTATTGCATGGACAGACAGATTGCATTATATTTCATTGTCATGGTTTTACATCAACTACTTTCCGCGAGGTAGTTCTGCATTTTCGTTGTCTACTGTTTCTTTTTAGCTACACTCTGTGAGGTAGTGCTGCATATCGTCTGGACTGGTAATAGGGCACTGGGTACGGGAATTATTTTAGCAGGATTGGAAGTCACTTTTCATACATGACCTGAAATTTCAAGGTCGAGGGGTAAATCAATACATCAAGTTGTCTCCCCCATCATACCATTACAATGATAGTAGTCTCTTGCGTGATCGTGTACGTCTTTCAGCTCACCACATCTTCGGTGTTCCCGGCTGCTTCGCTCTCCACGTTCTCGCTTAGGCTTGGATACAGTCAGGACTGTGTATTTGTGCCACCTCAGCCTTGCTTCTGAAGTGTGGAGTGCATATTCAATATTGAGAGGAAGACAGGGTGTGTAGGACTGAGGGATTTGGGGGATAGTGTGGTTGAGATGGATGGGAGTGGGATGTGTCGGGTTACTCGCAGTTTGTTTTGGGGATATCTGTTATTGAATTGAATTGAAGATTTATAAAAAATCAAACGCTTGTTTGCAGTGGTTACTCACCGATCTGCTAAACTAATCAAATAATTCTCATAGGAATACCATATTATGGTCATCATGATACACTGGACAAAATCTAGACAGCGGTCAGATAATCATGATTAATTACGTGATTACATATTCAATACTATACAAACTTAGAGACTTGATTCATTTTATCAACTCTGACTCTAGAATTATATGCTTCCTGATTTTAATAGGCTATCTGTTTAATGCTATAAAACGCGTTCTACCTTCGCTAGCGATCTATAGCATATCACACTAGACTTTCTGACTTCGAGTATATCATTAAAATTGTCACTCGTGTTTCTATAGAACAATATGGCCTATCTACGTTGATGTGTTCATTTGATGTTTTTACCACTATTTGATACCTGATGCCGCTGGGAGTCAGTGGAAGATGTGTTAGAAGCGGATATTTTACGAATTAAAGATTGACCTGAATAGCTCAAGAAGCTTAAGAAAATTGTAAAGACAACATAATTGCAAAGAAATCTTGAATGTTAATGCTAATTAGAATTATTCTAGGATGGATCAATAAAGATTAATAAGGACACTACAAGCGTGCATCGAATAAGCTTAACGCCTATCTCCGGGGGTTTAGAACCTGCCCGCAACACCGAGGCGAGCGAGTCCAGCCTAGACCTTCAATAAATGGAATTCAACCACTTCCAGGCGTTATGGCATATTTGACAAGTAATTGGCAATAGTTACAGGTTACCTATTCTGAATCGCTCAACGCCCACGATAAAATGGCAACCTCCCCAAACGAAGCAACAAGCCGTAGCCAAACAACCCTTTCGCCCTCCCAATCGCAAACCCACTCCACCCAGGACGTCTCCCTCCAAACCCTCGTAACTCATCTCCTAGCATCGAAGCGCTCGCTCTCCTCCATCGACACCGTCTGGCGCGCCAACGAAATCGTCACCGCTGATCGTGCCGCCCTCGAAGAAAGCGTAATCCTCAATGCACGAACCGAGTTCCTGCGGAATGGCATCTCGGGACAGGTCAAGATATTAAGGCGGGTTAGAGGGGGGATTGAGAATGTTTATAAAGATGGACAAAAGGATTTTAAGGTGCGCGGATATCGTTGATGTGTGTGGGGGATAGGGCTTATGGTTTATAGAATGTTATCCGCACGCTTGATGCTGCGAATTCGAGGCTGGAATCTACGATGGAGGTTTTGAGGTCGACTATGGTGGAGGCGGCATTTAGACCTGAGGGGGAGGAGCCGAGGAATTTATTGGATTTTGTGGATGAAGAGGGCGTGGAGAGTATGCGAGATGCATTGAAGGAGTCGATTCGGGAGACCAAGGTAGGATACTATCATTCGGAGAAGTATGGAAGGACTGTCTCTAATGAACTATTAGGAGGCACAAACAGACTTCGATTCATCCATTCTATCCTTCGACGATGATCTTCGCGCCCTCAAGATCGCCATGACATCCTCACCAACCAAACCGAGCTCTTCCCAATCAGATATTGATATCTCGTCCCCATTACCGGAACACCTTCATACCCTCGAAAACAATGCGCAAGAGATGGCTAGTCTGCTTCAGTCACTCGTAGACCACTTTGATCTATGCGTAAACGCAATTCGAAACACAGAAGGCGGCTACGCAGCTGCTCTAAAAGCCGCCTCAGATCAACCACCAGGCGCAGACAAAGTATCCGTCTCCGGAGTCATGAATGCAGACGGCGAATCTGCTCACGAAGAACCGATATCCGAAGAAGAGCGAAAAGAAATGCTCGACGTCCTCGAAAAAGACGCCTCCCAAGTCGACGACGTAGTCATGGAACTACGCGAATACCTCGCCGACATGGAAGTCCGGCACGAAGCCATAATCGCGCACGTAGCCTCTCAAAACACCACCTACAATGAAACCACGAAAGCCTACACCATCCTCGAAGCTGTCGGCTCCCGACTCCCCACCTACATTGCCGCAAGCCAAGACTTCCGCCTCCGCTGGACAGAAACAAAACTCCAGATCCAAGATCAACTAGCCGAACTCGAATCCATGCGTCTCTTCTACGAAAACTACCACGCCTCGTACGACAGCATGATCATCGAGGTCTTCCGGCGCAAACAGAGCGAGGAGAAGATCCGCGGCATCGTGAAGAAGGCCATGGAGCAGATTGAGAAGGTGTATGCGGCGGACACGAGGGAACGAGAGGGGTTTCGGTTGGATGCGGGCGAGTATTTGCCTGTGGATTTGTTTCCCGGTGTTAATACGCCGGCGCCGAGGTGGGAGTTTGTGATGGCTGAGGGTCAGGGGGGCGCGAGTTTGCCGGATGTGGAGATGGGCGTTGTGGAGGCTGCTAGTAGGAGGGAGAGGGAGAGGGAGAGGACGGAGAGGTGATTGCTATTTGGCAGGGAAGAATCTCAATTTGAATGATGTTTAGGCTTGTGGGGTTTCGCTTGTGTGGTTTATGGCCTTTTTCCTTTAGGACCTTTTGTTCATTCAGGAGATTTTCCTGACCAGTTTAGGCTTGACAAGTGTCACGTCTTTTAATTCGTTATCATACGTGATATCTAGAGAAAGAAGCTTGAGGACCTTACCTTATCTCAATCTCTTATGATTTACAGAATCCCAGTTATCTTATTTCCTCTAAGTATCACATCTTAGACTCTTCCACAGGCATATCAGAAGATCGCTTGTATTTTCAAAATCTATTTCCAAAGCCTAGCATCTGCTCAACATATATCATCACCAACTCAACTCTAACTCCCATTCGCTAAAGCTCAACTACCAACTTCCTAAACCTTGATAACAACCTTTCCCACAACCTTCTGATCCCTATAAATCTCAAAAGCCTTCTTCGCATCCTCCCACTCGTACACCTCAATCGGCGGATGAATATCATGTTCCTCAACAAGCACCACCATATCCTCCACCATCTTCCGACTAAAGCAAATCACACCCTTCACTATTGAAAATCAGCAATCTCCTTCTCCATCTCATATTCCTCTCTCATCTCTCACAACAGATTGAAGGACTGAAAAAGAAACTTACACGTCCGCGCCTTAAACATCAAATCAAAAACAACATCCACTTCCTTCGGGGGCGCCAGAAAGCCAATACAGCACGCCGTGCCGCCCTGACGTAAGCTCTTGATGGTCTCGCCGATGGTGCCGGAGCCGCCTACGTCAGCGACGAGATCAACGCCGCGGTTGTCGGTCAGACGCAGGATGTCTTCGGACCAGGAAGGGGAGGTGTTGTAGTTTATCAGGTGGGTGGCGCCGAGCTTTTGGGCGATGGCGAGTTTGGCAGCTGAGGAAGACGTGGAGATGACGGTTGCGCCGAGTGCGGATGCGAACTTGGTGTGTGAGATGAGGGTAGGAGGAGTTTGTGGAATGGGGGATGGGGACTTACCTGGATAACAAAACAACTGACCCCACCGGTCCCCTGTGTTACCACAGTCGTACCCTTCTCGACATTAACGCTACTCAACACATTAACCGCCGTAGCACCCGCACATGGCAAACTAGCCATCTCCTCAAACGACAAGTTCTTCGGCCCAAGCACGATCCATTCATCCTCGATAACTACATACTGCGCCAACAAGCCCTGGATATCGCCCATGCCCCTCGTGGTCGCGAAGTCGTAATTCGATACGTTGCCGTCGATCCAACTATGTGTGGGATGGACGATGACGGAAGCTCCGATGTTGGAGGCCCATTTGCTGTTCTCGCCGACGGAGACGATCTCGCCGGCTCCGTCGCAACAGGGGATTAGGCCTGGGACGGCGCTGACGGGGTAGAGAGGGGAATTGGCGACGATGAGGAGATCGCGGTAGTTGAGGGAGACGGCGCGGATGCGGAGGAGGACGGAGTTGGGACCTGGGGTTGGGATGGGGGTGGTTTTGAGGTGGAGGTTGTTAAGGAAGGTTGGGGAGAGGTGGGATTTGGCTGCGTCGGTGGGGAAGATTTGGTAGGATTGTGACATTTTGAATGATAGTTTCGAGACAGATATCTTCTTTTTGAGAGAGTAATTGTTTTTGAGGTTGAGCGATGGGGATTGATGGATGTTGAACTGGATGGTTCTCGGGAAGATATTGAGTTTCTTATATGTCCAAACTCACAGAGAAGGACCCAGTTTCCTCCCATTCTCGGCGGAAAGACATTGATAATCTCTTGTTCATATTTCAAAGCAATTCTGCTTGAAACCCCTAGCCATGGATTTACTTTGAACTGAGGTGGGTTGATAGTCAAATTGTTGTGTTGCTGATTGGTCGTTTGGGCAAGAAGTGCGCTAAACCCAATCCATGGTATTTCCACGAGCTCCACCATGTTTCCCCACAGCCAACTAGTACTGATAGCTGTTCACAATGGCTGGAGAAGTTGACAAGTAGGTAAAACTGTGATGGCTTTTGCAAACGTCTCGCCCTTTCCATGCATGGATCTCATTGGTAGCGATACTTTCGAAAGCAACCACTTCGCTTCTCGTGACTTCGGGTCGAGAGCCGAGTAGGCGATGTCGAAAATGAACATGCTTGTGAAACTGACCATGAATTGATCAGACTCGACATGAAGGTATTCTGCGGATCGAAAGATTTCATAGGCTAGACCTTGATAGTCAGAGCTGAGTCCTAAAAGCGGGACCTGACTGTGAGGATCATTTGGGGATTCGAACCCGGTGGGATGAGCATGCGACCGCGGGAAAGTTTCTTGCAACTTTAAAAGTAACATCCGAGTTGCGTTATAGGTACACAATGTGTATGCGGTATTTAATCCATTGTATACGAGGATCGTTGGAAAGATGACTCCTTCGGCGTCTTTGGTGTAAAGGGTCGAGTCGGAATCGATGGCAAATTCCCTACAAGGGTATGGATTGAGACGTATCCAATATTTCCACCACGTATCGAGCTGTTGGAGAGAAGCAAGGACTTTTGCTTCAAGCTCAGCAGATGGAACGGGTTTTACACCTGCCTGCTTTCTACTCTCCTCGAGGTACATAGTGATATCGCAGAGAATGTCGAATAGATAATCTAGAGGTTCTTTCGAAGTCAGATCATTTTCCCACGGAACATTTTTCCAAATCCATTGGCTTAGAAAGGTGCCGTGACCAGCGAATATTGCTTTCGATACCTGTTTAAGTCAGAATTCGAAAGTACATAGTGAGGAAGGGAGTATACCATAAGAGCACGCTGCTCAAGAAATATGCTCTTAAAAGGATATTGCTGAAACAGTGTAGGACCACTACATTCAATGAGAGTGCTTAGCCCATCTGCGTGATATCTCCAGGCTATTTCAGAGCGACGATCCGCAATCTGTCATGTTAGATTGTTCCGCCCCATCAGATTTATATTGACTTACTTCATACATACAAAGAACCGTGACAGAAGCTAACGTATCGAAAAGATTCATTTTCGCATTATCAAGTAGATTAATTCTGACGTCTGAAACTGCCTTGGAGTAATACTTTCGACCTTCTTCAACCATACGAGAGCATCGGTGTACATGCCCAAAAATGATAGAGGCCAATGCGTTCAATGTGTTTTTCGAGCTATCAGAGACCCGACTGACCCAGGTGCTCTTGTCTGCAGACTCAGTCCGTAATAATTGTCCTCCACCTTGAGCAAGCTTATACGCCAGGAAAGACAGAATAATTGGGTCCTTGAAACCTACGAGTGGTATGTCGCTAGATATGCTCCGTACTGGCTGTATTTTCGACCGCCTCTTGAGCTGACTCGCATGATGCATACAGGAACCAGAATCGTGTGCAGAGGAATAATTCCTCTCTTGTGCCTTCGAGATAGCAAAAGCCTTTTCGACTCTGGGATTCTCATCGATCCATATTGCTGTGTTGTACCCTTGACAAATTATTCCAGCTTTCTGGCATCTCTTACAAGATCCAAGCTGTTCGTCGCATTTCACTCGTCTGGCTTTACATGTGATACAGCCATTGCTACGAGCTCCCATTACTCCTCAGGACTAAGGCTGCTGAGATTTGCACTCCGTTGACAGATTCCGTTGTCGTGACCTTTTGGTATGTGTTGTCGAAGACCTGAGAATAAGCATGAAACATATTGAGGTGGACATGGCATTGTCACATGACTAGGACTTTTCCGACCAACTAACAAATCACTATCTTTATTATTAGAAGTAAATCCAATCAACTCATGAAATCTTGAGAAGTGATCACTGATATCTTGTAAACACATACGCTAGATCACTAAATTCTTCACTCCCGTTTATACACACTGATAATCATACATACGACTTTTAAGCTTTGAAACCCTCTGTTAGATAATTAATATGTTACGCCAGCATACTTTGAGTTTTTGGAACCCTCCGTACCTCTCACACACCAGGTCACTAACGCTAGCAGAATGACCTGAAAACTTCCAGAGTGAGCGGAATCAAGGGCACCGTATGCCTTGCAGTGGAATCGCTTGCGGAGTACAGTTGATGTGACACAACCAGCGCATAGATCGCTGATAATTCAGGTAAAGGTCTGTGGTAGAATTGAAAAAACCCATGATCGTTACAGTTCCCGCTTAAAGTGACTGTAAATGATGACTGAACGACACTTATGGCAAATACTTTGAGTTTGAGATAGTCATCACCGCGAAATGATACCAAACTTGGATCATGATCCTGGGCGAGAGCTGATCACCTACCAGATTCCTAGATACGTTCTGCTTTGCTTTTCCAACTCCAGACTAATGGAGCGGTATGAACAATAAATCAACACAAGATCTGGTGACTTCCTGGCGATAATATCTTAGTCTTACTGCAAAGTTGACATGTCAGGTATTTCGACTCGAATATTGACCGCAATTATAATCCAACCACAGGCTGTACACTTGCTAGATTGCTTACATCCTATAATATCCCAGGACAATCTTTGGTATCAGGTTTGAGCGATGAAATCTTCAAACTCCACAATAGGTCGATTTATGTGTCAACATACCCAGAATAGTTTCATCATTGCTAATCAGCACACATCGAATTTGGATCCACGAATAGACTGGCAGCGCCATGACGAACGAGAAATATAACTCAGGTTATAGCCATTGCGTCTACGCAGCATGGATAACGTGATCGATTTTGACGACAGTGACCGGTTATTCAGGATTTGGGAACAGGAAACCCGGAAATCCGGTAGCTAAGTGAATATCACAGGCTGAATGACGAAACAGGACTTTGCACAATCGGTGCTGTTGAAGATAAGTGATCTCCATCATTCTTATCTCTAATTCGAATCAATGAATCGGAGTGACGGGATGTAGTCCGTTTAAAGTAGTCCTGTGAAACCCCAGGTTTACTGTACAATATGTTAGTCATAGGCAGGTAATGGCTAGTTTGAGGTCAGGTTGTATCATAAAGCCTGTTTGAAATCCGACAAGCTGTATTCCTATAGCTCGCAAGAGGCTGACAACATATTTGCAAAGAGTATGGTGGGCGAGTTTTCTCTGGCAATAGATGCACGGCGTTTGTTGTACGAGTCCGGAAGGGACCGCGGAGAGGGGAATATTAGTAAAGAATTGTCTGGGTGGTTCTGTGGTTGGAAAAAGCACGCAAGATTTGTCAATGAAAACGTAATGAGGCCAAACGAGCTTTCAAGGCACATATTCAGGCACCCAGGCAGCAATCTCGCAATCGCACCCGACTCCGGCCCATCAGAAGGCTCGTCTCCATACCTTTTCCAGGGTCCAAATGCCAGCTCCCCGCCGAAAACGACGAACCGGCGCCATCATATTCAACTCTTCAAACGCCGCCATATACGAACTCGTCGATACGATAGACACTCATTCTGCGCCCCCTTCAGACCGAACATCATTCACTCACCGTTATTTGCGCAATATCGGTACACGAAAGCTCACACCAGCTGCTCACCGTTCGCATTCTCCAGCCCTTCCAATTCGCCATCGGACCTGCGCTTCTGTAGCACGCCATCCACTGCTAAGTCACCTCAAATACCTGGCCATCTGGCCCCTGGACGCTCAATTGCTTCGCGCGAAGCAGTGATCAGTGAGCAGCACCAGCAAACTCAATGCGCTGGTCACGCCTTCGCTACTAGATCTTGACCTGGAGCAGCTTTCATGGTGCCACTCGGCTGAGAGGTCTTACTCTCTTGCCTCCTCCGCGGCCGTTATGGCGTCAATGTACACCGACTTCATGGCGCTGCGCCAATCTGTTGAAGTACCGAGCGATCGCTCTGGGGAGCATATTTCGAAACCAAAACCATCTCCTTCTGCGCAGGGTACATCATCGCGTTCGAGAATCGAGTCGAATCACGCAGTAGAAATCATGGAGGAAGGAGACCCCCCTTTGAAAGACAATTGCGGGAGCGACAGAATGCACGATCATGCCGGCTCGACTATTGCTCTGTCTTCTACGAATAAAGTGGCCGGTCAGACTGTGGCGCCTTTTCTTGCCAAACATATCCCCGAACAATACGCTCATCAAGGTATCCCTATCGCGCCGAAGGACAACACAAAGGACTCGATGAAGAAGAACCCCAATACAAAGTACTGTTACAGACATCGGCCGGACTCGAAATGTAGAAGGACAGCGGATGAGCCAACTATGGAGAATTTACAGAGGGTGCGTACAAACTATTGGATGCTACACCTTAGACTAACAATATGTAGGACCTCGAGACACTCACACACGCCGATCAGCAAGGTATTTCCCATGTGTGGTCACTCTTCTCTGCCGCGCCTGCGAAACAGAGAAACCTCATGCTTCAGGGGATTTTGGCGCAATGCTGCTTTCCGCAACTCTCTTACCTCTCCACAACCGTCCGAGATCTTATTCGCATCGATTTTGTCAGCGCCCTCCCTTCTGAGATATCTTTCAAAATCCTATGTTATCTAGATACCACATCGCTTTGTAAGGCTGCTCAAGTGAGCCGAAACTGGAGAATATTGGCGGACGACGATGTCGTATGGCATAAAATGTGTGAACAACATATTGACAGGAAGTGTACGAAATGTGGTTGGGGCTTGCCATTATTGGAGCGTAAACAATTAAGAGAATGGAAGCGTCAGAACCAGCTGCGAGGTGCTGGAAGAGGTCTCAATCAATGGTCGCCTTGTTTAACCCCAATCGCAGACGAAGTCCAGCAGGACCATTCGGAACCTCAATCGAATTCTCTTATTCTCCCAGGCAAGAGATCTGCAAGCGAATTCACTGCGGATGGTTTAATACCAACCTCACCGGAAGAGTCAAAACGCCGCAAGGGCAGTCCAGAGGAATCATATTTCGGAAAACGGAAATTTCGGCCTTGGAAAGATGTTTACAAAGATCGGTTCAAGGTTGGAACAAACTGGAAGTATGGCCGTTGTACGACAAAAATTCTTCGTGGACATACAAATGGTGTTATGTGTTTACAATTCGACGATAATATTTTAGCGACTGGTTCATACGATTCCACCATACGGATATGGAACATTGATACAGGAGAATGCATTCGCATACTGCGCGGCCATACGTCGGGAGTTCGGGCTCTCCAGTTTGACGATACGAAGTTGATTAGTGGCAGTATGGATCATGATGTTCGTGTTTGGAATTGGCGTACAGGGGAATGTATGAGTGTAATGCATGGCCATGATGCTGGTGTGATTGCTGTCAATTTCGAAGGCAATATTCTGGCGACGGGCTCTGTTGACAAGACTGTCAAAATTTGGAATTTCAAGACGCAGCAAAAGCACACTCTTCGTGGTCACAAGGATTGGGTCAATGCTATTAAGCTTGATGCGGCATCTCGTACTGTGTTTTCGGCCTCAGATGATTGCACTATTCGTCTCTGGGACCTCGATACTCTTGAAACTATTCAAACATTCGAAGGACATGTTGGGCAGGTGCAACAAGTGACATTGTTGCCAGCCGAATATGAGCCCGACGATTTCGACCCCGAGGACGATGATGGAGCAAGCAGCACCGCCACTTCTTCCGAAATCGACCCCAACTCACCTCGTCCAACCTCTTCGCCATTTGACGCATGGCCATCCGATCGTCCCAGACCTGCTCATTACATGGTAACGGGAGGTCTCGATTCGACCGTTCGGCTCTGGGATGTCACTACTGGAAAATGCTTAAAGACATTTTTCGGGCATCTTGAAGGCGTATGGGCTCTAGCAGGTGACAGTCTCCGCGTGGTTTCTGGTGCCGAGGACCGTTTGGTCAAAGTCTGGGACGCACGAACCGGTAAATGTGAGAAGACATTTGGTGGACACTCGGGTCCGGTCACTTGCATTGGGTTGAGCGACAGTACCATGGTCACTGGTAGCGAGGATTGCGACGTACGAATTTACAGCTTCAAGAACGAGGGCGGAAGTGATCATTCCGTGGACATTGATGTTCCTACTTCATCAGCGGGGAGTTTATGAATTTCTTAAGTTTCGGATACCGGGATGGTTACGATTTAGATGGCATTTATGTGTGCGTTTTTCATTCTTGTTCATAGAGATACCTTTGCTGCATTTAGCGAGCTGCTGGCCAGGATGACATCTTCTTATTTGCTTTGCCGTTTTTGGGTAGCGAGGGATATGGATGGGATGGATAAGATTTGGGCCAAAATGCATGGCTGGCGTTTGACATACCAGGAATTTGGTTGTGTGTTGGTACTTTAGATGGTACCGCTAGGTTCAAAATGATAGCTAAGATGATACTTAATACAATTATATCTGAGAATGTCGTTTTATGTTTTTCAGAAGACAATCGCCGCTTTGTTGTGACCTATATGGAAGGGCACCCAGGTCATGTGACATTGAACATGCTCCATCTTGTTTGTTTCGTGTTTGCTTTCTCCTTCGACACCAACAGCCATATACTCACGGGACCTTTTCCTGTCTCCCTCCAACTTATACATGTCGCACTGTCTTTGAGATTACACCAACTGAATGAGTCGTTACCACTTCGACTGGCGGCCGCATCTTCGTTGACAGTAACCTATCTCGCGGAGGAAAAAATCAGTGTCAGTCACCTGCCCAGTAATCTTGGACTAAATAAGTCGACTTCGAATAGAGCGTAAAAAGTCTTATTTACTTAAAATGATTGACGAAATATCTAATAATGTTCCAATTTGATACACTAAATTACGATATTTCGTCAACCTAATCGAAGAAATATCGCGTTTCGACTGCCACTTATTTTGTCCACCGCGAGCCTATTTCAAGGCTCTGTGCGATGCGCACCATTAGCCACAATGATGGAATTCAAGCTTCGGGCCTGAAGATGGCGTTCCTGTGCCACTTTGCGACAAGATAAGCATAAACATTCTCCAGCCCTATCCAGTAAGGTTGCAGGCGACAGGGCGTTTCATCCTAATCAACATGGTATTTCCTGAACGCGTGTGTTCCTATTGGGCTGGGCCGCAGGCTGATGCGGCGCAGATTGGAAGACTAGCAAAGCGGATTCAGTGAGGCAAGATCTACGGGGTGATATAGGTCTTTATGTCAAGAGGTTTTCATTCTTTTGATTTCAAGCTGTTTTTCGAGAACCAAAAGTTTGGAGGGAATTTCTGAACTTATGATAGAAGAATTGTCGCAACAATGGATCCCCATACTGGACAGGAGGAGCGATTTATTGAGGGTGGGGACGATTCAGGAAAAGCTAATAAATCATACATCGGAGAGAAACTACGGCAAAAGGTTGCGAAACCCATACAATCGAGATTCAAGACATTCATGGCACCATCGGTTTCTTCAACGGATTTGACAGACTTGGAAATGAGTACAACGAATTCGAGTTTACCAATCAGCAAATCTGCTGTGTACGAACCGGTTGATCAGAAACTATCACCCAAGGAAACAGGACTCACAGAGTACTCGGAGCATATTCCAGCCAAACAGTTCGAAAGACGCACGCGATTTATCGGGATTGAGTTTGGGAAATGGCGGGTTTTTGCGCGACATTTCTTCGTCTTCGCAGCTCTGGTGATTTGCATCTATATTCCATGTTGGTACCTGCCAGCGGGATTTCATGTCATAGAAAAGAACAGTTCGCATCCTTTCATGTACGATTGTTATGGGAGTGGAAATGGATGGACCTGTAAGATCCCCTAGTTATCCCCACCTGGCAAATCCTAAAATCGATAGTTCTCGCCATCGATTTAATTGTGGCCCGCAATTTCAGTTTCGGTACAGCGAAAACTCTCGATCTGGCTTGGAATTGGGCTGTTGGTAGAGGAGTTCAGGGACTCTTAAGTCTGCTTGCCTATAGAGTTTTTAGTGATGCGTTGCTTCGGATGACTGAGCTTACGCCATTGTCTTACGAACTCTATGCTAGTATCGCGCTTTATTCTAACAGATTCGAGGTGATGTGGTATACAATGAAGGGCCTAGGCAGGTTTGGAGGGTGGAGAGTCAAAGCTATTTTTTCATGGCTTTTGCTTTCTATAATCTACTTACTAGTGTTTCCAAGGTTAGTCATTTGAATTACGGTACGAGAGATGTATGATGGCTGACTTGGGTGTTGTAGTTTACTAGATGCTACGACTGGTTACGATGCTGCCCAGGTTGCAAAATTTACCTGGCCGAATGGAACGGTGCAAAGTTCCGAGGATATATATGGATCTGCTGGATTTACCATGGATGATAACAGTAAGCAAATCCTGGGACTCTAACGCAACAAGTAAAACATGATTGTCGCAATTACAACTACATACCAAAGCTTTCTTGCTGACTTTCAGCAGGTAGCATAGTTACGATATCAGAAATATGCGTCACATACACGTACACACCGGACCAAGGAGTTTCAAACTTCAGCTACACACAACCTAGCTGGTATAACTATACCTATAAAGGGCGCATCTCTAGAAATGGCACGAATACCACTCGACCTTTGCACACAATATCTAGCTTTGGTTGTCCGGACACGCAATCTTCCGACAACTTGAGTCATACGACTTTTAACGTTTACAATTGGACAGACCCTGATCTAAATAAAGCCTGGTGGTCACACTTTGAATCTGACCCCTGGACTTCACAGAGTCATTATTGGAAAGAATGGGGTTTCGCACCTACCAACTCCGATAATTTCTCATGTGACACGAAGAATAACGTGTATCAGGTAAGCCCCTATCACTTTCATTTGTTTCTAATACTTACAATTCACAGTGGGGTTTCTCATATGAATGGTTGTTTATCACCGTCATCGCCAACAGCGTTTTTCTGGTGGGCTTATGGATACTATGGTTGGAATGTGATATCAACAGCGAGCTCTGTAAGAAAGGTCGAAGACTTGGGATTTGGCGTGCTATTGCCGATTTGTCGGAGGCTATGAGAGAAGACCTTGGAGATGAGATGTGCGCGTATTCGAATGGGGAATTATGGACGGAATTGAACAAAATGCCTCCCGTCAAATACTACGTTACGGAGAGCGAGCAAGGAGAGCCGGCACATATTGGTCTTTCATCAAGGACTTCTGGGAAGATGAGGTTGAGGTGGGGTCAGAAGTATGGGAAGAAGGACAGATGAGATGATTCAATTAAAATGCGATCTTCAACTTACACCGAAAATTATCGTCGTTCGTGCATAGTACTGAGACTTTGATCTCTGCTCAGCAAATGGCCAGCATTAGGGAAGAATTGATATTTGGATTCTAACGCTTCCATCTGAGGTTCTCGTTCAGAACCCGGAGAAGGAAGGTACGACTGTCTACAGTCTCCAACCAGCATCCATTATCCCACATCTCACTCAAAATCCTGTCCTGATCAACACAACAATATATTCTACAATCGCTTAACCCCCAGATATCGCTCGTTGGCAGGCATATTTCTACATCATATCGTATATCGAAACCCAAGCACAACTTCAACCCACCGAACCACGTTACTCCAGCCCATGTCTACAAACCCACTCATACCGCATCCTCGAGCACCAATGCGCCGACGCACGATTCGGTGGCCATCAGGAACATCTGCTAGTACTCGGATAGCAAAAATCTTCTGTTGTTGTAGGAGGAGCACGGGTACGTGATCAGACTTGAGGGGGTTTGTATTTGTATTGATTGCAGCAGCTGTAAGTGAAGAACAAGCATATGATGAACTACCTGGTTCCAGTGACGAGGGTCCGGACGATCAACCAAGCGTCAAAAGTGAAGAAGAGGCAAATGATCAACCTGCTTCGAAGAGCGATGAATCGGAGGACGACGCAAGGTCTCACGAGGATTCAGACATCACTTTTTTCCCGGACTTTGATGGAGCATTCGTGGGCAGCATCCCTGAACCTTCGATGCCGTTGGATGTCTCCAGCCAAGCCATGAGACAACCCGATATCGATGGTTCTCCAGAGGTGACGAGACATGGCTTACCTTACCCGAGCTACGACAAAGCAACTCCAGTAATAAATTCTCTCATGGATGCGCATTTTCCTACAGATGCGCGTGTCTCGGAACATATAAAATGGCTATCAGCCTCAGATCTAAACAAGCACTGCCTGAATGCAGCGAAGGCAAACGCAGAAGCAAATAACAAAAAGTCAAGAGAGAAACAAAGAGAAAGGGATAAAGGAAAAGGGATTGCTGGACTTGTTGGGAGTGGGTTGGAAGGGGGTATTGCTGGCTTAAATGGTGAGGATCCTGTGGTTTAATCACCTAGATGACAACTAATATCGACAGTTATACCACGTCCACTCGTAGGACAAACTAATGCACCACTGCTGAAGAAAAATGAGCCGCCCACGTCTCAGCAAAAAGGGGCAAAATTGAACACCACGATTCCACCATGGAAGCCACTGCACAATGCTGGACAATCAACAGCGAATGGATTTTCAGGACCCCAAGTAGAGCCAAACGCGATGCAAAATCGGTCAGGATCAGACTCAGTTCACAATGATAAGATAGAACCGACAGCGACTACACCTTTGCTGCAAAACAATAGGTCTAAGCAAGCGGAGCGTGTCGGGGAATCCGCAGCTGGTCATGATGTGGGATCGAATTTCACATGGACTAGCTCATGGACTGAGACCTGGAGTGAAGAGGAAGATCTTCCAGAGAAATATCGCATTGGACCAAATTTGCCCCCCTCGACGGGGAGCCCTTCGAGAAGCACTGAGGTGACTGGATCTCCTGCGATGCAGCAGCCTCTGACTGTATTCATCATGCCAATGATTGAATACAATACCCCTCCAGAAGAAATCTACCATGATCAATTTATACAGCCCTTTAAGAGAGAATGTCCCCTGAAAGACAAGAGGGGAAAATCTTTACACCACCCCCTACCTCAAGTCCCTTCCGGCCTGCGGCTAGTAAAGGATGTCCCAGAAGAGCCAGCAGCTGACAAGGGACTTAGATCTCACCCAATGACTTGCCGAGGCAGACCATTCCTTGAAGAGACGCTATCATGTGATAGGAACGAATTGCGTGTTTTTGCCGCCCACAAAAGCTTGCTCGCAGTTCAAGCACCTAATACACAGTTGCAGAAAGCGTATCAGAATGGTTCCATTCCTACTGTAAGTCAACGCAAACGTTGGGTACGTGATTCGGCGGTAGCTTCCGAGGGATCACAAACCAAAGACGCTATTCATGAGTTGTTCCCTGCTCGTTCCGCTGAGTGTGCTGGAGAGAATGGTACGTGGCTGGGTCCTGGTCTCAAGAGGGAAGATTCTGGGTATATTTCGGATTATGAAGAATCAACTCCGCAACACGTTGAGTACGTCGGCGAACCTAGCTCCTCTAGACCCAGATTTCAACTTGAAAGTGATGAGTCGCCAGACTATGATCTGGAAGAACAGTTTCTCAGCGAAGCCGCATTCTGGGAAACTTTGGATCGCGAGGAGAATGAAAGCGAATTCAATACTTCTAAATCTGGAAAGTCACCACAACATCAAGCTAGGGAGAAAGATTCTCTGAAGCATCCTGTTGGGGTAGCGGAGGAAGACGGATCACCTGCAGGTGAACCTCCTTTCACTGGGATCTTGCAAACCATTGAACATGCAGAGGCATCTGATACTCAAGATGCACCACAACTCAGTGACGATGTTACGACAAACGGCGGGAACATCACAACCATCTCCGTTGAAGTTGTGGAATGTTCTTCTCCTGAAGGTTCCCCTGTTTTGCCTAATGGATGGAATCCATTTGACCCGGATCTAGATCTTTATGAGGCCACACCAGCCAGGAGAGCCGGCCATAATTTCATACCGTCAGATGATTTAGACATTCTATCTAACAGACCGGGCAGTCCTGACGATTTATCACTAAGCAGCGATGAGAATCTCATACCAACGTGGCTCTTCTCGTCAGATTCTGAGGGATCCGTCAATTCTGACCGTAATCCTGTACTGTCACGCTTATCGCCTGATTCTGAAAGAGTTGATACGTCTGAACGCACGCTAGATCGTCTGTTCCGTGAAGTAGCCGATGTTTACTCGGGGACTTCTTCGTCTGTAAATAGTGATGAACAGTCTCATACTCCAGCCTTATCGGATTATACTGGTGACACGCCTGTGTCTGCTACGGTAGCAGCTGAGGTTAAGGAAGATCACGGCACTTCGGATCTAGGTGATACATCAACTCTCAACACGGACCCATTCACGGCTTATCCGGGGGTTCTGAAGATGTATGCAAACCAGGAGATTTCCCTGTTGGAAGATTATCCAGCTCTGTATGCTGATACGATTCCGCTGGCAGCTTTGGTCTCTGAGGTCGAAAATAATTTGTCTGAGTACGCTACACCTGACAATTCTCCTCCTGTAACCGAGGACTTTCTCGGGCTATACCTTACTGGTGATAATCGTGAGCCTAATGCCATTGCTCACGAAGAACCAACAGAATCAAGGTATGAAGATGGGGTTGCTGATGAGGAATATCATGATGCCCTCATGGTTCTACAAGCTCGCATACACGGTCCTGATGTGTCACTCGACGAGCAGATGTTTAGTCAAACTAGGGTACCGTACGAATTTGATGACGAGATTGTGAGTGAGGGTGAGTCTCGATGGGAAAAATACATTGCAGAGAAGCCACTAGCGGAATTTCCCGATGAGTCGTGTTGCGTCTACTCTCCAGACAGTGAAGCTTCAAAATCTGATATGCCTTCGCTAACATCGTTGGAGTCTCGTGGATTCAGTAGAACTCTGTCCGGATCGACTATTTGCTCTGAGAGTTCCAGCGCGTCAGTTTTAGATCATTGGGAGTATGAGCGTTTATCATCCTGCCAGTCACCGATACTTCATCCTTCTCCGATCTATGGCTGGATGGATGATCTTGGTGTCGCTAAAGGCTCCAAAGACGCGCACATTATTTCTCCTGGATTCCAAAAAAGAGGAACCAGTAAAGCACAATGGCCTACTTTCGATGGAACCCGATCAAAACTTCCGGAACCAGTTTCTCCGCCTATTACTCCACCACCTGCAAATTCAACAGCGTTCAAACCAGATCCCACATCACCGCCATTCATCCCTACGACTCCTTCTCCACAACTCAGCGACGCAAGTCAGTTTCTCTATGAGCAGTGGAAAGCTGAACATCTTAAACCTCAAGAGAGGAAGTTACAGGCGTTTAGGGAGAGGATGAAGGAGGTTAGAGAGGAGTATGAGAAGTTTGTTACTGCTGATTGTGAGGATGAGATGGATGGGTATTGGAGCGATGATGAGTCCTTTTATCCGGAAGGTGCGGCTGGGAAGCGTGGGTCGAGGTAGTTCGTGTGTGGGATTGGGGGGTGTGATTGGGTTGGAATGTTCATGTGATGTGGTTGTAGAGGTTGTGTATGTGGTTTATGTTGTGAGATGGAAGGTTTTGTATTATCTTTAGAGTCGGAGAGGTATACTTAGCGATTAGCGGTATTTTTTAGACTATCTTGGGCGTCTGAGGATGAACTGAGGTACCTAGCGAGATTATTGAATTGAATAAGTTACAGAAACTCTTTTTCGTTTTTGGGATTGAAAAGATCCTGGATATACAGAAAGGTAAGACGAAGTGACTTGCTGGGAAAATGGTTTGATTTCTTTAATTGATTAAAGTAAAGAAATAAATTCGAAATGCACAATAGCTCTCTTTCCAACTTGCCTCCTTCATCTGACCCCTAGTGTATGACGCTCGAATGCATGTATGTACGTATATGTTTTACCCGTGTTGGTTTGGTGTTGGAGGATACGCACGTCCAAACGCTCCTTCACGACTTCAACAAACCCAAATTGTATTGTACGCCAAGCTGCATACATCTTACTCTCAGTAACTTTTCAAGAACACATCATTTGTCCCACAAGTTCCAAGATGTCATCTACAAATGAAAATCTCGAAAGCGTAAACCTGGCCGCAGTCCTCGAGACTGCCAAAGCTCGGGTTACCCTTCAAGAACGCCCAATTCCAAAGCCCGGTCCGGACGAGCTTCTCGTGAGGAACAAAGCCATCGCTGCTAATCCTGCTGATTGGAAAATCCAAGACTACGACTTTTTCGTGGACAAATATCCGAATGTTCTCGGGAGCGACGCCTGTGGGTATGTTGTCGACGTCGGAAATGCCGTTACTCGCTTCAAGAAAGGTGATCGTGTCACTGGCTTTGCCGCCGTCATTTACAACTCCAACATCGATCATGGCGCGTGGCAAACGTACACTATACTGCGGGAAATAGCAACGTCTAAAATACCGGATTCGATGTCTTTTGCTGAGGGATCGGTGTTTCCAATGGCGTTCGCTACGGCTTGCATGGCTCTCTTTGTTAATCTGAAATTTCCACGGCCACCCGCCGTATGCACGCCAGCTAGCTCAACGATACTGGTCTGGGGTGGCTCTTCGTCAGTAGGATCGGCTGCGGTGCAGATTGCGAAAGCTATTGGACTTCATGTGTGGGCGACGGCAAGTCCTTCTAATCACGACTTTGTCAAATCAATGGGCGCGACTCGAGTATTCGATTATCATAGTCCGAACGTTGTTTCGGACATCTTATCAGCTGCTCAAGAGGCTGGTATCATCATCACCAAGGTTTTCGACGCTATAAGTGAGAAAGGGAGTCTCGAACTTGCCAGTGGTGTTCTGGCTGACGGAGGTGA
Organism: Glarea lozoyensis ATCC 20868; assembly: GCF_000409485.1. Taxonomy (NCBI): domain Eukaryota; kingdom Fungi; phylum Ascomycota; class Leotiomycetes; order Helotiales; family Helotiaceae; genus Glarea; species Glarea lozoyensis. The sequence goes on along the minus strand of NW_007360989.1, from coordinate 449,222 downwards.
GATGGCTATCGTGCTCGATTGGCCGACTGGAACACCTCAGCCGCCAGATATCGCGGTTTCCTTGACTGTTGCGCTGAGAACGGGAAAAGATTGCGAGGATGTGGGAGCTTGGTTTTTTAATGAGTGGCTGGAGGAGGCGATGGAGATGGGCACTGTGGTGCCGACGCCGAAAATTCAAATTGTTGATGGAGGTATTGAGGTTACACAGAAGGTATTTGATATGTTGAAAGCGGGGGTTAGTGCGACGAAGCTTGTGGTTTTGCTTTGAGAGTCGAGATGTGGAAATGATTATGTCAACTTATTTGTGGGACGAAAACTATATGTAGTTTACATTAGGATGCTTTTTGATTGAGCAGAATATTAATCTTGAGTTGTCCGTAATCTAATTAAAAGATATGTTTCTGGCTTCTAATAACGGTCATTAACAAACCCACTTCTAGCACATAATTCTCCCCTCGCTTGTGAGCTTTTGACTGAGACAATGTCAAAACTTTACATTGTACTTCTCAACTATATCATCAGATTCTTTGAGCGATTTCATTGGCTAAAATACCACACGCTTCTATCATTAGCGTTCATTTAATTCAATTTGAATTAGGCAAAATTAATAAATTTAATATTCTATCCCTAATCATGGACCGTAATCTACAATTTTGTATGCTATCCAAGGTAGACGCACACGCCCACACAACGATACAATTCAGCGGGCTGGTGCTCTCGGCCTTTCCCATTGGAAAGTAAGTTCGCATTGATTTACAAAGTGTATGAGTGGGTTTTTCGCAAGGGATCTCAATCAACATTTAATATTGCTTCCAAATACTATAGGGGATGCAGAAATTGGTTGGGTGTTTAAGGACTTTTTCGCTTACAAAATCACTCAACGAATCTCTGTACCCCCTGTGGTATTTGGAAGCTTGTCCTACACTCAGTAAGCAAAACGGCTTAGTACGCAAAATGGCTGATTTCGGACTTTATTTTTATATCGCCGACTACTAAGATTTATAAGCTTTAGAGGCTAAGTAAGCCTTCTCTATTACAAGTTATACAAACCTCGAAAATTCCAAATTTAAGAACTGAGCAATATTAATGTGAAGTCTGAAATAAGCTATTTTACGGACTAAGCCGTTTTATTTACTTTAAATATACGAAAAAGCTCTTATCCCAAGTGGTAACCGAGTATCAATGCCTGATATCACGTTCAAGCATTAAAAAATCCCCGAAAACTAATAAATGGCAGCAATGAAACCCTACGATTTCGTAAGCTTCCAGCCCTGTATATAAGCTCCAAGAAGGCGCGAAGCATAGAGCTATAAGATTATCGCTTGACCTCACTGGGTTCGTAACTCCATTATTAACTCAACACCTTGTGATCTGTACCTCTGTTTAGCATTCAAAATGCGTTCCCGTCATCTATTCTCGATTTTATTTTTGGGCATCGTTACACTCATCAGTGCAAGCGCAAACTCGGCCACCGTTACACGAATCCTATACCAGTTTCCCAACTTAACCTCTCTCGAAAACATCGCTGTTCGCAGTAATGGGCACCTTCTGTTAACACCAGTGACATCCTCTTCGCTATATTCTCTAGATCCATCTTCCCCAAAAGTCGCAAATCTAGTCCACACGTTTCCGAATGCGACATCTCTCCTGGGTATCACCGAATATGAGCCCGATGTCTTTGCGCTTGTTTCCGGGGCCGACCCCGAAGATCCATCAATTCCTTGGGTGATTTGGAGTGTAGATTTGAAAGGGTATCTTGAAGGATCCAAGAACCCACTTGTACGAAAAATCGCCACTTTACCAAAAGCACTCTTTCTTAACGGATTGACACATCTCGCACCGGGAAGTCCTTGGATCCTTGCTGCAGACTCGCAGCTTGGACTTATTTGGCGAATCAATGTCAACACGGGGGCAGTCAACGTCGCAATCTCGGACCCCTTAATGGCACCGGTGACGGAGTTTGGCATCGCCTTAGGAGTGAATGGTATTCACATCTTTCAATCCCATCTCTTTTTTACCAATATATTCCTCAAAGGAGGCTTTTTCGCGAAAATCCCAATTGATCCAAGGACTGGGACGGCTCTAGGAAAAGCGACTATGGTAGCGAGGAATGGACTTTGCGATGATTTTGCCATAGACTCGAAAGGCAACGCGTGGGTGACTCAGAACTTGTTGAACGGGGTTCAAGTCATTAAGCCTGATGGTTCTGTTCGGGTACCCATTGGTGGTGTCAATGACACCATTCTGGAGGGTGCAACTGGAGCTGTGTTTGGGAGAACTCTCAAGGATAAGAATGTTCTCTATGTGTCAACCAATGGTGGATCAGCGGTTCCTGTACCTGGAACATTTAGAGTTGGTGGAACTGTGGTTGCTGTTGACACAAATCTCTTGTAGCTTGTACGGAGGTGTTTGATGTGAATGTGGTTTGTTGATGAGTGAGGCAGAACATATAGATATCTAGACAATGAACCTTGTGATGGAATTCTTTGACTTTTTGATTTTATGATTAAGAATTGGAGGAAAGTTCCAAATAGATAAAATTGAAAATGTACTCCGCCTCAAGGCAGGGCGCGGTTCGATACGGTATAAACAAATCCTTGGAACATGTCGTTGTTTCTAAGAACTAAGCGCAAGGAGGGGAGCTTTTATTGTTCTGGTTCCAAGATAGGCTTATAGGTAGTTATTTATTCCCGGCGAGGGCGGACAGTCGTCGTAGTATAAACGAGCCCTGTAATGCGGAATTTAAGACTAGTGTTAAGTAGATTGACATTAACAAAATCTCTTATTATGTCACAAAATCCAGCTACAGTAAAACTCTACTACAAGGATATAGGGCGAAGCGACTAAATATTGAGGATATAAAAGGTATTCTTAAGGTAGGGTCTTACTAATTAAAGATATGTCCTAAAGTAGGATGATATTTCGGTAAATTAGGAGATATTTATAAGATCTCTAGGCAATTCTTTAAAACCGAAGATAATATACTATCCTAATAAGGATTTTCCTATTTGGATTTACTTCGGGGAGCGAAAATATAAACGATATCCTAGGTTGCAGATTTATCCTTATTTTACTACTAAAATCGGTCGGGAAGTAAGATGCGAAAAGGCTATTTCGCCTTTGTCTCTTTAAAGTTCTAGCCCCCGTGTGGAAGAGTTAGAAACTATTCTCGCGGAGGACAAAACAAGTGTCAGTTACCTGTCTTCTAATTTTGGGACTTAATAAGTCGACTTCGAACAGAGCCTAAGAAGTCTTATTTGCTTAAAACAATCAAAGAAATAAGTTATATTATTCCGAGTTAATCCAGTAAATGAAGATATTTCGTTAACTTAATCGAAGAAATATCGTGCTTCGACTACTACTTATTTTGTCCTCCACGCGCCCCCTCGCCCCCCCCTGGGCCTCGCTTAATCTTCATAAGCAAGGGTCGTTGGGAGCTGAACCAAGAAACCACTCGAACCATGCAGAACACCAACGGCGGAAGTAGTATCCAGCAATCTTGCACTCGACAACTGTACTCGGTCTGAGCGGGAAAGATTTTAAATGTTGGTTTCGTTTTGATATCGTATGATCTGCGTACTGAACAGGAAGGAGGGCCTCCCACACACATGCACCCCCAATCAAATTAAATCAAAACTACTACCCCAACAAGTTGCCTTTAGAATCGGCGGTTGGCTGCATGCGAATCAAAAGATTCTGTACCTCAATGGCCCATGCATAACTATCTGTCGACAGCGCTGCATGGACATTAGCAGAAAACCTCGTCGACCTCCGTTTTACACGACCGATCTGCTTCTCGTCTTTTTAGCATCTGTTGCGAAACCTCACATTATTGAGGAGCACTGTTTGTCCAATTGAGTTTACACGCTCGTAAACTGTTGATTCGGCTACCAAACCTTAGCAAATGGCTCCGAGCATGCCGAATAACTATGAGCTTGAGGTTGTCAGATCTGCGAAGAAAGGGGAGTCGATATCGAAGATCACAACCAGAGACTTGAATGTGGATCGTGACAATGACGATTTAATTCGCTTGGGTAAAAGGCCAGTGTTGAAGGTATATACTCTTCTAGACATTCATCGGGTCTAGTAATAACGAATCGATCTAGCGCAACTTCGGGTTTATGTCAATCTTGGGGTTTAGTTGCACTATTCTTATAACGTGGGAAGGAACTCTGATTTTGTTTCTCTCTGGTTTTCAGAATGGTGGTCCGGCAGGAGTTGTGTACGGATATCTTCTCGTTTGGATCGGAACATTGAGCGTATTCGCAACGTTGTCAGAATTGGTTTCCATGGCACCTACCTCAGGTGGCCAGTATCATTGGGTTTCAATGCTCGCACCTCCTTCCTGCGCAAAGTTCTTAAGTTACATAACAGGTTGGCTCACAGTCGGTGGATGGCAAGCAGCAGTTGCTTCTGGAGGGTTTCTGACCGGAACACTCATTTAGGGCTTGATAGCTTTGACCGTGCCGGACTACAATCCGCAGGCATTTCATGGAACACTAACATTTTGGGCCGTCATACTCTTTGGGGTATTTGTCAACACGGTTGTCAGTAACCAGTTACCAAAGTTCGAAGGGTTGATTTTGATTCTCCATGTTCTGGGCTTTTTTGCGGTGTTGATACCACTGGTGGTTCTGGCACCGCACGGTAACTCGTCGGACGTGTTCACAGTATTTTTGAATGGAGGAGGCTGGCCAAACCAAGAATTGTCTTTCTTCGTGGGGCTTCTCGGAAATGTGTTCGCGTTTATTGGAGCAGATGGAGCTTACCATGTAAGTAGATCTAGGATGTATTATTATCTGGCTGACAAGAAAGTAGATGTCAGAAGAGATACACAATCCCTCTATTGTTGTGCCCCGATCCATTATGCTTAGCGTTATCTTGAATGGCATGATGGGATTCGCTATGGTGATTGCGGTACTTTTTTGTTTAGGTGATATTGATACCGTACTTGCTACGAATACAGGATATCCCTTTATGGAGATATTTATTCAAGCAACTCATTCAGTAGCTGGTAGCGCTGTCATGGCAGCAATCGTTACTATGCTTGCTCTATGTTCAACAGTCGGCTTGCTAGCATCAACGTCACGTATGTTCTGGTCCTTTGCTCGAGATCGAGGTCTACCAGGTTGGAAAACCCTGCATAAGGTAAGGAAAATTGCAATCCTCCCGCTTGATTCCGTCTCTTGAAAATCTGACCGTATTGAAAGGTGAATGCACGCACGTCAGTCCCTATATGGTCGGTGGCAGTTACAACAGTGATATCCTGTCTGCTTGCCCTTATCAACATTGGATCAGCTACAGCCTTCAACAACATCGTTTCTCTTAGCATAGTCGGCTTGTTCACCTCATATCTCTTAGCCGCTGGACTCCTTCTTTTCCGAAGGCTGACGGGATTTATCAAACTTGCTTCCGACTCTCCCACAGAACTTGTCAACACAGCAAATGCAACTATAGTCTGGGGCCCATGGCATATACGAGGGATTCTTGGTGTTGTCAATAATACCTTCGCTTGCAGCTACTTGATAGTGATTTTATTTTTCAGCACTTGGCCACCAGCTACGCCAGTTGTGCCTTCAACAATGAACTATAGCAGCTTAATGCTTGGTGCCGTTATAATATTCTCTATCGCATATTACTTAATTTATGCGAGGAAAGAATATCAAGGTCCTGTGCTAGAAACTGAGCAGCCGATATATGGATCGTAGCCAGTTGGCCAGTTGGCCAAGACAGTAAGGAGGAGGTCGAACGTTGCAAACATTATCAAGTCTAGGTGGAGTTTTCTACTTAAGTAATAAATTTGAGCGAATCAGAGTTTCCAGTGTAGATCTTCGAATGATTCAGTCAAAATATTCCTACCTCAAACGTCTATGTCAACTTGAAGATCAAGCATAGCATGCCACAGTCCTGAGACCACATTATCATTTCTTTCACAGGGTAAAAGTCTTCTCAGGTATACGCTTCTAAGAGGAAATGATTGCATCAATGGAATTGTGTTTAATTCAGTAGTGCTCATTCTTTGACTTTTTTCCAACTTGATTCTGACTTGATTCGTTCTTGTTAGAAAATTACGCGAAACATATTGCTACGAACGTTGAAAAGACGCTCTGCTTCGGAACATGAACAGCTCACTGTTGCGTCGATGAGGTCAGCTGCTTGGGGCGGAACATTGCTGACAGAGCTTCTGAAGCTGTTCACCAACCAGATTCATGTATCAAACCGCCACTGGACATTTCTTTCGCAGCCACAATCAGGCTCTGCGGTAAAGGACCCTCCCTACAATAGTAACACTTTCCTACAATTGATCTAGACGTTTTCTAAGATGATGGGGTGTTGATTGGTGAGAACGGAGTGGTGCATGAGCCAACGCAGACACACCTCAATTAGTGAAAAGTCGTACTTCGACTCTCCCCATCCGGTTAAGTGTGTTGCGTTCTTTTGATGCGGGAGTCACTTTTCCAGCCAAGAAACCGCTTCCGAGAGGGTTTTATTGCAATAAGAACCAGGTTAGAATACAGAGGTTCTCTCATCACAAGAGCAACGTACCTGACAGCGCGGCATGCAGTGGTGAGCTTGCGTAAAAACGGGATCAGTGTTTCTTCATGGCCACGTGTAAGAGCTTTTCAGTGGCCTAATTATACGGATGATTTTTCATAGCCCTTTGAGCCACAGATTGCAAGATATGCCGCTTCTTGTTCTCTGGAACAGTTTTTGCGTGCTACAAGTGAGATTGGTCAACTTCGCACTGCAAGTTAGTTAATAGAATCTTAGAACTTTTGGAAAATGTAGTAAAGCTTCTGTAATTAAAGTGGGATAATGTTTTAGCTTATCTATAAGAATGAATTTTCTTTGTCACATTAAAGTAATAGGTGATAATTATGAAAGTTGCTTTGCTAGAATACTCACAAGCAAATGTTATCGCGAGAAATAGTGATATTCAAAAACAACCGAGGTACTCGTTATAATTACAAAGTAGACAATCACCGTTCATTGAAATAGTGGAAACGTAAGTAAGATACTATAACTCTCTTATTTGGAGGGCATATAATACTCTGGTACTCGAAGCGACTCGGGTTTTATAATAATATGAAGACCGACTGCAGTGGTGAGACCCGTGCAAGATATGTGTCAGTATTTGACAGCTTGAATTTTTCGTCCCCGGGAATCGCGGGTTTTATATTTGGTCGAGGTTCGGATATAAGGGAGGTAGTCCTTGTGCGAGCCCTGCGATCAGGAGTTTTAGACCAGTGATTAGGTGATTAACATTGATGATAACTCTTATCATGTCGCAAGATAAATCTACTAACTACCGGGGATTGGCTTTTGACTACCGAGCGGTCCGGTGGCTTGGGAGAAGCTAGTCAGGTTTAAGGAGAAGGGATCATCGGGTAGGTGGGGAGTCATGGTTGCATGGCAGAAAGGGGTGTGCTATTGTTGATGGGGGGAATAATTCAGAAATCAATGTAGGGGTTTCATCTGAGGTATGTCGATTTTTTGTGGTTGTGTGGTTGTGTGGTTGGGTAATGGGGTGTGAGTTGGCAAAGGCATGAAGTTGAGTTCATGAGATCACAGGTGCTTTATTATACGCGTAGCAGTCAGTTGCTACATTGCTTGTATGAGTTTAAGCTTCGTCTGAATCGATAAGCTTCTTGAAACCATGAGTAAGCCTCATTGTTTCATGCCCAGATGTTTCCGCAAATAAGAAATTAAGAAGGGTATTCGAAGTGGATCAGAGGTTCCGTCAATCACCTTCGTAGCGACACAAACATGATGTTGACGATGAGACGAAATCAGTTTCCGCGGATCCGGGTCTACTTCGAAGTAATTGTTTTCCGCATCTTATCTGCGGCTTTTGTGGGGCTCTGATTTACTGTGGAGGAGTTCGGATTTAGTACGGTGGGGGATCGGAGCGGTAGTTCCTTTAGTGGCTTTGTGATTGCCACAAGGAATACTATCCACCCCCCCCTTATTAAAGGTAATACGGTGGGTAATGTGGAGCTTGATGGACGAGTAGAATTTGTCGGATCGAGGAAGACTTACGCACAGTTTATGTGGCAAAGATGAAAATTTGGTG